>NC_051043.1:22705809-23005809 GCF_904848185.1 Acanthopagrus latus
GTAAAAGTAAAAGTAACCCAAACAAATAGTAACTAAGTAAAAGCCTATAGTACACTGTAGGCCTATATGCATACTTGTATACATACATGTATTACGTACTTTTTACTTGTACTTCTACTGTTCATTTTCTTGCTAGAACGTACATTAAATATCAGATAATTTAAGATTGTATTTGTATGAGTGTCTTACACTTTTCCCAAAGTAATAATGTAACACAGCATGTTTATTTTTACTCATATTACTCTTTTAGGTACTCTCTAAAGCAATGTCCAGTGGTGGTGGAGCATAGCACTAAATAGAAACACAAAAGAAAATGAGAAGTAATTCAACATTGTATTTAAGTAAATGCACTTAGTTACATTTCTCTTACACGTTAATGCATCACCCGTGTACGCTAAATTTAGCTGCTCATATTTGAATGGTAATATATGCATGTACTTAAGTAAGCTCTTTAATGCAGGACTTGGAATCGTAACGGAGCGTCTCTACGCTGTGCGGGGAATTACGAAGCGCCCTCGTCGGCTTCCGTACGGCTGCCCTCTCGGTGCGGAAGTGTCGTCCTCAAGAGCAGCAGCAGCAGCAGAGCCAGAGCTGCCACTGTTTGGATAAACACTACGCTAGTTCGGTAGCAGCCTTCCTCTCCTCCGTGTCTCTCCTGCCGGGACCTGTCAGCGCTCCTCCAGACAGTGCAGCATAGCAGTATTATGCGAGCACCGTCCGGTGTGTGGGAGCACCGTGTGAAGTGGTGAGACATGTTTCATGTTGCCTCCACAGCTAACTTAGCATCTTATAGATGGAGCAAGCTAGCCTGTCAGAGAGCTGAGCTGGGTTAGCAAGAGAACCGAGTGTTTTTTCTTTAAATGAGGGTGTAAATATTTCATTGAGTCGGAGCGGATATTAGGCACTAAGCTGTCGGGATGTCAGGTGAAACGCAGCCCATCACGCCAGGACAGCTTTGTGTGTGTATATGCTAAACAAATGACCACCTGTTCACTGTTTACATCTGTTCAGTCGGCAGCTATCAGACGCTGCTGTTTCCTTGCTAGGCTGCAGTGTGACAGCAACAACAACGCAGCTGTGTTGTAGTCATACGTAACCAATAATGGTCTCCACATGTGCTTAAATAATGCATTCACAACACAAATAATAAGTGAAACTGTCTGCGACTAAGGGAGAAACACGGTTACAGCGCTCACTGCTCCTTTGTTGTGTGCTAATAGTTGTTAACGATTGTGTTATAGTGGTCTTTTTTTTCATTGTGATACCAAGCTAGGATGTCCCTGTGAAGTGTAGTAATGTGTACTACACGGGGAGAAGAGAGTAGTGACAGCCTATTTTTAGATCAATATACAGTGTGATCCCAGCTGTGTCTCTATTCATAGATCTGTGTTGATTGTCCTTGACTTGACTCTTTCCTGTCATGTTTTTCTCATGTCTGTCTTCATTATGCTGTTATATTGTTTTATGTGATAGAGGCCTACATCCACAGTCTTTTTAAAGTTTAGCTGTCTGAATCAGGCATTGAATTAAATTCAGCTGATAATTAACAATGCCCTTCTTGCAGCAACTGGAACATTTGTTATGCTCAAAGAAATACTCAGGTATTAGCACTTATTATTTATTCTGGAGGATACTGTCTGCAGAAGAACTTGACAGTTTCCCCTTTTTCCTTGTTCATGCTGGTCTCTATTCATAAAGTGATATTAACATTTGACCTTTTCTACACAACAAAACCGTTACTGTCAAAGTAATGTAGTGTACTGTCGTTAGCGTAATAGCAGTAGTTAGCCTAGATGCTATGATCCCTTAATGTGAGCACTGAAAAATGCAAAATACTGAACACATTCTCTTGCCTTGTTTGTTTTCTTTTCGTAGATTTTTACTCCCTTAACTTGATCAATTCTGTGCCTTTTTCTCTTGCGTGGTTGATTCTTGGAAGACAGAGTTGAGCTCTGCCATGTTTGAGATGTTTGGCTTTCATTTGTTAAATGATGAAGAACACGTTTTAAAAGTAAGATACTGGAAAATTAATTGTTTTGGTCCATCATACACACAATAATACAGGTTATGTGTAGACAATGATATCCTGCCCTCCCTTGAAATATTCCTGAATGTGTTCAATAATGAATTTACTCTCTTTGTTCTAGAGTTTCCTTGAATCATCTATATGGGCCATCTTCTCTCGAAAAATGGTTATCGCCTGAAGAAGAGGACACGCAAGTTGCACCACAGGAAGAAGAAGAAGAGGAACTGTTTCCTGCAGCTGCCCTGCATGCTCTGCTTCATCGTCCACAGCAACAGCACCGGTCTCAACGACGACGACAGCGACCACTTGGAGGCCGGAGTCAACGGTAACGTGTGCCGCCACAACAGCATCACCGGAATCAGTGTCCCTGGTGTTGGTGGAGTCGGCATAGGAGCAGCAGCTGCCTCGAAGCTCGCTGAGCGATACGCAACACTCACATCTCCTGAGGACTGCTCCAAGTTCCTGTTGTCACCGCGGGAGTTGGCTGTCTGGGAGGGCCAAGGGAGGAGCCTTTTATCAGCCGTTCCTGCAAAACTGATCCCACCACCTGCGCTGTTCAGAACCGCTGGGGTGTCTGTGACCGTACCCATACCTGTACCTGTGCCTGGCTGCAACAGTGACTATACTGAGATGGTAGGGAGCTGCTGCACCAACAGTACCAAAAAGTTGTATTTGATAAATCTACAGCGGGGACCCAAATCTTTAGGGATGGCCTAAACATCCCTGATCTATCAATTATGCCATGACATGCTTGTCTTTAAAGTGGGAGCATCTCCTAAAATCTTACTTGAGACTTACTTACTTTGTGGAAAATATTATGATGCTCAACACCACATTATACACCTAAAAGATCATTATAAACTATCAGTCGACTAAAGTGTGTTTGACCAACTGCATGAGGGCAGTACAAGTATTTATAACTTGGATGTAACGTTTTTATTTAGTGGCACCAGCACAAAATTTAGGTGTACTGAAAAACACATTTTAGCTTTAGCACATTATTTGAATGTATGCAATCAGAAACAGAGGCGGAAATACACGTTATCTTCCTTTAAATCACACACAACAAATTAATAATCTCAAAAAATCAGCCTCTCAGGCACACTGGTGCAATTAATGAAAATGTTTTGTCGCTCTTCACAGATATCTTGGTGCGTGTGCGACCAAAATAGTGACAGCTTGGAGCCTTGTTTTACAATATGCAACACCAAAAGATGATTCTAAATCAGCTAAAAGCCTTGGAAACATAATATCTGTGTGAAATTGTTTAAGTGAACACTGGAGCCTTTAAGGAATAGCTCAAAAATGTCAGGCTCAATAACCATATCATCATAATTAGTACCACAGAATGCAGAACAGATTTTCCCCGCAAATCTGCTAATTAAAGAGGGCATCTGTTTACAGTTGTGCAAATTATAAGGAACAACATGTAGCGTCTGTCAAAGCTCTGAATGCTGCATATGACTTTCAAAGATAAACTGACACAATGGCTTTTCTGTCTTCTTAAGATGTAATGACAGGATCGCAGGCGTCACAAACTTCAAATTCAAAGCAGAACTATTTTTACTCCTTTTGTGTTTTGTTCCCATTGAGGATCCAGAGTAAGAGACAGCGTTTCGATGTGATGTTTCGCAATGTGGGCGCTTGTATTTAAAGGCTTTACAGTCAAATCTGCCTTGACTTGCCTGAAAAAAATGTGTCTCGACTCGGCTGATCTGTGCCTGTCTCTCGATGCAGGTGTGTAAGAGGAAGTGCTCAGAGGTGCAGAGGTGCACCCCCTGTAAGCAACCACGCTGCGCCTTCGCTGCCCCTGATGGAGGGCTGGAGAATGGAGGAGTGGGAGGAGGTGGGGGAGAGGCTGCCTCGAACTCCGGAACTGGCCACTGCCACCTTCCCCTCTGCCCACTTCCCTCCTCCTCCACCTCTTCTTCCTCTGCCTCCTCCTCTTCCTCCTCCCCTGCTGATGGCTGCTGCGGGTTGGGTCTTCATGCGGATTTGCCCCAAAGTTCAGACTCGTCCCCCTGCTGCCTGCATCACTATGACGACTGCCAGGCAAAAAGTTCTGATGCTGCTGCTGATCACTTAAGTATCAACCACCTGCCTTCCTCCATCCTTCTTAAGGTTAGAGCTCATCAAAAACTCAAAATGGCCTCTTGTTCACATTTACTAATCTCTCTTTTTGTGTTTTTTTTGGTCACTAAAAGAAATGCTAACCAGACCTTGCCAGTGATTGGAGATATGCTGTGTATTAAGATTGTTATCTTTTTTGACAAATGAGCCAAAGCATCTAAGTTGTTGTTGAATCGCTTTTACTTCACTGGGAGCGTACATGCTGAACAGATTTGTCTTCATGCATTTTACCTTATCATTATATCCTTTTCCTCCTTTCAGGTGCTCTCGCACTTGACAGTGAAGGAGCGCTGTCTGTGTGCCTCTCTGGTGTGTAAATACTGGAGGGACCTCTGCTTGGACTTCCAGTTCTGGAAGCAAATCGACCTCAGTGGTCTCCAACAAGTAAGAAGTGCAATATTTGTTATATTATTTAACTTTTCACAGTACTGTTTTTGTCTCTTATATCTTTCACATTTTATGTTTCACATTGTGTTACTGTGTTCCACCAGGTAAATGACGATCTTCTGGTGAAAATAGCCTCTCGGAGACAGAACGTGACAGAGATTAACATCTCAGATTGCAGAGGGGTCCATGACCATGGCGTGTCTTCCCTGGCCTCACACTGTCCAGGCCTGCAGAAGTACACAGCATACCGCTGCAAGCAGCTCGGTGACATGTCCCTGTCAGCCTTGGCTACACACTGCCCTCTGCTGGTGAAGGTGCACGTGGGCAACCAGGACAAGCTAACAGATGAGGCACTAAAGAAGGTATAAATTTAGAGCCAGAATAATGATTATTCAGTGTCTGGGTTTTTGATATTCTCATTTATTCTTTTTATGTGTAGTAATACTCCAATAAAATGACTGTATAATCTTACATATGCTCAATATATCCTCCCTTTTGCCTCTAGCTGGGAGAGCACTGCAGTGAACTGAAGGATATCCACTTGGGTCAGTGCTACAGTATCACGGATGAAGGCATGGTGGCCTTGGCTAGAGGATGCCGTAAACTACAGAGACTTTACTTGCAAGAGAACAAACTGGTGAGTCCCACACATCTGGTGTCTCTGTGTGCCTTGGTGGGTCTGCTGGTGCAGGCGCCTGTCTGTCTGTTTCTCGCGGCAATGTGTGAATGTTCAAGTGTGCGTTCATGTCATGTCAGCCCTCAATGAGTACTCTTCTCTGCTATATAGCTGCTGCTAGCATTCTGGGATTGAGGGAATATTGTCAGAGCACTCTTTCTCTAATTTACTCTTGGTTCCTGCAGTGCTGGAGTCTAAGAAATTCACGCATGGTTGCAAGCAAAACCTGAACCCGATGCACCTTCTTCCCCTGGCTTGAATGTCTGCCAGACAACACTGACATTACTCTGCAGATTTATTCATTTATTCTCTTTCTGCTTAACCTCTCTGAATCAGAATCGGCTTACTCACTACTCCTGCTTTGGCGCTTAAATGTATGCGACTGTCATAAGAAACTCTTGGTGAAATCAAGACTGGGCATAGCAACCTAGTATCTGCTGAACACTGAAGTGTTTGATGAACAGCAGCTAATTGCCATTGTATATGAAGTCCCCGCAATGAGCTGATACCTATTTTGGTAGATTTTATGTGCATATATTTGCATCTTTTTTTACAGTACTGTGACTGATAAATGCGTTAAGATGCGTGGTCCATCTTCACGCCACGTTTAAAAGTTCAAGTGTTCGTATGCTTGCTGATTAATGCCTAAATCACTTGAATTACAGCTATTTGTTTAAATAAATCATGAACATCATATTTACATTACGTAAAACAGCAGATACAGAAGAAGGTGACAGATGACCTTAAACCACCACGAGGTGTCATTGTTTTCCACCTTCTGACTTCCAGCTGCTTTTACTTTTTCTAGGCCACAGCTGCTTGATAAAAAAGAAAAATCCTGCTGAGTTGTGCGTTTCTCCACCAGACCACAGCCACATATCCTCTCCACCTGTATTGATAATTTAGTATTGGATTCTGATGCAGAGAGAGAACATTCACAGTCATTTGGCATGTCTCTTTCTCACTTCTTTTATGTAGATCTTCCTTTTCTCACTAGCACTCCTGCATTTTTTTCCCCCCCTGCCAATATTTCTTCGCAGTCCATGAGTAATCATGACCTTGATGAATTACTCTGCCTTAAGTTGTTAACAATAGCTCAGTTTGTTAAAACCCCATTCATCAACTTAATAGCATATGAAATTAGCGATTACCACTGGGTGAGAGATTAATATTGCTGCTGATAACATTTCAGCGCAGCAGTATCAATTTCAGACGGTCATTTTTCAGACGTGAGATTGTCTCGGTTATTTTAGCTTCCTGTCATTAGAGCGGAGAGAAATGGGCTCAGCCTATGTGGGAATTGTTATGTCTGGGCGCTCCGGTTGCTTGGCCCAAAATTGTCATTAAGTTTGCCAGAAATTAAGACGACCCAGAAACTTACATTCTTCCTCAGAGGCTATTTATTCTCTCTGACAGCTTGAAAGACTACCTGAGGCTCTCTCTGATTGTGTTGCCTTGTGGGAAACGTGTTGTAAGTATAGTCTCAGAATGAGTTTGACTGAATATGATGGCTCCGTGAGATCCAAAAATATGAAAATGTGTTGCAAATATATGCATCACTGAGGACTGCTTTTGGGATATTTTTTTTGCTTTTGTGCTCGTTTGGATGTGGATCTCAAATTAACGCAGGCTGCATTGATGTGATGATTATAAATACTGTATTACATATAAAGAATTTAAAAGATGACCATTTATATCTCATTTCACCTGAGGTCAGCCTTTTATAGGCTGACTAAAAGGGTTTGGAGCAGTGTGTAAAAAAAAAAAAAAAAAAAAAGAGGCTTTTCTGTAAGGTGTATGAAAATGATAGGGCGAACACTTCTGGGACCATTGTGTCAGCTGAACCTTTTGTTCTCTACGTGAACTGATCCAGGAAACGGCATTGAGATGGGCTTTCTGGTTTTTAGTGCACTATAAATTGCACAGTCTTGGGATAGTAGGGTGAAAGCCTCTCCTCTCCTCTCCTCTCCTCTCCTCTCCTCTCCTCTCCTCTCCTCTCCTCTCCTCTCCTCTCCTCTCTCTCCTCTCCTCTCCTCTCCTCTCTCTCCTCTGCTGGTTTTTGCGGTACGAGGATCCTGTCTCTGTCTCTCCTAATCAATCACAGACGAGGATGAGCCCGTTCACTCACTCTGTTCTGCCCTCTCTTTCTCCTCCTCCAAAATTGAATAATTGAATTGCTGCAGGATGTTTCTGTGTGGTCTTTCACTCGCCCTCTGCCTTTTTTTTCCTTCACCCACATACATTTCCTTTCCTCCGTTCCCTCCTTCTTGTCATTCTTGTGGTTTCAGTTCCATGCTGGAGGGTCTTTTCTCTGTGTAAAGACCATAACCAGCTCTGTAAATGGTTACAGTATTATAAGGAATTCTGCTAAAGGTTGCTCTGTTTTGTTTCTTTGTTTCAGTATATTATATCGTATTAAACCACAAATTCTTCAATCTTGGTTCTTAGTTACATGAAGCAATGTGGAGGGAGGTTTTGGACATTTTAAGCGTAGCAGAGATGTGTGAGGTGTTCTCTTATGATGCAAGGTGTGCAATTGGGAGATTTCTAACGATTCCTTTAATTGCAAAAGTTAAAGGACAGTGCATTAATTCCTGTCATGATCATCACATTGAAGGGTGCTACAGTTATTTATTCTAACAAATGACAGTCTAAAGTTGCTAATGCAATGCTGAGGATGTCTCCGTCAGTGACTCGTATCTCCAAATGTTGTTTAAGGTTGACAAATTGACGGTTGCTCTTTCATTGCTTGTTTTCCTGGGGCCACATCAGCCCGGGGCTACAGATAACCCTGGGCTAAGTGTGTGTTTTATGAAAAGCAGGTGACAGTGGGGTCTCTGTGCCCCATTCCTTTTTTGACATCTACCCTGCATCCTTTATTGGCGTCATCCAGTATTTATGCCAGAGTTGGTTATATTGCACCAGTTGCCTTTCAAGGCTTGTTTTCATCTTCTGAAGTGTTTTCTTCTCTTCCCTCCCATTCATATTCCGTGCTCCTCCACCACCTCGAAGGGCAAAGGCTCAGAGAATAGCAAATTCCCCTTTTCCTCATCTCACTTCAGTTTGCCGTAGGGGGGAGAGGCAGCCCTGAAAGTTTAACTCCGCAGTCTGTCAGTTTCATGGACCAACTGGTGGACCAACTACGAAAACCTCTTGTCACCCATCTCTCCATGTGGGTTACTTTGCTCCGCTGTTCCTTTCAATTAAACGCAATCTGCAAACATTTTTGCTGGAGAAGCACTTTTCCTACTCTTTTTCTACTCTCACTTGAAACTTTATCTGCCCTCCTGTCTTGTTAAAAATCAAAGAGTGTGCACTTAATTTTCCCGCACTGTGATGGGAAGATTCTTCCACCGGCTGATCTCAAAGACATTGTGTCTGCCCACACACACACACACACACACACACACACACACACACACACTCTCTCCCTGTCGTACTTACACACACAGGCTCTGATTATTTACAGTTTTAATTAGTGCAAAATGTGGAAATGTAAGTGGAATTGCAGATGACCTAACATAGATTACCATGCGCCCTCAATTTAGGTGTAATTACCGCTCTGCATGTACAATCAGAGCTTCGCCACGTATTCCGACTCTCCCTCTCAGGCGTTAGGGACGGGCAGGATGTGTTTCTCTGTGGAACAACGTGAAACCCTGAGAAAAAGACGAACTGTCAAGAGTGAATGGTGTGTCTTGGCCACCGGTCAGTGAAGAAGGGGCCTCGTCTCCCGCCCTGATTGGCTGCCTGTCCAGCTTGTCATCAGTCTGGTTTTTGCTGGCAGGAGCATCGAGGCTCCGCCAGTCCAATCAAATATGATCGCAGATTAAAATTGTATGTTGACGTTAGCAGATTCAATTAGCCAGATCAGAGGGAGAGCAAAGACAAAGGAAGTGATAATGATAGCTGTCAGTTATTATGGGCTAGACCTTTTGACATAAAACAACACACACACGCAGTTTAAAACAGTCGAAGGGACACACACGTGGGAGTCGATGAATTGAATAGCTGCCAGCTGCACTGGAGCCTCGGCTGGAAACTTTGTCCATGTATTTGACTGTCATTAGAGATAAATGGAACCACTCTGACCTGCCACACAAACGTGCGTTGTCCATCTTTTCCTTCAAGATCTCAGCAATCCCCTCCAGTCTTCACAGACGGGAGTTTTCAGAATGTTAAATGTCAGATGTTGTTTTTTTTGGTGATGTATTTAGTCAGTTTAACTGCTAATGACGCTGGATTATCTATCGGACAGAGGGAAAGCTCTGTCATCAGGGCATTTAGTTTTGCCTTGTCGTCTTTTTTGTCTTTCGCTCTCTCTTTTTCGGTCTTTTCTCTTTCTCTGTGGATTTGGGAGGGAGCCATATGTTAGCAAGGTCAAGATGGTATTTACTGTAACCAACTGTGGAGATGCTGGTGTCTATTGTCCACATACATTGTGTTCCGCCAGGGGGAATGCCTAATAAATAGTCTTAAACCCCATTTCCTCTCTTCAATTCCCCTGCTATTACTTTTTGTTTTTTTTCTTAAATCAAAAACACATTACTTTCCTTCTTTTTCCAGATTTTCATCCCTTTCTTTCCCCACATTTCTTCTATGTGCTACGCTGTTTATTTCCGAAAATGTTGTTTTTATTCTCTTTATTGCACTTTTCCTTGTAGTTGTGGTTACTGGAGTCGTGGAAGGAACATTTTGGTGAAACTGTGGTACTGTGGTTGGTAGCGTGTCATTGATATCAGCCAAACAAGTCTTTACAGTGAAATATCGGGGGCTGGCCCAGAAGAACATTTTGAAAAAAATCTTACTGCTGCAGATGTTTTGTGAGGAAGGAAACAGGCTTGTTGGACCACAAGGATAAAAAATCAATGTATTTTTCATAATAACTCTGAGTGTAAACAGCACTAAGTTTGTTTACAAGAACACGCCACCGGGCACCTGTAACCCACTGGTTCCAGCTTCTCAGTGTCAGCCGTTGCTGCTTTTCTTACACTTCTTTGACAATAAACTAAATGCTGCTGTTGAGCCTGACAGTTAATTATTGATACTTGAAACAGCATTTGACTGATTCAGTCTTTATTTACCCTTGTGTTCTGAAACTTTTCACTGTGTCCTCATCAAGCAGGCTACATTTTGATCTGCTGATGAAATCCTTGTGATGCCATCAAAGAAGCGAGTAATGGGACAGGTGAATGCTTTTTGTTGTTTTGCCCGGACAAAACGAGCTACTTGAATGATAATTCAGTTCATTCGTTAATAATAAAAATAGTTATTAGTTAGCCTTTAATGTGTCTAACTCTTCAAAATAAGGACGCAAGGTCAGTCTGTACATGGAATTTACTCTATAAAACTTTTATTTTTACCATTACTGCTGCTTACATTCACAGTATGTAGTCTATTTCTCTCTCCAATATCCTCCTCTTCATTGCTCTTTTGAAGTGCCTTTGTATTGATCTGTGTCCCCAAAAAGCTTGTGTGTGTGTGTGTGTGTGTGTGCACGCGTGTGTGTGCGCGTGTGCGCTGAACGGCCTTTGCCTGAAGAGTAATCAGATGCATTAATGAGCACTGACTTTAACTTGGACAGCCGGCTGCACTCAGACACAGACTCCGTCGATATGTTCCCTCTGCCGTCTGCCTGAGAACAAAACACATTTTAAAAGGAAGAGCAAGAAAAGGAAGAAAGCAAAAGCACTTTTTTGGGGGGGAATGTGAGTCAGTGAAGTGTGCCTCCAAAGCGATGCTTCACCTTGCTATAATGTTTTCTTTTTAACGTTAGTTACCCCCGAGCAAATACTCAGCCTCAACATTAGGCGTCTCCCCCCCAACTCTGTCAGTAACACGGGTGAAATCACTTCTTGAAAAAGAAGAGAACGACCTCGGGTGCTCTCTTGGATTCCCTGAGTGGCTCATTGAAATATAAAAGATTAGTAAACTTACGGCTAGAAAACAAAGTCAAGTGAATGACATCCATTATAATTGAGAAGTGGGAAAGCCAAATTGAACTGGCTCTCTGTTGTTAAACAGCGACAGAATGCCAAAAGTGACAGATTCTAATATCTACGTTGTAGTGAAGGAGACTGATTGTATTTCTCCTCTCTGATGTTAAAGATAGTAGTCGTTAGTAACCAGCTGATGTTGGATTCAAACTTTATGTATTATGCACACAGATGTACTGTGCAATAAAATAATTTGTTTGCTCTCCTCTGAAATTGACATTCTACAGTACAGAAAAGTAAAGTCTTTGGAGTGGAGCAGTTCAACACCTCTGTAGCCTGAAGGGAAAAATAGTAGCTCGAAAACACAAAAATTGCAGCTGTAGTAGCGAGCCCAATCGGCAGAATAAATGTTTCTTAAAAGTATGTTTCTGCAAAAACACAGATAAGCTTAACTGGATGTTTCTTATGCTCCAACTTTTTCCACCGTTTGTTTTTATTCCTCTTTTGTCCGCAAGCTGTGCTCTGTTGTCGCTCTTGCTCGAGAAAACACTCAGAGTTAGGAAAGCATCATGGTTTGGTTTAAATGACCTGTTTTGGTTGCCATAGTCACGAATGGAGATGATGCAACTAAAACAGCTGTAAATGTCTCCAGATGTCCTCATGAATATCCAGGGGTGTGACTCAAACTAAGGTCGCCCTGATGGCAGCCTTGTTGGCTTGTTATAACGCCGCCCCCTCCTGCTGTCACAGGTGTAATAAACGTGTGAACATGATATGCCATATTTGACACGCATGTCAACCTTGGATGTTAACTGCTAACATAATATCTTGGTGTCTGCGATGGCAGTAGCAGTGGTTTAATGTGGTGCGTTTACAGCAGGTCCTGATGTAATGGTGTCTCAAAGCTCTTTTTCAAAAAAGACACTATCATTTATTTGCTGGTTTATATGCAGTGTTTAGAATGACAGAAAAGGAATATGTAGCTAATTTTGCCTCGACAAACTCACACACTACGCATTATTTGCAATATTGAATAACAATAATAAAGTGTGTGTTTTAGGTTGCCTGTATGTGCAACATACAAACAAAGAATTTGGTGTTATTCCAGAAGTCATGACACAATTAGTACAAGAGAAGATTTGTTTACTTCGTGTCGAATTTGCCACCACCAACGACCCTTCAGTCTTTCAGCTCGTTCATTCTTTTCTTTCCTTTGAATCTTTACACTTTTGTATCTTTTTTTAGATTGTGTTTGTATACATGCCTGCATCAGGCAATTGCCCCTTAAGGGACAAATAATGTACTTTTGTATGTAACTGAAGTGTGAAGGACAGTAACACAGATAAAGTCAAATCAATGTAGCATCCAGGCTTCAGATCAGCGCTTGTTTTTCTGAAGTGTCAAATGTAAAAGGCACCTGAAAATGTGTGTGCATACGAGTTGAGACGACATGCTCGGTTTCCACCTGCAGAGGGTGCAGTAGGACTGGCTAAGAGCAGTAATACTACACTGGGTGAGCAGTGAATTAACAGGCTGCTGAGTGCATGTGTTGCTGTAATTTGGCTGCACATTAAAGGTTCCATACTGTTCGTAAAACCTACTGAATAATAACAAATAATTTACTTTTTCTCAACTTGCTTTGTCTGTGTGGTTTAAATATGTGGGATCGGTTGTAGAAAGGAAGAAGTTCAACTTGATTAATACAACAATTATGCTTTCACAACAATGTTGATGCTCTAATATTCTCCATCTCATATACCTGTGTGTGTGTGTGAAGCGGCTGTTTGCACCTTCCGTGTCCTTTTTTGAATGGCGTGTAATTTATGTAAGAATTTGATTCTATTGAAATGAAAATGAGCGTTTCCTCACCTGTCGCCAGGAAAAACTCTGAATGGCCTTTGCAGTGGTAATACATAATCTCTCAGCACTGTGGATGTTGTAGCAGCACTCATCTCCATGACGTTATCAAGCATTCGCCCGCAGCTAACAGAGTACCTGGAAATGCACTGAAGAATGTTAATGTGGATGTGACTTCCATTTCCATTCCTTTTTCCGTTCATTGCTTACTCTGGCTGAGCACACGGAGGGACTGCAGCCTGAGACGGTCCAGGGGGGTAAAGCTGAGATGAAACCCACAGTTAATTTTTTTTTCTCCACTTGAAACATGTATTACTGGGTGGCTGAGCGTACAAAAAACTGTATCCTGCTGTCTGTCTAATACCTCCCTCTTGTCAGATTTTATAAGATGACACTGTTGTATGCATGAAAGAGGAAAACTTACGTTGGGTGAAGTTAAATAAGGTGTTGTGAGGGAGCTCAGTAGAGCTGAAAAGACTTTTAGTAATTCATTAGTCAACTGACAGATTATAACTAGTCATTTTTTTTAGCAAAAAATCCCAACATTTATTGCTCAAGGTTCCTCCAATATGAAGATTTGTTGCTTTTTTTGTGGACTGTTTTTTAGATAAAACACATAAAACAAATAATTTGTAAATGTCACCTTGAGCAGTCCAGACAGGACATTTGGTAATCAATTAATAATTTGTTATTTTTCATGCAAAAAGGCCAAAATTGTGTTTCTCAGATGTTAAAAATATTTGATTTACCATTACAAAAGCAGCAATTTGTAATTTTTGGACAAATATTTCATGCGGTTCCAACCTTGTGCTCTTCACGCATTTCACCATCATCAATAAGGTGTGAAAATAACTGTGAGAGATGAGTAGGTCATAGAAATAGTCATTCATTTTTAGTAAAACCAGGGTTGTCATGGACTGGTTATTACTGTTTGATATCAAGAAAATCTGTTAATTTTAGAGTCTCATTCCCAGCTCGTCAAATACTGACACTTTGGAATGGCAACCGACCAGAAAGTTGGGAATCAGACTCTTAACTAACTAACTAAAATTAACTTTCTTACAAAATTGGACCTTGAAATCTCAACGCCGATTATGTCCATTGAAAAGAACTGCCTTCGATTAAATTCAGATTTAATTTACCTTTAATTAAACCCAGTTTTTAATTAGAGGCAAAGTAGGAATTCTGGAGAAAGATGGTTGATTGTTGAGTCTCATTCTCAGGTTGTCAAATACAGATTCTTCAGGCTGGTGATCCACAGCATCAAAATTCTCAATTAATTGTTTCTCAGCTCAATAAATACGGTTAATACTTGACCGCAGTTTCTTCCACTGGCCAGGACATTGAAACATTCCAGAATAAAAGACCACTGGAAACCTGCTTCATTCCCTCTTGTGTTACAGTCATTGATATATTTTAGAGTTTTGGACTGTTGGTTGGACAAAGTGAGAATTTATAGACATCACTATGTGTGCTAGAATGTTGTGAAGGACATTTTTTGAAATGTTTTTTAAACCAGTCGATTAACAAATAATGACAATAAGGATTAATTGCAGTCATAGAGCTTAGTGTTTGTTCTTCTGTTGTCTTCAGTCTGGCTTTTTGTAACCTTTACCCCTAGAATGAGTGATTCTACTTTCATCTAGAGTAAAACTCTGAATTCGATATTTTCTGTAAATGGTCCACCTCTGCTCGCCAGCAGCGAGTTGGAAAGGGTTTTGGCAACATAACGACCGCAAACTTTTGACGATTAATTTAGGTGAAAAGAATTTGGCACCCGTTTGAGCTCTCCTGAGGGCAAGTGCCGGGCTCTGACCTGGCCACTGTCTAAAGAGCATTGCTTTAGAGGCCCTCTGTTTATCCAGCTCCAGACAGCCGAAGCTCCTGACACCCAGCCAGGGATGTCACGATGATTCATGGCCCTTTCCGACACCTCGCTCACGCCTTTACTCTTCTTAATCTCTTTGCGCTCCTTCGCTTTCCTCTCCCTCTCCCTCTCTCCGATGATGAGTTTTCCTTTTGTTTGAGATGGGCAGAAATGATGTCATCATTTAAAGCAGGAGCCCGAAGCCAGGACGGAGGCCTTTAGCTCGGTGGACGAGTCCGTATGTATCGTGATGAATGGCTCTCCTCGGGGAATCACGTCTGTCGCGTGCCGCGGAGAAGAGACAGAACTGTTAAACCGAGGAGGAGAAAGTCTACCTGCCCCCCCCTTTTTTTTCAGCTTATTTTAAACTCTTATTTTATCCCCTTTTCACGCTTATGGTCCCGCTACTCATCCCATCACTCTCCTCCTCCCTCAAACAAGCCATATCCTCCCTCTCAATTTCTTCCTCACCCTCTGTCACATTTTCCTCCCGTTGTCTCCGTCCCCCCTCGTGATTGAGAGGCCAAGCGCCTCTAATCGCTGACTTCATTAGCGATGATTGATATGAGGCAGTAAGGTGTGCATCTGTATGAATGTCTCTAGATGTTGTACCCCACCTCCCTCCGCAACATCCCCCCCAAATCTACTATCTCACCCTCCAACAGACATCACCCTTCTGCCTTCACTCCCCCCTCCCCCCACCCACCCCCCCGTGATGCATTTGGGGCCAGCAATGGCAGCAGCGGTTCAATACTTGGGGTAATGAATGTGTTTAATAAGCACAGTGGGTCGATGGGCTTAATGAAGGTGTGACAGAGGATGGGCCTGGAGAATGCTGTGGTAACGAGACTCTAACGAGCCTCTGGGGTTAACGAGGTCAAGCTATAATCGGGATTCCCTCACCTGTACAGTTTGTGTCTCTCTCTGCTCTCGTCTGCGCTGTTGTTCTGCACAGTACAGGCGTTTGTCCCTCTATTGGTTTGTCACTCGTCTTTGTGACTTGTCTCCCGTTCTGTCTCTATTTGCCGGCTCTGAAGTGCATCCCTCCGTCAAATTCAGTTTTTTTTTTTTCTTTGTTAGCTTCTGTCTCGCTGCAGCTTGTCCATCTTTTCAAGGACGACCTAGCGTGCCGTCTGAAAAGCTCCGGGGTTGTTCGAGTCCCTTTTTTTCCTCTTAAGAAGAAGGTTTTCTAAGAGGCCTGCTAAGCTATTTCTGCAGGGTCAGGGCCTTTATTGTAGTACGTCCGGGCGTCAGACAAACCTTTGTGCTCCAGCGACCGACAGCCTGCATGTCAGGCTGCTCCACTGTTGTTCTTCATAGAAGTTGAAATATTTCACATTTTTGTTTGGAGTGAGCTGAATGGAGTGAAGCTCATATGGCGGTATTCTCTTTGGGGTTTGTTGCTAATTAAAGTGTGTGACAAATGTTGAGTGTGTAGGATATACGGGGGATGTTATTGGCAGAAATGGAATGTCATTTTCTTAATTCTGTTATTATTAGCGTAGAAGTATCAGAAACCAAGAATAATGTTTTCATTACACAGAATAAGTATTTTATATCTAGAGAGGCAGTTGGTCCTCTGTGAGCTCCCACGACTAGCATCGCCTCAGGATTTGAAGCAACGTGATGCATTGGGGCCCAAAAAAACTCCCATCATCTTTCACTGTGAAAGAAGTTGCTGTAAAACAGTGGGCACATCATTTGAGGGTCACAACCCCGACGGAATGACTCCTTACACGATTAGAATTTGAACCATTCAATCCGATAACATGTGGAAAGTTAATAAGAACGGCACTATTAAATCATTTCATCCCCATTCAAGTTAGCCAGGGGCTAAACAGGAAGCTAGACCGCTTAGCTCTATAGTGTGCACGCTCCATGGGTCCCACAATGTAGAAGACCTGGATAATTTTATACCTGGGGGACAAACTTTTATGGCCTCATGCGCCAATGAGCAGCTTTCCTTTCTAACATATCTCCCTCTGTGATGCTGCATCCAGTTCTTAATAGATGTCCGTGCTCCTCCTCCATGTCCGGAGTCCGGCATGTTTATACGGTAGACCAGAAGGGACAAACCAAACACTTGAGAAGGCTTTTCCCACTTTCTGCATTTTTTGCATCCACTGTAGGGAAAGGTGAGGAGAGGGGCATCCAGTTATATATGAACAGCAGTTGAAAGAATACTGCTGTAACTTATTTTTTTTGATAATGCTGACATATATACCAGTGTGAAATCGGCACAAAGCATGGATAAAACCTGTCTCCAGTATTTATTTTCACATAGGATTTCAGTTGTTGTAGTATTCTTTTATAGTGCTGCCCTAATTGTGGTCTGTATCTTCAAATCTAGAAATAACTTGACTGACTTTCTCAGGGAAGTCACAGGAGAGGAGATGTGATTTGTTTGTTTCCTTCTCAGGCTGCTACAGTCGTTGCTGCCTACAGCACACAGACGGAGAACGCTGCTTGTTAATACGCTTCTGGTTCGCTCGGGGAAGAGTTTTATTTTGAGTACAAATTTAAGGTCGGTGAGATGAGTTTTTTTTTTTACCTTGCTTCTTCTCTGGTGGGTTCGCTCCTTTGCTCTGCTGATGATCTTGCAAAGGGAGTTGGTTGGACTGGGAGTCAGTAACGGCTTTACTGTTCTCTGAAAATGTTCAGAGCAGCATAAGGTTGTTTTTTTGAACTTTATGCTACTGAAGTATATTAAAAGTGGCGGTGGGTTTCGTGAGCTTCAGGTTTCTACTTCTTGGTTATATTTGAAATAAATCCTGGCGGTTGAATCCATGTTTTAAATTCATATTTGACTGGTGGTTGTCCTTTTTTTTAAAATTGGTTGAGAACTTTTTATTAATTTATTTTTTTTTACATTTTTACAATCAACCAGTTAAATACACAAATGTAAAAATGTAATTAATAAATGTTCATTATATTTCTGCAATTTCTTGCTAATTATGACCAACAGCTTAAGAAAAAGCAATGTAATTTGTTTTATGATTTTATGACAGTGAGCAAATTAAGCATATTATAGCATTTGTGAAGCTGTAACCAGCAATTATGTGGTTGTCTATTTTTATTATATAAATGACCAAAAAAAAAGTTTAATAAAAAATAAATAATATTGTGTTGTTTTACACTATTTTTTTCAAAGCCATGATGATTTGAATGAGTAATATACTGATGAACAAAAACAAACAAAAAAGAATATGTGGCATTTAACAAAAAATATATCTATCTACATCTCAGGATTAATTTAATATACACATTTTCATTTCTGCTCGTCATTATCACACTCATAGAACCTTTGTTCTATGTGTGTGTGTGTGTGTGTGTGTGTGTGTGTGTGTGTGTGTAGCTTGGATTGAAGTTCACCAGTCAAATAAACCGCTAAATTGATTTTTAAGTAGCTGTCAGGTGAGCAGTGTGCCTGCCATCTGTTCATTCAGTGCCTGCTTAATACATTATAGACTGTTAAATGCAAGAAATCCCCTTTATTTCCACATGTATGTGTCTGTTGTCTGACAAAAGTTGTGTCTTCATCACTTGTCATTGTTTGTGGAACCAACAGATTTATTTTCTTCTGCTTTTAACATTTATTTTCTTTCACTTGTCTGTTCAAAGTCAGAAAGTTCAGAAGGGAGGGTGTTATTTGTTTACTCATATTTAAATCATTGATATTCATTGATATTGTGATGTAAGCTTTTGTGATGCACACAGTTTTGAGGAGACCATATACTTACATTCAGACTTTAAGCAAATTACAAATGCGTGTTCTTTCCACTTGTCCAGAGTGTTAATAAAATTGACTTCAATGATGTTAAACTCTGCAGCAGTTTTTTTTTCTCCTCTCCGTTGCCATCAGCCCAACACCCACGCCTGTCTTTGAGAAGCAGCCATTACTCTCTACTTCCTCTCGCTCCAGCACCAGTATTTCACCAGAGGAAAAGTGTGACTTCCTGAACCTCACATTTCTTCGCCTGGCGTTGCCAGAGTGCAACAGCGTTATGAGATATAGCATAGAGACAAGCAATCGATTAATGGTGCACTTAGCTGGGCCAATTAACAGCTATGTAGAAGTGCAGAAAGCATCAGGCGGCATCGAGGAGGTTGTTTCCCCATCGCAGAGACCCCGGATAACCTTTGAAGCATAGATCACTTTACAGCATGGTTTACATCACGGGTTGCAGGTCCTAGCAGCTTCATGGACACCTTACACATTGCTCTGGGTCAGCTTTATCACTAGGAAGGATAGCGCAGGTCACTGAGGTGAACAGAAGTTCGATTGACATTGTTGCAGCTGCAATGAAAACATAATTTGTCTTTGGCTGTTTGGGACGACTTTAAGTGGCTGGTTTTAGGTTGCCAGATGAGTCTCTTTGTCTTTTAAGTCTACTTGTTAACAAATAAAACCTCAGTAACTACCTTGTTTTGCCCATATTTTTCTCTCCTCTCTTTTCTGGCCATTCAAGTCGATTCTCTCCTTTTGATTGACACCTTCCACTTAAAATATGGCTCTTGAATCGTCCTCCCTTCCTCTCTCCCTCTTTTGCTTTTCCTTCCAGTCCGATCTACCTCCAGTGTGAATTTGGATTAACTAAATTAGCTCTCAATTAAAAGTGAATTTGGTGAAAATGAGCACGCTCCAGAGGGCACAGATAAAAGGGAGAAGGCAGAGCCGAAGGGGCCGCCCAGGCTGCCTGAGTGGCTGTCTGTGCCCGGCTGCATCGTGTATTTTGGGGCATGCAAAGTAAATTATGTGTGTGTTGTTGAGTGAAGGCAGCTGATTTGCATTTAGATAAATCCCTGTGGATGTGTGGTTGTCATTGAGATGCAGGGGGCTGAATCCAGCGGCCCCCTACCCAGGCGCTGCTACCTGCAGGGGAGGATGTGTGTGAGCGTCTGAGTATGTGAGTGTGTGTGTGAAAGCCCTTAGCATGCTGTACTACCTGGAGCATTTGCCCCACTTTTCTAGACAGCGGTGAAGGGATGAAAATATGAGCCATTACTGGAGGCATAGGTGTGCTCACATGTGTGTGGTTGCACAAAATGAATTTGCCGCTGACCTTCACTATACCTGCACAGGACTAAAATTGTGACTAATAAGAAGTGATTGCATACAACCGGCAGTCACAGCATCCCATTAGATACAGCTGGTCAGAAAGGAAAGAACTGTTGGGGGTGTGCAGCTCGATTTTCACGTGTCCTTCCCTTACAATTTGTTATGAAACATTCGGCCAATGCTGGTATGCAGTGAGTGAAGATACACACAAGATAATCTGAATTTGTGTCATCATGGGTGAAAAGAAATTTAGCTAGTTTATCCTACACAGTGCTTTTCTGCAAACTATGTTCAAACTACTGATAAATACCCAAACTTTGAATTCGTATCGGTTTGGCACAAAGTGGCATCGAGCCATTAAGCACCAGATCACTTGTTGTTAATGTCGGTGTTTGTGCCGGCTCAGTGCTTTAGGCCTGTTGATGGATTGGCAGAGGGGGAGGCGGCCTGCTGCTGATTGACAGTCAGGGCTGAGTGTGGGCAGATGGGCTGTAGTGGCTGTAAATATGAAGCCTGTGTGACAGGTGAAGGTCAGTGTGGTAGGAGGTAGAGGAGCAGCTGAGCCTGGTGGGAGGGTGATGTGCTCTGCGTGTGTGTATGTGTGTGTGTGTGTGTGTGAGTGAGGGTGGCAAAGCAAGCTAGCTAGCTCACGAGTCTTGATTTTGTGTGTGTTTTCTTGCCTCACATTATTAAAGCTGTTGGCTTCGACACACTTGTTACGAAAACCCAAGATATCACGTTTTTTTTTTCTTCTTCTTTTTTTTTTTTGTTGCTCCAGCCTTGTTCTGGCACACCTGATCCATTTTGAAGCCTCAATCTGTGCTCAGTTTACAGTGCCATCTCTGCTCAAACCTTCACTGTGTACATACAACCCTTCTTCCAAAAAAGTTTGGGCGTCGTGTGAAACAGAATGTGATAATTGAAAATCCCTTTTGACGTGTACTCAATTGAGAACAGTACAAGGAAAGTACATTTCATGTTTTAGCTCATCAGATTTTTGTAAATATATGCTTATTTTGAATTTGATGCAACAACACGTTTCAAACAAGTTCAGTCAGTTCAAACTGAGTTTGTTTGTAAATTGCTGAATTGAACAACTTTTTGGGACTCAGGGTTGTATACGTAAGATACTGGGCTGTTACGATCGCAACTCGATACGTTCTTTCTCTGTATTTTGGAAAAAAAAAACAAGCATTGAACAGTTTCTCAATTGCCGCATTTCTTCTTGTAAAAATTAAAATACTCAAACAGTGGATTTAGATATATAGAAAATATCGGTGTTGAAGAGTTGTTAAAGTATTGTGGTACATGTTAAGCTAGACACACTGACTTCTGTTGAAGAATAAAGCCTCTGTTCCCAGGTGGACAAACTGTAATGGTGACAATAGAAGCCAGCTCAAATATGTCTAATCGCAATATGATATGCAACCCTAATTTGTTGTTACTTAAACGCCAACATACACACAGATCCCGATTTAGCTGCATGCAAAATGCCATGTCTCGGTGTCTGTGTTCATTGAGCTTTAACTTGAAACAAGAACATTGTCGTAGGGCTCACACACCTATTGCCTTGCATATAGGCAGCATAAGAGGAGCTAAAGCAATTAACTGAGGGGAACAGGTGAGCTATACAAAACACTCAGCCAATCCAAATTATTTATTTTTTATATATGAGATGCTAAAAGATGACTTGTACCCCCAAAATAATGCAGTAGCTTTTTCAGGGAGAACTCAATTTCACCTTGAAATGTTACACCACTGTTATGAGCTTCATATTTTTTAATAATTATTTCTACTCATAACTAGTCGAAGCTGTCTTTTTCCAGTATTTTTTATTCCCTTATATATACTACAACTAATGCCAGTGGCCTCAAAGTTTTCCCCCTCTATTTCTCCTGTTCTTTTCTACTCGCGCTTTTATCTGGAGTGTATCGATAGAAATCTTAAACTGATTAGCCCTCTTTGACTGTGTCTATGCAGATACAGACTAATGGTATTCAGGAGACTCTCCACTCTGTCTCCCCTTCTCTGCTGTACCTTCCTCCATTGATCTCTTTCTCTTCCTCTGTAAATCCCTCTCTTCCATGAGTAATCCATTGTGGTGTTCCCATGTCTGCTGGAGCCGTGCCAGAGTAGCGTGGGATTACTACGGCTCCACACACACACACACACACACACACACACACACACACCCAGAGCCTATATATACACTTTCAAATGTCTCCCTTCACTATGTGGGGTACCACAGGAATGTGCCAGGGGACGTTCATGATGACTGTGGAGGGCCTGATGGTACCAGAGGGAGTTGTCTGTATGGCATGAGGTCAGGGGAAACCTTCCTACCCAACTCCTACTGGGCTTTATCAAGGGAATATGATTTAGGGAGAATCTTGGTCTTCTTATTCTCACACTCCTGTCGTGACTGGCAGCTTGAGGAAGAGAAATGCGGAGATTGTTAAGTCAGGTGAATCAATTTGGTTATCTATGCAGATAGAGGGAAGTTTGCAGGTTGTGTTATAGGCAGTGCCCCAGGCATTTATTCTTTCTTTAAAGTATGTTTAAAAAGTTAAAAGTCGAATGCTTCGGGGGGTCTTTTGAATGTTTGCACATTCATCTGAATCAGCCATTCTTCATTGGAGCTGACTCGATCAATGCTCTTTAAGTAAGCTGGATGTATGTGTCAGATTTTTCACTGTCCAATAGATCATAAGTACCCAACCCACAGAACTTAATACAGATTTGGCATGGACACACAGGTTGTTCTGCAGTCCTTGTCCCAGTACCTGTACTGTTACTTTCATGCAACTCTACTGCCTGCAGAGGCAGTGTGTAGCAGTGTATGCATCCTAAGATACACATGTTGTACCTTTGTGTCATGAGGTGGATGGTGGAGATGGAAACAGCTCTCCCTGACTTGGGAGTATGGAGGTTCCAGGATAGCTCAAGACCAATCTATGATTGCAGATTTGGCAGTGAGAGTGAGTTAGCTAGAATACTGTTCAGTGTCAATACAGTCCTACTACAGGCCTCACCGTTCAACAATTAAAATGCAAAACGATTCTCGTTGCATCCCGATGCAGCTCAGTGTACATCATCCTCAGTGATCTATATTACTGCACATGGCTACTTTTTCATCATTAAAATTCCCTTTTTATTCAGAAAGTCCTTCCAGTAATCAGACTACAGCAGGCTACAAAATGAAAGCATCTTTTCAATACATAAACATTACAAAAACAAAACATTCATCCATATGCAGCACCTTACACGTTTGTTGTAATCTACCATCATATTGTTTTCACATGGCAGCTTTAAGATAAGGCGTTCATTGATTGACTCTGTTGCACACACCTCTCTCAGAGTTGGAAGGAGAAGTTGACAGCGCCTCCTCAGATCTCGGCTGATTAGCTGGGCTTGCTGCATTATTTATGGCTGCAGACGTTAGCTTCAGGTGAAAATGGCTGATGTGATTAGTAATTGTTGTGAGGAAGAAGTCACGCTCAGCGTTGGTCTCGTCTGGTTCGTGCTTCCCAGCAAGTTAAAATCTTATCGAAGACATCCGACAAGATGGCCTTAAAAGACTAGTTGAGTTTTTGTTTTTTTTTTATTATCACTTGCAGATGATCTCTGCCTCTCCTCCAACGTACCTCCTGCATAAGTAACGTTAACCAAATGTCCACCCACAATTCAAAGCATAACAGCAACGTAACTTTATTGTCTGTATAATCTACTATTAATCTACTGTATAATCTACTATTAAGCCTTATTTAAAAAATGCTTTCTGCACAAAACACCAATAACACATCTTGTCAGTAGGATTTCATTTCATCTAGTGTTACTCTAACCCAATTGCATAAATGTTGGCCTTTCTGCAAAACCACAGAGAAGTAAAAACTGTTTTTTTTTATGTTGCAACTCCAATTTTCATTTTTTCTGCTGTTACAATATTGTGCTTATTCTCTGTTTAGGTTTAGACGCAAAAAATCACTTAAGAATAACATCACGTGCTGGCTTAAAATACCGGCTTTGTCCGCCTCAGAAACAGCTGGAAATTGCTCAGAGACCTCCTTGAAAATATCCGGTAGTGTCATGTTTGCAAATGTTGAAATGCTGTGGTCCCGCGTCAAATATATCCAGTGATTTCACACTACAGTTGCTGATACAAAGACTTGTACTGCCGTCACCAGCCTGGCAGCCTTTGTCGCCTGTAACTTCACCACCATCCCCCTCCACCTCCGCATATGAAAGGTCAGGTAATGTGAATGTATAGTACAGTGCCTTCACACAGTGCCATGTTAAATTAGTAGATTAGTCAATGAATGTTAATTAAAGATATCCTGTGGAGCTTTTATTGTTAAGAAACATGATTCATTATGTTACTTAGGAACTACTTGTGCTCTTAATTGGAGATGCAGAAGACGCACGTTTGCCTCTCAATGTGAGAGGTGTTGATATGTAACCGTGTTGTGTGTATTATTATAGAACAGTATTATATAGTGTGCGGAGACTCTCTTTCTACTTTGTCAGCTGACAGTATATGAGAGGAAAGGGGTGAGGGAGGTTTGCTGACTGGGAGAATTGAAGCGTTTGTCACTCCTATATGGGAATCAGCAAGATCAGGTAGAGCCAGTCATGGCAGTGTGTGTATGTGTATGTGTGTGTGTGAGTGTGCAGTCTCATCCCGCCTCTCTGTTTTACTTTTTCCCTCCTCCCTTCGTCTCTCCTCTCTGTCTTTCTCCCAGTAATAAAGCAGAGTATTTATTTCCCCCTCTTCAGCTCTCAGGTCTCTTAAAGGGAGTCGGGGACTGAGCTGATATTAGACGGCATGTGTGTGTGTGTTTGTACGTGCGACAGTAAGTGTGCTAGTGTGTGTGTGTGTGTGTGTGTGTGTGTGCGGGTGCTGCTGTTCTCTCACTCTCACGCAGCGCTGTCTGCTTGTCTCATCACCCATCCCAAACGTACAGTTGCGTCTTCTTGCGTGCTAACACACCGAGATTGAAAGTTGCTGATTCTGAGCCGCGGGGACTCATAGAGGAGAGGCCTCTGGCGGGGGCTGATTGAGCTGTGCTGAGCTGAGGTAGAAAAGTTACAGTAGCATGCTATTACCTGCCAGCGCCGATGGAGTTTATTAGCATTGCAGATACGCTCTGGCAGAACTCAGTGCAGCCAAGCAAATAATTTTATGACTCCGGTCCACGAGGGAGTTAAAGGCTAAAAAGGTTTGTCTCATTCGCGTCAACTAGACGTCAGCTCGGGCTCTCTTTGGGTGCTTGCCTGCCAGTTTACAATGAGATGGAAACATTTTTGGTTTATTGTGTGTAAGCATTTGCAAGACCCTGTTAATTGCAAATACTTTGGAGACCATAGCCATGATTATTAACTCCTGATATAACAAGCTTTAACAGCCCTGTGTTGGACTGTATTGCGTATTTCTCATGTAAAATAACAAGTATAATGATATTAAACAAACAAGGTCATGTTGGATTAAATGATGTTAGTCGGAACACTGTTTCGTAGTTCTTTGTTACGGCAGCAGAGCAGAGTCGGGCTCGGAGCGTTATGCTGGTGAATTAGCTCTTCACAGCTTTGGGACTGAGCCTGACAGTTGGCACAGTGAAGATGATTTATGACTGGCCAGGAGAGTCAGAGATGGATGAGGAGAAATAACTTTGATCAAAGTTGTTCCCTAACAACAGAAGAAAGCTCCTTCTTAGTCCCTGTTGATATCTGGCAGTGGCCTGACTTTATTTTCCAGAGGGGAAGCAGCAGAAGTCTGCCAGCCTGAATTTATAGCTGTACGGCTATATATTAGAAAAAGGGCAAAAAGTTTACAAGGAGACAAAGGCGGACAAATGTTTATGCATCTGTGATTCCAAACATTTACTCAAAAATTCTGTACATTGCAAGTTCCCTTTTGTCAGTTAGTTAAAGTACATAGTGCCAGAGATTATAATACACACAGGACTTTTCAGGTATATCTAATATAGAAATGGTTAATTGATAATCAGTTTTCTCAACATTAAAAGACAGTTGTTCTCTACCTTTTAAATACATGCTGCCATTCAGTGTGCCTCGGATTGCTTTTGAAGGAGACTTCCTTTTCAAATGTTTTCATCAAGACCACATTTCACCGGTGCACTGAGCCCTTCACAAGATTGAATAAGCAGATTACACCTGATGTTTCCAAAGTGCACCTGTAAGTGATCACCATAAAGACTCAGCTGTGCATCCACTCCACTGTGGTCATCTTCTCCTCGATGGACATTCTTCCGGGAATCGTATTTATGACATGTTGTAACAAATGTTCAGGATTAACGGACTCCAGAGAAAATGGTTGAATGCAGTATCTGATTTTAACGTGCTGACTCGGACCTGTAACATCCCCGAGTTGAGTTAGTAGTCTGTCTCTCCACGTCTCCTCTTTCTTTACTATAAACACTGTAATAAAGGCATTAAATGCTCCTGAAAGCTGGAATAAAACAGGTGGCATACGAGGCCACCTCCTTGCAAACAGAAGAAAAACACAGCTTAGTAATTGGACACATGCACAGACACAGATATGTTGGCTTGTGTTGTGGCCTCTTTCAAGGCTTAGATGTTCTGTTGCCAAGACTCCTGTGGCTTTCCAGCTCAGTGTGTGTCCATCCCTGCTCATCTGCTGCCTTTCCACAGGTCAAACCCTAATCCTGTGAAGGGGTTTGGGGCCAGTTGCCCCTAGGAAGGGGGTTTACCGTGCACGTCTCACAGGGACCAATCAAGACTAGCTATCTGTGATAGGGTTCCTATATCGCGATTGTTCAGACGGCAGTGAGAAGTGGGGGAAAAAAGAGACGGTTTCATGTTGGGAGGCTTCATGATGTCCATTAAAAGCAGATTGACAAGGAGACATCCAGCAAGGATGAAAGAACACACACACACACACACACACACACACACACACACACACACACACACACACACACACACACACACACACACACACACACACACAGACAAGCTGCAAGCTAAAGCTCACTCACTGGCTCGAGGAAGAGCCATTTGAAGTAATTTGTCCAGCCAGAAGAACTCTACGATTCCCCCTTCAAGATTGATTGTTGATTGTAATCTAAAATAGTCCGTTGGCCCAGCCTAGTTCAAGATGTTCTTCTCTGTTCAAACTTTTTAAAAGGTTTTAGGAACAAACACTAGTGGTTACCAGATTTTCCCCTCTTAAACCTGCATATGGTTCAATTCAAATAAATATGCTAGATATGCTGTATTGCTAGTCTGACTTGAAAGACTGTAATACTTCATCCACCACTGGGTGTTTGTGAGGGAGAAACTTAGACTGTGTGGTGTTAGATTACCTTGCAATCAATATATGGTTAATGTAAGTGAAAATGTGTGGCTGATGTAACTGGTTAGAAGTTAAAGTGGCGATGACTCCCAAAAATGCCCGGTAAAGGTTGTAAAAATTATTCAGTTCAACTTCAGGATTCCTGAATATACCCTGAAAACATACACATTTAAAGTTTGGAACATTTGTCAAAATACCTTCCTGAGATGCTTGTTTACATCTCTCTCTCTGTCTCTCTCTCTCTTCCTCTTGTCTTCCTCCATGTCTCCCTCCCTCAACCAGACACACTGCTAACCCCTTGAGTGTGTCTGAGCTGTGTGAGAGCCAGTGTTTGATTCTTCTCTGTCTGCGTTCCCGGAGCTCCGGCCAGCTCCCCAAAACCCCCCCGACCTTCGCCTTCTCTCTCTCATCTCCCAATCTTCCCTCTGCCATAAGACTCGGGCTGACCTGGCACGTAGGCACACAC
The DNA here is from genome assembly GCF_904848185.1 of Acanthopagrus latus. Taxonomy (NCBI): domain Eukaryota; kingdom Metazoa; phylum Chordata; class Actinopteri; order Spariformes; family Sparidae; genus Acanthopagrus; species Acanthopagrus latus. The sequence goes on from NC_051043.1 coordinate 22,733,547, forward strand.
TCTACCCACATCTCCCACCCGTCTCTCCAAATCCCCTATTTCCCCCACCCCTCCTAGTCTCCTCTCTCAGCGAGGACTTGAATCCACCATCCAGCCACCTCTGTTGTCTGGACCTGAAGCACAAGCAGGTCCCTTTGTTCTGACTGATAAAAGGAAGAAAGCGGGGCGAGGGAGGAGGATTAATTTAAGCGCGGGCCAGACGACACATCTGCTTGTTGTGTTCGTGTCTTTCCATTCCCTCCCGTGGTTTCCCTTGCTTTCGTTCTATTATCTTTGGTGAGAGCAGAGGATATTGGGTCGAGATGCATGGTGAACTCTCAGGGCCGTGACACTCCTCTAATCCGCTCTCTGTTCTGTCTTTTGCCCTTTCTGTCTTCCTGCTGTCTCCATCCAGCATTACCTCCCTTTCCTCACTGCCCACCCCCCTTTCATTTCTTCCTTTCCTCTGGCCTTCAATGCACCATAATCTCCATCCCTTCTTGCTTTTAAAAGATGGCCTCCATTCATTTTTTTGTAGAGAGGAAGTAGTAACAAGAGGAAAGGATGTGCTATTATTCATGGTTATAGCTCTGATTTTATTTCTCAAGCAGCCAGTAAATGTCTTTACACTTAGACACAGGTAGACACAATCCATCACAGTTAAAGTAGGATGTATCGCTGTGCTATTAATTTTGTTTCCTGTCTTTTTGTCTGAATTCTTCCACTAGAAGAAAAACTGGGTCACTTTTCTTTATCCTTCTTGTGTGCAAGTTACCTCGGCTTCCAAGGCATTTCTGCTCCCCTCCCCAAACCTCTCTCTGACCAGTTCATTGTCCCGAGGCCCGGGTCACGGTCACTGGTCCATGTCAGCTTTCTCAGTGGGCGTGTTTGACGGCCTTTCTGCTCTTCTGACAGCTCTCTGGGTCAGCGGAGACAAAGGCGACGGACGGGAAAGGATTAGGCCTTTTATTTATGGTCTGGCTTTTATTTTTCATGCTTGTAGAGGAATTTTCAAACATACAATTATCTTTTAATATGCATGAAAGCATCATTTTTACTCCTGCTGCGCTCTCGAACCTGGCAAACCTTTGTCACCCTAACCCTTGTATGTATGTCGGTGGATACGGACATGTAGAGGGGGGTGACCTTTGACCCTGACAGGGATCTTTGGCACTTTAGGTCGGCTGTGGGCAGTAGGAACAGATCTAAAATGTCTCTGATCACACAGGGCAGGAACTCAGGCCAGCGGGTGAGTCTCCCCACTTCCTTGGCCTCCTGCCCCGTCCATTGTCATCCCGCTTGCCCCTGCTCGGCCTTTCATCCCAGCTCACACTCGGCATCCCACGCCTACTGGACCAAAGGGGAATTACTGTAGGAACAAGAGCGAGAGCAGGTCGAGGAGGAGGAGGACGGGGGCCGCCTTGTCTGCTCTGTCACTTCATGCTGACACGGTGTGAGGTGGAGTGACACTGAGCTCAACCATGCTGTCTGGGAGCAGTCTGGCCCAGGAAGTCTGACCTCCGTGACCCTTTCCCAGACCAGTGGGAGAGACACGGGCTGTCTTTTGTTTGTGTAGTGTAAATGTGTGTGTGAGAGAAAGCAGGAGAGGCAGCCAGCAAAACTGGGGGCTGGGGTCTCTGAGGAGGGACTTCCATCTCCAAAAGGTACAGATCAGCAAAGCGTTGCTGTTTATACAATAGAAGAAAAGTTTTTGATGAAATTGCCTGAAAAATGCTGGCTCAGGCATTGTGGTGAATGGTTCAAAGTTCTGCCTTCTGCTGCTGCTGCTGCTGCTGTTGAGGTTGACGGCTAACTGTAGCTGCTGCTGAATGTGAAAGAAAGGCACAAAGAGGATATGATGTTTGCAAGATTTAATTTACATATCTGTGTTGGTTCAGAAATCAGTTTATGTACCTATTTGTAAAGCCCTGTTATAGTTACTGTTGGAGTGTGTTCCGAGTGAATGCAAAGCAAATTTCAGTTCAGTCAGTGAAATTCACAAGTGGACTCAGACAATTGTGATTCTGCGGCATAAGCTGTGTCCCCAAGCTGAAACATATGCATTGATTGTATTCTGTGTACGACCCTTCTGCATGAATATTCAGCAAACGGTGATCAAAAATGGAAAAAGAACAAGAAAAACAACCCAAGCTCTTTGTGAGTTCAGAAATCATCCCTTGAAGTGAAAGAGGTCTAAGCTTCCTTTGCTCCACACATCGTTACAGTCACTTACAGCAGACCGTTTCAACTGGCGGCCCAAAGGCTGAATGCAGCCATTGAACAATCTCATCTCACCCTTTGATCATTTTATCAGCAGACATATTAGCCCATTTATTGATTATGTCTATTCTAAGACTACAAATATGCTCTTATTTCATGTAAAAGTTTTAATCCAGGCTTTTAAAGCAGATTCAGTTTACAAGAATTCTAAGATTAAAAAGGTGCATTGTGGAGACAAAAGGTTATTATGTTACTAAATTGAAATGTTTGCCCTTCTAAAATAGTAGATAAATAGCCTTGACATGGAGTATAAACAGCCTTTGGAGTGCCCATGTCATGAAAAGTGAAAGTGACATAAGTTGTACAACATCATAAAAACAACTGAAATGTGGCACACCTGGAAATGATTTAATTTAACTCATGCGGAGACCCGTCTGTAGAGGGGAGAACTTGAAGAGAGCTGTGGTTTGATTTGTAGTTTTCTAGAATGGGATTAGCTATCATCTGATCACCATTGAGCCGATTAGCCAGCAGATATCTAAATATCAAGTGGCCCGGCTGAGACTTCCTATTTGGAACGATGTTTACAGTCTGATAAGCCACTTGTTTAAGGTCAAGGCAACATTTCTGCTAATCTCTATAAACAGATACCTGCAGATAGATAAAAAAATAACAAATGATATGAAGCTAAATTATCGTCACATATTAGATGCCCCTTTCAAATGGGACTCTTTACCTGCATAAAACCAAACCCTGCTCAAATGTGATTGGTCAAAGCAACTTGAACTAAAATGCCTTAGTATTAAAATCTTACTCTTCATCTGTATGCAGATATCTGTTTATAGAGAGAGCATTTCTGATATTTGTGTCTCATGCGGATACACCTGCCTCCATCTGTAAGCAAAGTGTGGGACAAAAACGGCTCGTACGTTACCCTTGAGTTGTCATTCAAATAGCATGTAAATCACAGCATATAGAAAGTTATTGTACTGTTGATTGTGTATCCTTACAGTGCTAGAATTACCATATCCATTATTTTGTATATGACATTTTTATGCCCCTGAAGTGTTCAAAAAAGGATGACACACTCATGAAAGGAATGACCTCTCCTCGTCCTCGGGCACAACTTGGATTGGATTTTCTGCACTGGCCTGGATCTAGCTGCAGCTGGACACTTTTGAACCCCCTGCTGTGGCCCTCCGGGGGACTTTTACTGGACTGTGACAACCTTCAGACATCCAGAGAAAGCTCACCCTCAAGTGAGCAGACTGGCCATAACAATGCAATTATCATACAGCATATACATTCCTGTTGGAGCCATTGTTGCGCCCTAACCTAACTCAGACACTATTGTCGCTCTCTCACCTTTGTCTGAAAGCCATTGTCCACCAGGCAGCGCTGCAATGAAAGCTTGAAATTCAGGAGCACAATGACACTGACACTCAAGTGGCTTTCCCTAAGTGTAGCCATTTAGCTCCACTGAATTAGGAGTTTAAAGAAGAAGTTGATACCAAAGGTTGTTAGGCATGTGAGAAAATTTAAAAAAGGTTTGCAGGGCAAATTAGAAATCTCAAGTCCCTCGAGGAATACTCCAAACACTCCTGTTCAGCTTAAAAAGACTTAACGCATTTGACTCAGTTTAAGGTTCCCCTACTTCCCTCAATTCCCCCTGCCTCCTCTCACAAGAGCTGCGATTCTGTCTGGAGAAAGTCATGGACATGCTACTGCTCCATCCATTTCACAAATATACAAGCCTAGTTAGACCACTGCACTTTACTGTTCTGTGTATAATGATGTGTCCTGCTTCGGCACAAGGTAAGATAAATGGAATATCTCCTCTGTACTTGTTTATGTAAGTCCCTCACACGGAGAAGTGACATTGGAGTTCCAATTACCTGTGCAATATCAATGCGGTGCTTAGAACGGAGACTTGACTCCACTTACAGCTGATGGCTCTGTCTCTAAGGGTCTTTACTCTCGCTCCTAATATGTAGCGCAGTGTAATGGATGAGTTGAGATTCCTGGAGACTTGGCTTACACGCCGCAGGAGCCAAGAACAATGCAGTGTGGCAGTTTAGAGATGAAGGCGTACTGTTCTGTGTGTGTGTGTGTTTGTGTGTGCGCTCATGCCCACTAGCTGCTTTGTGGTTGCATGGCGCTGGTTTGGTACTCCACTGCACTGTGGGGACTGTCAGCTACCATTAAAAGCAAATTCATCCACTGTGCTGACTGACTATAATGAGTCGAACTTCAGATTTCAACGTGGAAAACTACACAGTTCTGGTATGTTATTGCAGTGTCAATCATAGATTCTGACGCACATCATGCATTTTATCCTGTTATTCAATTTCTTGGAAGATTTGATTTGCCGTTAGGCTGATCATTCAGAAGAATCTAACGATCTTTCACCGCTTGCAGGAGCAGTAATTTCCCTGTCAGGTTGGTTGTTTTCTGCTAGGATGCTGCTCAAAAGCAGTCACATTACATGAAAAGAACACAACAAAAGGGAGTTCTGGGCTTTCAGCAAGAATATGTGCTTCAGATTTGTTAGTATTTTGAAATATTTTCCTCAAATTTAACTTTTTCCTCTCTCCATGTACTTGTGCCAGTGTACAGAAGTGTGTTCTTTGCCTACCCTCACGGTGGATTCATCAAGCGCTTATTTTCTCCCATCAGAAGAACTCATTTACTGCCATTCAGTCTTGTACAATACAAAAACAATTTACACAGAGTTGAAAATTGCTTTAGCCAGATAATCCATCACAGTAAATACAAAGCAGTAATTTGTTTTGGTTTCCCAAGTTGTTGCCCAGGATGAGTGTTTTTCTTGTCAGTGTGGGAATGCCACGCTTATTGTCAATCACCTGACACCCACAAGAAGAAATTGAAATGAGTGTCAGGAAATAATCACTGGTTAATGTGTCGGATTTAAAGCTGATTTGGGACGTCTTTAGTAGCAGGGTCTGCAGTTCATTTCCAGCCATGTTTGACACATTGAAGGGTGCATTTTTATGGCAATAACACACATGCCTGACCCAGCACCGCTCAACAACAACAGAACAGCTACGCTAGATAGATTTTTACATCCCAAACTAGCCGCTAGGCATAAATGTGTGAGTCGGTGGCGTAGTGTGATGTCACACAGAAACAGAATTTACGGAGAGACAACAGTGAGGTGTTTCAGGAGCAGTGTTTTGTGTGGGAGAGAGGAGCTTTTGTTGGTGCAGACCAGGGGTGCAAATCACAAATCTCATCACGTTACAATATCGTATCGATTCTTTGGACAATGATGTGATAATTGCTGATATCACACAGTCTGCCATGATACAATTTAAATTTGATTTGATACAGGGGCCTGCGATCAATAAGAGATGATATCATATGCCCAACTTCTCATTGTATTAAAGTCTATGCAGGCAGTTGCAAGCACAAAACAAACTCGCCATCATCAACAATACTTCTGTCAAAGTGGTTCCTCCATGTGCTGCTTGACAATCGCTCATGATCATCCATTCAACATCGCAGAGTTCCAAGCTCTCCCTGGTGAATACACGGCACGGCCTTTTGCACTTGGATACACAAAATCTTGAATTTGGTAACACAATCGCAGTTTGAACACTTTTTTTGGCCTACGTTTGAACAGTAGTTCAAATTGTGTTTTCAAAGAAATTACCTCCCTGAACAGCAGGATCACAATCTGATTGGGAGGCAAACTGGACAAAGAAGTGATTAAAACAGCTCTGTGTTAGGTGGCGTAAAGCTTCTTTCTGTTCTGGCCGATCCTGCTGCAGCACAGTCTGGTGCTTAAGCTCACTTGTGTCTGCCTCCTAATAACTTTCCCCCTAAAACTTTATTTACCAGACTGCTGCATTGAACATGAGGCCTCTCAGCATGCCTGCTAAACAAATGCTAGTCTGGGTGGATTGCACTCTTGTGTATTTTATGTTGTGCTCATCTTCATGAGGATTCATTTAGCTGCGTGCAAGTTATACCTGCAGTTTTTTTTTTTTTCCGTAATAGTTTGTGCAGGCAGGGGAGCGCACACCTGTGTACTCTGTTGTGTACTTGTGCATTTCAGATTAATCTTAAAGGCACTCTTGTGTAGCGGCGTAGCTCGCTCCGCATTGTGCTGCGTTCAGGGGGTGAGTGCTCAGTCAGAATGGACAACAGGCCCCGTGCCTCTGCCAGACCAATTAGGCAGCAAAGCAAGACTAATGACTGTGGTTAACTTGGCCTCTGAAGAATGGAGCTGTCCCTATTGGACTACCTCGTTATGTGATTGAGTAGGGTGTGTACGCATTGTGTGTGGCAATGTGTGTTTGTTAATGCGAGCTGGGGTCTAAATGATGACAAGCAGATGCCTGCAGTGGGCGCGTCCACCCATAACTTGGCCTCTCTTCCTCGTGAGATTACAGCACAGCGCCTCTGTGCCACCTTGCAGGCCCACACCTGGTTGCACTGTGGGGGTGTTTTTAGAGAGAGGAAAATGAATTTCTCTGATTCCCTCCCTTTTTAACAAGCTAATTAAGCTCTGTGTGTTGCATCCTGAGGCGATATTGAAATGACTCAGTCACAGTTCAGTAATGCTTCTAATAGACGGAGGAAGAAAGGGAGCTCAGGAGGGAGGGACGATGAAGGAGGGAACTGCAGAGAGATGCGGGGGATGGGGAATGGAGAAGGGACAAATTAGACAGAGCTGAAACAGTTGTGTGTAACAAGATCCCCACTGTATTGTTCTTAGACGGGCAGAGCTGAGAAGGCGCTCAGGCAGACAGGCTAGTCTGGCCCGCAAGTAGCTCTGCAGCTCCAGATCTCATCACTTTACACAGCCTCTTGTTTTTTGGGTCCACCACCAGGGGGCGATGTCTCCAGGTATGACGGTGAACTGTTTGGCTAAACAAAACATTTTCTTTTTCTCCCTCCTCTCTCCTGTTTTCCCTCCTCCTCATCTGGATGTCTGGTACAGTTTGGCACATGTCACTAACATATTTGGGTGCTTTCTCAGTTAAAATCTGTAACAGCCGTATTACTATTTGTCAAAGCTGGTTAAGGTTCAATGAAAGCCAGACTTTTCTTCAGAGCTGACCACAGGGTGAAGCATGTCTGCCTGTAGCCGTAGAGACTGAAACAGAACATTGCCCTCATTTCATCCAATCTGAAGATAAACTCTCTGCCATGAGGTGAGAACACTGTAGACCAGACTATGATTTTGTAGGATTTGCTTTTCTGGCATGGCCTTGGTTGCTTGCAGCTTTGTGTAGATTTTATACCAGCAGTCTAACACTGTGGAATACCTCCTCTCCTTCTCTTTTTCCAGAATATACCGAACTTGACTCTCTTTCATCAGGGGACACTAAAACGACACCTGATCAGCCACAGACTCTTGTAAGCCAGTTGCACATTTGTGAAAGACCGAAAGCGTGCAGGCCATAAAAAAGGCAGAGGGGCGAGTGAAACACGGATGATATTACGCAACTGTTGTACGTTGTTTCAGAATTGTCAACTGGAGACAGAAAGATGGATAACATTCATATAACATTTTTAACAGTATAGATTCAAGGGATGAGCAACCATTGCAGGTGTCATAAATAAGAATAGAAAAGTTACACACAGGAGAGATTAAAATGAATGATGATAGCGAGTTAAAACGTTACATAGAAAAGGAGAAATATATTTGTATCCCTGTGTTCATTTGTAGTTTCTGAGGACGCGCAGTCCATGCTGAAAAAGATAAGCTAATAATAGAGTCCAATATTCACTATTTACATGGTGTGATTGCAGTATTTGTATTTAATCATTTCAACAGCTTCAAAAAGGAAAAAATATTGTGTGGAAAAGTTGATATCTCTGGTTCTGCTGTGTTGGTTGTGATCATTTATTTTTAAAGAGTCCATAATGAACAGTGCAGATCAGTGGATTGCTTTTTAAAACCTTGAGCCTACATTACCCACAGTGCAACTTTTCAGATTACATGCGGCTTCCTCTGGATCCACAAAAGGTTTTATTCTACTTTTTCTACATATGCAGTCGTACTTCACAAGACCTATAAATACACGTTGATGTGTAAAATTGGTGGAGTTGCCCTTTAAATGACTTCTTTATGATATTCTAAAACTCTGCTACATGATTAAAAGTGTTATTTGATTTATGAAGTAAGTAAATGTACACAGACATATTTGAAAATGCATTTCTGAGGTGAAGACAAAGTCCTGGATGGTAAATGTTTTTTTTTCATTCATTTTGTGAAAAACAAAGTGATGTTGAGGAAAAAGAGCCTTTGATCAGACTAGAAGACCCTTTAAGAGGAAAAAAGGCGTGTGTGTTTTAAAATGATAAAAGGAAATGCTCAAACTAAAAACATTATGGACAGATGTAATACATAACAGATGTCAAAATATGTGTATCATTTAATCAATTTGTAGCAAATAAAAGATGTGGAAAAGTCCAAATGCATCATTCACAACCTTTTAAAACCAAATTTTCCCCTAAATTAAAATGCGTACAGTTATTCTTGAATTGTTTGCTTTCCAATTTTGTCTAGACTTTCGCCAGCTGGCTCGATGATCTGTGGGATGCTTTAAGACATGTCGGCTTGGCACCGCTGACGGTTTGTGTTACTGACTTCAAAATGCCAGACAGAAAATATTTCACCGCACCAAAGTGCATATCATTAAAGTATCGCTAATTAGACACCTTCATGTTCAGATCCGAGTATGAGCGCTCGGGAGCAGGTCGGATCCTCGCAGAGACCGAACTTTTTTTGTTTTTCACCAGATGCTGGTTTGGTTTTTATTCGAGACTCCTCACAGTGAGTGCATTCAGGCTGCAGGAGATTGCCCCTGATGTAGTGTTTTTAGCTTGTTTGGTTTTAGACTCCCGACTCTGGCAGTTCTTGATTGCTCACTGCTGCTTGGATGAATCAAATGTGCCACTGACAGGGGTGGAGGTAGTGCAGTAACACGGTGAGTGGAACTGTCAGCTACCTGCTGTTTATGTTTAGTCAAAACAGGCGGAGACCTAATTTCTCCTGGGAGTCCCAAATTGGATCGGCCAACTTGTTGCCCTGACCCCTCGCTGATATTTCCACTCACCTTTTTAAAAAGTGGAGTGAGGGGAAATACGTGCGGGAAAGATGAAGACGAAGGGGAAAAAAAAAAAACTTCAATAGAATTTTAATTTGCTCTATTAATATATGTAAATGACGCATAGCAGCTGTTTGAATTGGAGTGTTAAATTGCTTACCCAAGCATCGCCATGTAGGCTGTATGTAAATGCAGGTGTGTGTGCGCTAATTGAAATTCAATATCCTTCTCGTCAGCAGGGGTTGCTGGCCTTCTCGCCCTCCTCTTCCTCCTCCTCTTCCTCCTCCTCCGCTCTTCCTCTCCTTACCGCACTTGTTTGCCCTCCAACCTTACCTAAGTGGGTCTTTAATTTAAAAGTAAGCGCATTAACTTTTTCAAACACGGGCCCAGATAAAGCACCTCTTGCCAACAAATGAATAAACGGCGACATAAACAACGCTCTCTCTCCCTTACACGCACACACACACACACACATATACACAGGCGCACATGCACAAACACACACACACACACACACACACACACACACAGAAAGATCGATAAACAGCGGTATTGAGGCATCTCTTGAGGTCTGTGTCTGGCTCAGCGTGATGGTTGATTTATTTGTTCTTTGCAAGAGGCGGTAAATCAGTGCTTACCCTCAGGCCAGCTTGGCTCTACACAACCAGGCAACCTACTTAGTGTCACTCCTCCACCCTGCTGGTTCCTGTTTCTGCCCATTCTCTTTATGTTTGTGCATTCTCGTGTTTGCGAAGATGAGGCTTTTTTAAAAAAAAATCAGTTTTCCTGACTTTGAAAGAAAATGCACTTCATCCTCGAAGGCCATTCCAGGGCGTTGTAATCGAGCGAGGTACATCAAGGTGCAGCTTGTGCGGAATGCAGTCAGAATGCCTTCTGTTAATATTCATAGAGGGTGAGGTGATGAGACTGGCTGCTGGCTAATTGTCGCTCAAAGATGTAGAAAGGTGGAGGGGGGAAGAGGAAGTTGGAGAGGAGAAGAGTGATTGAGAGGAAGGCTAACCTTCCCCGAGGGCTCTTTTAGGGGTTGACTATGTGTGTCGCTCTCCTCTGCTCCTCTGCTCCCCCTTTGCTCTCCACTGCCCTTCTTCTCTTGCTATTGCCCTAAGACAGGAAGCCAAGCTGTCCCCGGCAAACTGTTGAGACAGAAGCCACCTCTACATCAAAAAGCCTTTGAATTATCTGAGCCTTCCTTTTCTCCTTCATGTCTCACACCTTTTCTTTGTTTATCGACAATAAGATATACGACCGGGGGGGCAGGCGGTAGAGGACAAACCTGTTTGTTTTGTCACTCTTTCAAATATTTTTTTTTTCTATTGTTGTAAACTTTATATTTGAGATTTACCCCGTCTTTTTTGACACATTCCATTCAAAGAAAGGTGATTCAGGACTGGAAGTTAGTTTGTGTAACTTTGTTGAAGCTCTTAATAAAGTTGAGACTGCCAGACTGCGATCCAGGCAAGCTAATTGTCTTTGGCTCAAGCATGATTTGGCCTGAACGTCATGCCTACTGTGAGTACACACAGTAGCAGCTGGTGTCCACATTGCTCATCGGGGGTGCGACATAGCTAAGAGGCATCGGCAGACTTGACCTGTTCTTTGCAGAATGCTTGAATTCAAAACACATTACAATTTTTTTTTTTAATGAAGCCTGTGGAAAGCTTTTGTACAATGTTATTATTATGACCAAGCTCTGTAACTACTGCCACCACTGCTCTCAGTCAAAGCATGAGCAACTCACTGTTATACTGTATGGTGGAGACACATTCTGCAATGCCTTAGATGTTCCTTGTGTAGGATTAAGGTGCAGAAATTGAGTATTATACCCGTATTTATGTTTTCTTGAGTGTATAATCATTCTACAGAAGGCTAGAATGGACAAACCAAACACAGGTTCTACAGAGGGCCTTAAAAATGTTTTTTTTACATTTTTAGTGTGTAATGTAGGTGAGGGTGATGGCTGATTGATGGTTGCGCAAAGGCTCTTTGCAGAGAAGTGGAAAGTGGCTTCAGAAGAGCAATGAAATCCAAAAAGAGCGGCAGCCGGCAGGTCAGTAGGGTCTGCAACAGCAAAAGTGGGCAGTGTGTTTACTGGGGAAACTACATGTCAAAATCCCCTGTATTAGCTCTGCCACCAAAGCTGGAAAGTGCAATGCCACCAAGCAGACCAGTCGCAGGTGTTGCGGTCTGTAGAGCAGCAATGTGCAGTTGCACCTCTAGGGAGGTCCTTAAGGCTTCTCCGTGACAACACAAAAGTATAAATCGAGCTTCAGTTGAGGTGTGTTCAGTTGGTTGAAATCTGCAACCTCACAGATACTGTATATTCCACTGAAACAGACTTTAGAACAAATTTTGAATGTGCTATGGCTTAAAAATGAATATGGCATATATTGCAAAAGTCATGCGAGGACAATCTTTGAAGCAAATTTCCATTAAGACGTATATTTATGTTGAAACAACCAAGAACTCCAGTGGTTGTAGGAATTACAGCTCCTGTCTGTCGGTAGTAACAGAGGAAATATTGCAATGTTATTGTAGGGCCACAAAATTCCTCCGAGGGAGGTGATGTGGTGGATTGATGGGTCAACAAAATGATGGACTGAGAGGATTTCTGCTTGCTTCCTGTTTCCCACCGACAGTCAACCTGAGTGTTTCTTAACAACAATGACCAAAATTGTTCCCTAACCAAGCAGTTATTTTAACCATGATGACGAACATTAAATGACGTAGTGTATTTTAACAGACCATAATGTTTTCGGAATCGTAGTTATTTACAACCAAAACCTTGATAGTTCCCCTTCCCCCTGTGTCTAAACCTAAGCAAAACAGAACCATATGGGTTTTATATCAGGAAGAAAAAAGTTTTGTTTTTCTAACCCTGATTTGCAACCGTTTAGGAAGGCACTGACGGATGAGGGCTTTGGATCAGCAAAGTATCAGCAGTTTTTTTCATTAACATTGGCCTGTATTTGTTCATGGTGAAACACCCCCAGACCCTCTGCCATTATTTTAATATAACAATTTATGGCATGTGCAGCGACACATATTTGTTTTTTACCGTTTTTCCTTTTATTTCTGCACCAAGTCGTCACTGTGTCTTAACAGCCCAGTGAAGATGATTGTTTTTGCTCTTCTGGAGAAAAAAAAAGAAACCAAAAAAAAAGAAAGAAAATTAAAACAATCCCGCTCATCGGGACCCTCTGGTAATACAGCGTTTATTTTATGGGCGAGGATTTGACTTTTTAAGTGTCTGCTAAATTAGAGGCCCGGTTTAAACGCCGATTTAATATTCTGTTTAGATGCTCAATTAGATTTGTAATTGCTCCTCAGGCATGATTGCGTTTATATTGGCTAAGTTCATTAATACTGTGGCACCCAAGTCTGTGGCCAGCAATGCAGTAAAAGTGAAATTAAAACCCTCGACATGGGGGTCAGGCGGGGTTGGGAGGGCGTCAGCAGAGCACGTGGATGTGTGACTCCAGTGACAGATTTGAGGCTGATGGCTGCTTCGAGTGCTACATTCGGTGGTTAACTTTTTAATGCAGATTGAAATTGTTTCTTTTAGAATTCACTAGAGTTCGTCTGAAGTGTGCTTCCCTTTCTGTACATATGGTTTAACTTAAGTTGGAGTGATGTGATGGAGCCTTATAGGGTTTGTGAAAAGTAGGTTATTATGAGTTTTGGTGGAAATAGGAAGACGGCTCTGACAAGCGGAAGACAGACAGATATAAAAACAGGTTCTGGAGCTTTTGTTGTTCTTCCTTCCATTCATTTCTCTTTTGCTTTTTCTCCATCTGTCACATTCTCTCTTTCTGTCTTTCATCATTGCTTTATGCTGCACAGTGTGTTATTATATAGATGGCCCCTCTCTCCCTCTCGTGAGGTTTAGACTCACCGGTCCAGAGCATCCAGTCTAAAAGTCCAAGAAGAGACCCAGATGTCTAGACAGCTCCCTGTGTAATTTAGTCATGCATTCCTAAAAGGTGTTAGAAAAACACCTGCATCTGGTGCTCTCACTTTTGTCTGTCATTCTCTCCCTGAACCTCTCTTCTCCCCTCCTCCCTCTCAGCATGTGCTCTCTGAGTGTATGGAAGCCCAGGTGGTTCAGTCTTACCGTTAACTGTATTAATGCACTTTAGCACTCAGAAAGCCACGTGAAAGTAAAAAAAAAGAAAAATAAAAAAAAATGCTTTGTTCACTTCCACTACTAGATGGATCCAAAAAGAAATTAGACTAATTGGTGAGCCTGTCAGTTCAGTCACACCACCTGAGTGGAATAATGGACACGTTTGGTGTGAAAATCTCAAACCATTAAACAAAGAAATACTTTAAAAGCTTGTGATTAGTCTTACATTTGCTTTGACGCAAAACACCTTTTCAGGAAGCCATTTAGCCAACGTCTAACAGAAATGACGGTCTGCTTTTTTTTTTTCTACATTAGTGGCCCATTAATTAATCTGTCTGCCTGAATTGTGGTGTGTTGGTGATGTTCTTATGTTTGATTGTGTTGTACTCCAATGGTGGAATTCACTAATTATATTTGGTTTTTCTCCAAATATTTATCAGTTTGCACGTTTCTGTTGCTCCTGTCAACATTTTTCTTTTCTTGACATGGCATTTTACCTGACAAAGACCTGCAAAATATTACTGAAAATCAAATGCAGCGTGGGTGTGAGTGCTCTGTATCTTCTTTTGCGTGCCAATTCTGCGATGGCTTGCGGAAAATCTCTTTAATAACGAGGGCTTTTCTGGCCCATCAGATGATAATAGAGCAGGCATATACAAATGAATTGTCGCATTGAGTAATTCTTTGAAATTTTTCAGAAAGCATCTCTTCATCTGTTTGGCTGCCAACTGTTGTGTGATGCCAGATAGCTTTGGCTCCAGCTCTCTCCCAGAGGGGACAAACCGTATTGATGAAGCCACGGTTTAGCTCTAATGTACGTTTTATACAGTGCGAGGGGAAAAGTGGCCCCCTCGAACTCGACTCTTATTAGCTCTGTAAGCTATTACATGAAAAACACATTTATTTCACGCTTTTCTCGCTAGGGGCACATCAGCGCAGAGAGTGAAAATGTCACATCAAAGATCAGCCTGATTGTTCGATTATTGTTGATTAGGTTAACGTTCTGCGAAGCTTGGAGAAATCATGTTGGAATTATGTTTTGTACGGTTGTGCTGGATGAGGGCATTCAAGGCAAATGCTTTGCTACTGATACTATTTCTACCGTGTGCTGGTATGATGTCTTAAACTACATATAAAATCTGTACTTCAACTGCATTCTTCAGTAGAGACTTTTTTTAATGTGCTTAAGACAGTGTGCATTCTGTAATGAAGGAATGACGTTTATTGAGACAGATTTTGTCAGCTTAGAAGCTTCATATACTTGAATTTTACAGAATCTTCATGTAGATAAGCAACTCTAGGCTTTGTTGAAGTACTTGGATTTTCTGTGTGTATGAGAGATTAAATTAGGGATGCTTGGTATGGATTTTACATAATTTGACATTTTTGTATTTCAATCAATGAAGGTATTTGAACATCCAACTAACTCAAATGCAGGTGCATTAGAGAAGTGTCTCTTCAGCCTTGGAAAAAGTTAAAAAAAAAAAGAAAAAAAAAGAGCATCCTGCACACTGCCATTGCTAGGCATTACGATTTATTCATTCTACTGACGTTTCAGCCCCTCTGGACCTTCCTCAAGAGTATTAAGTGTTATGGATATACACTTGAGGAAGGTCCAGAGGGATCGAAACAACAGTAGAATGAATAAATTGTGATGCTGAGCAAGAGCAGTGTGCAGGATATTATTTTTTCAAGAGATCGTTGTATTTTAAGAAGAGGTTTCAGTCCCAGCAGTTTCTGCACACCTGAGGCCAAGAAAGGCTAAGATGTCCGCCCACACCGGTGATGACATGTTTGCGCTGTGCGGCTCTATCAAGCTGCAGCAGTTTGACGTCATGGGCGTGCTGCACTTGTCCTTCTTCTCCTGCTTCTTCTTTATGTTGGTGGATCTAAAGCCGACTTTAAATTTGGGCATACCTCCACCCTCTGTACTGGAGTTTGTCTAAAATTTCACCAATGTGGTAATTAGCCATTAATATAAAATTCCCAATATCATGCCGATGATTTATCAGTCCAATACATATCTTGCGTTACTAATTAAAAAGATATATCCAGGGGGAAGGTACGACGCACCTGGAGTGATTTTGCAAACATTAAGCTAATAGCGCCCTGGAAGGCAGTCATTTGCAATGTTGCCTGACTACATATAAACACAAAAACAATTAATTTGTCGTCATAGAGAGGAGCAAGATGTGATGAATCGTCCAAATGGGTTTAACAAACGCTTGTTTAAAATCAGTCTCAGAAAAGAATGGGTTGCAGAGAATGATGCTTTTACTGTCTCTGTTGTTGCTTGTTATAAAGTTATGTACCAGAGAACGCTGAAAAAAAGGCTTACAGCTGGTCTTCATAGAGACTTAAGAAGGTATGGTTAAATATGAGAAAGCGGCAAAATCGTTGAGCGGACACACTTGGCATGAAATAAATCAAGAGTGCCACAGTTATAATGATGGGAAAATACTGACTTGAAACTTCAGAATGGAGCTGAAAGGAACGTCTGGCCAAATGTCTCTCGGTGCCAGCTTGGTTTCATAAAGTAGTTGCTCCTGAAATACTGGCATCATGAAAAATAATAGTCTCTGAATAGTAGATGGCTTGTATGAAAACTCTTGAGAAGGAATTATTGTATTATCAATTTGTAGGCTTACTGCTTCTGTATTGTTGTCACACAGCCCCAGGCTCAGAAAATACCTTATCAAGAGCTATTTCCCTGAGAATGAGACGCTCACATTGCAGAAATGCCTCTGTCTCTTTATTGCCTCTATTTTCTGATGGCGCTTGGAGGGATATTATTTTACAGCTCTCAACGTGTAGATGACTTCAATATTACTGCTTTGTCAACAGTTTTGCCTACGCATTGTTGAATTTCACGTGTTGCTCTGACACCAGCGATTATTGTCTGAACCCTTTTTGCCTACATGGCTTTAATTGATTGAGCCTGGTTTGATATTCCCCGGGATCTTTGCGTGGAGGGCTGTTTTTGAAATGAATAGCCATTTGGACAAGTTAATTGACGGAAGCGGAGAGGCCTGCTTTCTGCCAGAGAGAAAGGAAAACATAATTTTGCTTTTGTTGAGGAGCTTTTTCTTTTCAAGCGAGGGGAATATATTAGATTTCCTGCAGGAGACCCTGACCGAGAGCTAAATGAAGTTTCCTCATCTCTGACCCAGCTCCAGGTCTGTTTCATTAACTTCTCTCTCTCCTCAATGATTGAGCTCTCAAGATGGCCACAAGCAGTCCCCGTACCGCCTGCGCTCATGTGTGCACATGTGTGCACAGACGCGCGCTTGTTTCTTTGTATTTCTTTGAAATTCAATTTTGCCTTTCGGTCTTCAATTTCATTTCTCTCCAATGAAACTTTGTTGTGTCTCTATTCGCGTTGAGCAACTTGAATTAACTTCAGCTGACGGCTTTTTGACTCATTTGACAGTTGCAATTGTGCAATTTTTGCCATCGGAAATTGTTTTCTAAATACACTTAAATGAAACCAGCCTCAAGTTGATGTAGCTCGAGTGTTTGTGGTATCAGTCTGCTCTGTCCAGTTACAGCCGGTAGTTGCTAGTAACATCTGCATGCTCCCCTCATGTTCGGGTTAGAAGTTAAAAGTTAACAATTGAGCACTTCATATATATCTGTCACTCATTATGTGTTCAGATCAGAGCTTCCTCAACATCAAGGCAATGGTCGGAAAATCGCTAATATTAGCATCCTGAATCCTACATTTACGGTCTTAAAGTGGATTAAACGAATCTTCACAGGCTGGCTAAAAGAAACGATAAGGGATTTTGGACAGCCCGCTCGTCCAGTGCTGTTCTCTCCGCAACAGATTGTATTATCCTTCTGCTTCTCAACTTCTCTGTGTTTTCTACAACACAGTGTGAGAGCTACATTTGCAGGGTGGACAGAGCCTGATGTCAGCACACGGAGTACATTTGTATGGAGCTTAGCTCAAAACGGTTTAATCAAAGCGGAGAGGCCGGAAAACACTGAGCTGTTCATCTCACAACAGGATTTCTCCTGCCAAATTTTCTCAGTTTATGCTCTCAGTTCCTCCACATTTCCTCCTTGCCGCTGGCTTTTTTCACATCCTCACTATACTTGTCTCTGTTTAATGTTCATTTTCTCCATTTTGTTGAATGTATCATTATTGTGTTATGATTTTTGTTCGTTCAACTTGGGTCTTATATGTGTTGATAAAATGCCCAGCAATGCTGCAGTCAACTTTTTTGATTACCCTTGATTGTCATCCTGGGGTCAGATAAGTAGTGCTCTGCATAACTTAACTGATCCAAATACGTGTTATTGTTGTGCTGTTGGCTGCTCTGCTATCACAAGATGAAGTGTGTAGGCGGTGCTGATAAACCCAACCGAACAGTTCAAGCTAAATAAACACCAGTTGGCAGAAGGTAGCACTTACTTGACTTCAAAAAAGAAAGAAAGAAATAAAAAGCTCAATTATACCAGATTTTATTAGAGCAGGTAGATAAACAGCGCTACATCTTCGCTTAGTCATCTTCCCTCAGGCGCCGAGGTGAAGCAGTGAAGCAGTGCAGTGGTTGTGAAGGTCGCCGTGTGTGAGGGACCTGTGAGGTTTTCGTGGCTCCCCCTTAATGAAACAAGACGCGGTCCTGTATCCGCACATGTGGTTTTGTTCACTTTTCATGCACGTTCACACACCGCTGAGTATGTGTGTCCCACATAGAAATAAATGCCTATATGCAGTACACTGAACCCACACGTTACGCACCCTTAAGGCTCAATTATACTTCTTACGGTCTCAGTGGCATCCACGGTATTTTCGGTGTCCATGCAGCGACTTCGGGCTTCGTGTATTTATAGTTTCACATCATTGCCGGAATCACCTCCTTGACCCCTTCACGATGACGCTCGTGATCGTGGGACTTTGTATGGTCTCGGCGGTTTCCTGTGCAGAGTTTCCACTTGGGGCTGTTGTACAGAAGCAAGAGTGGATCCTTCACGGAACCTCGGCGGATACAGACTCGCCGCGCCACTGACTCTGTTTTGCTGCTATAAGAGTTACATAAGCTTTACCTTGTTAACGCTTCAAAGTGCTATTGACTGCTTTACTGCTCTGACTTGCAGAATAGATAATGCATTTGATGTTTTACCTTAACCGTTTTTAATATGTGCTGAACTGGACGGCGGCTACATGTTTCAAAGAAGTTGGTCCAGGAGCAACAAGACTGGAAAAGTTGTGGAATGCTCAAAAAAACACCTACTTGAAACTTGAAATCATCATCATCATCATCATCATGACATTTGACCAATCTTGCACCAAAACAAGCATACAATTACCAAACTATAGTTTTATGCTCGTTTATGAAATGAAAACCTAAGAAATAAATTCATCAATACATGTCTAAGTAATGATAACAAGTTAGTATATTGAAAAAAACTGAAGCTGTAACAGTAAATGTCAGTCAGTAGCTCAGTATCTGATTCTCTTACAATTGGTCGATGTTAGCCTGCGATTTACAACGAGCTAGAATCTGTCTTTGTGTGTTTGTTTCGTTCTGTTTCTTAGGAAGACTGGGCATCAAGATTGTTGAAATACTTTTGTTGCTGTGTTGTGGCCTTAACCTGCTGTTTGGGTTCACATCTCAATTATGGCAGTAAACAAAGAGCACACAGACACCAACCTTCCCTTTAGAAAGGATATATTTGCGGGTCTTTGTTGAATGCGCGATCAAGGTTATGAGCTGGGAAAAAGAACGTCTGCCATTGTCGAATCGAAATTGGAAAAAAAAAAAATATTTTGCACAAACACACAGAGACGTTCACTTAATGTCATTCCTAAAGCTGTGGCCACATGCGCTCCGCTCCTCCTTCTCTTCCCTCTCTTTTCAAGCCCCCCCCCTTGGAGTAATTGATTTTGGAGATGGAGTTTTGCATGGGGAATAAAGGGAATAACACATCGTCTGGTCTCGTGCTTTTAATCTCAGCTCCATTTCTCCCCCTTTTCATGTCTATAATTTGGTTGATGTTGAAAAGAAAAAGTCCGTCGAGGCATCCTCCTTTGCTCCTCGCAGAAGTAGGGACTTAAATCGTGTCTGTCTGTTTGCATATTTGTCTTTGTTCTGGTTTGTTTTGCTGTGAAGCTGCAGGTGTGCGTTTCAGGAAGGTAGCGCAGTCAAAAGGTAACCCCGACATTTGGATTTCTGTCCTTTTTTTTCCCCCCCACCGTCATAACTCCTCTCCTCCATTCTTCTGTTTGTTTGCCTTTGTTCTCTCTTTGAAAAATGGAAAACTGGAAATTGAGTGTAGTGCTGAAGACGGCGTGGAGCGTGCTCCCTCCCTCCCTCTCTCTCCTCCTCCCTCACACTTTCCTCTCACTTCAGCATTAAAGTTGTCAGCGTTATGAGAAGAAAGTTTTACAAGTGAGGGGAACGGCTGCACTCTGTTGTCACGTTAAACTTTAATGTCGCCCACGGCAACGTATACAGCGTGCCGTCTCAATATTTAATACAGCAATTAGAAAGGTTATGAGGTGCTACTGAGAACATTTATTGCACGCGCATCGCCGTTGTCTTTATTTATTTTGTTCTCTCCCCCCCGCTGTCTACTTTCACATTGTCAGTCTGTCGTTTTACTTTGTCTTGCTTTTCTGATATTTCCGGAGATAATTCACGGTTGTTTCTCACGCTTTGGCGAGATTCAGCACTTTTAAAATGGCCTCTCTTTTTTTTTTTTGATTCGCATGTGTTTTATGAAGTGGTGTTTTATGCCATCAGAAGTACACACTCAACTGCATTTCCATCTTTATGCTAAAATTGACTGGACACTAGACTGCACCTACACGGCAACCCACTCCCACGACACACACGCACACACAAAACCAAAAAAAAAAATAAAAAACACCCTTTCCGAGCTGTTTCAAGTTTCTATTTGCCCATTTCCCTCAAAATGGGTGGAAAATGGAGGAGCCGGCGCCAAATAGGCCGTTTGCCAAATCACCGAAAACCCCCAAATGGTCTCCATTAAAGTTTCTGGGCTCTTGGCAGAGTGAGGCCACAGTGTTTGGAGGTCATTTTTAAAAGCCCTGTGGAAAGCCCCCCGCACCCACCCACTGCTCCCACCCCCTTCTCCGCCATCTCAGGCCATCACTACTGTGTGTGTGTTTGTTCGCGTGTGTGTAAGTGACTGAGTTCAGGCTTTATTAGGCTTCAGTGGTGTTTGGACAGCCGGAAGAGTAGTACTAATAGGACAGAATGATGCAGAAATGGACAGAAAGCCCCTTTGGAGTTCTTGAGGCTCATTTTCTCCCTCCCTCACTTTTACCCTCTCACTCCGTTTCAATCACTCACTCATCCACCCCCTCCTCCTCCTCCTCCTCCTCTCCCCCTCCTCTTCATCGGCATCGCTCGGCTCTTTTCTCAGCCTTGGCTGTCACGCGGCTTCGGTGTTGCTCCACTAATTTTTCACATCCCTTTATTCCTGCTATTCGGCCTTTTCCCAAAAGCACTTTGAGCCAGCGGGGGGAAGCTTTTAGCCACTGATTACTCCTACACGGTAATTTCTCCTTGTTTTGCTCCTCTTTTCGGTTTCTTTCACAAGTCTTTCTTTCTGTCTTTCAATTTAAGTTTTGTTTATCCCTGGATGTCCTCTTCCCTCTCACTGCTTCTGTCTCTGTCCTTTTTACTCTCTCTGTCCTTGGTCAGTTTTTCTATCTTGCTGTCCTCCCTGTCTATCCATTTAAAAATCACATATCACATATGAATGAAATAAACATTACAGCGTGCCTGTCCTCCATATATGTGTTCATACACATTGTACACACAACACGGTCACTTTTATTTGCAACATTCTGTGTTCAACACGGTGGACAATATGTGGCTCCAGCCATTGAGCCACACAGGAATAAAGGATAATTTCAACCGTGGTCCATTTCCCAGCGTGCCAAGGCTCCCCCGTGAAATCCTTATATACTTTTATTTAACTTTTTGGGTAACCTGTAGCTAGAGGGACCTCACTGATGTCCTACATTACACCTATACTTTGCACAAGGTGAAACATGTCTCTCAGTAGGACGAAGTATCAAATCATCTTGTGTCCACGCTGAAGTGCAATAAACACCAACAGTGTATAAAACACATAGAAAATGCAAAAAAAACAACAGTCACCTCCGTTATTATCCATGTAAACCCACCAAATGTGCCAGTGTCTCATTTACTTGGCGGTCGTTGCTCCAAAAATTCTGTACGCTTTTCAGACTTGTTTCCTTCCTTATTTCCACCTTCCTCTGTGGTTTTGTTGCTCTCACGACAGATGAAGAGGAACTTATTGCCCTGCTATTAAAATAGCAGACCTGCCTAAACCCACAGTCCCGGCTTGATAAAGATAATATTAGAGAATATATTTCCAGGTGAACTGTAGCTGAAGAGATTAACCTGAACACACAGAAGACAAATGAATGAGCAGCTCTCTGAACTCACTTAGTTTTATGTTACTGTTAATATGCTCTCTGGTCCTGTTGATGTGACGCCCCCGCTGTATGTAGAATTATTGTGTTTTCGACTATGTTATAAAAAAGTTTTCTAAGTTATGCTTCCCAGCAAAGTTAGCTGCTTTTATCTCGCAAAGTTTTCTAATATTAAGTGAAGTTTATGTTCTAGTTAGTATGTGCAGTATTATTGATTAGTTTGGTCAGGTGTTTCTTTAAATAGGCAGTCCAGCATTTGTCAAGTTTGTCAAGTCAAATTTGTCAACAGTCTGTAAATAGCAGTAATTTAATGATATTGTGAAACTGCTTTTGAGTTGAGATTTTGTACATGTTATTGTGTAAATAAGGTCCTCTACAGAGTATCCAAAGGTTTCTATGTCTGATACTTACTTACGTACTTATGTATGTATGTATGTATGTATGTATGTATGTATGTATGTATGTATGTATGTATGTATGTATGTATGTATGTGTTTATTTAACATAGCTGGAGTGCAACGAAAGCCACTGTGTCTGTTCGTGAGGACAGTAGTTCTATATTTGCAGTGTTTGTGTTAAGAACATGTAAAACATCACATGGATTATTACACAAAATAAAGGGCATCCATGGAAAGTTGTTAACGGGTTAGCTCATCCTCAAGAACAAAAATACACATTT
Source organism: Acanthopagrus latus (assembly GCF_904848185.1). Classification (NCBI taxonomy): domain Eukaryota; kingdom Metazoa; phylum Chordata; class Actinopteri; order Spariformes; family Sparidae; genus Acanthopagrus; species Acanthopagrus latus. Next base: position 22,756,091 of record NC_051043.1, read on the forward strand.
GCTCACATTTCTCTTCTCCTCTTTGTAAGATATATATCATATTTACTTCTCTCGAATGTGATGGAGCTGGAGCTAGATGGCACTAGATTTGTGCTGCTAAAAATACATTTCAAAAAACTCAACATTGACATGTCCTTCTATTTAAGATAGCTCACAGACCATGTTGTGAGCAGTTCACTATTTTCTTTCTTTCTTTTTTTTTTACCAAACTACACCTGCCCACTGTACCACCTCACAGGACTCTAAACATTAATGGCGTCCTCCTCAGCTAGCTTAGTTAGCTTAGCAAGCCTCTTGTCAGTGAGTACATGCAGACAGTCATTTCGACAGCCGATATCTGCAAGACGAGTCAACTGAGACCAGAACAATCAAAATTGATAAATAATGACACTGCAGGTGGGAGGAATTATATGTATTTTTGATTTTGGGGTGAAATGTCCCTTTAATATTCACTGTGGTCTGGTCTTTGAAGTGTGGTCCCATTTACTTTGCTCTCAACTGTGACCTTGATCTGCGGGTTCCCTTTGTCCCTTCTTATCCAGGGGTTGACCTACATATATCCCAGGTCACCCGTCCGGTGACCCCCTCTTTCACTCCCTTTTCTCTCTCATCCTCCCTCTTTCATTACAAACTGCGTCTCACAGTTTTGTCATTGTCTGCTTTCTTTCTCTGACCCATCTATCTCTCTTGTTTTCTCTTTCTTTTCTTGTGTTTCCCCTCTCTGTTCCCAATAACAATATAGCGCACTCCAATTTGCTCTACCGGCAATAAAGACAGATGAAAACATGAGTGAGGAATTGGCCTGTTGGTGCGTCGTCTGCCTCACAACCCTCACAACCCTCCCCTGACACTGTTCCTCTCTCCGAGTATCACAGACTGTTACCTGGCAATCTGCTCAGCCGAGATTGTTGAAGCGACTCAAGCAGAAGTAACACTAAAAGGCTTTTAATCCGTATAAAATCCTCCCTTTCTCATTTGAACTTTTTTTTTTTTTTTGTATAAGGGAATTGAACATCCATTACCGGAGAACAGTGTGTCGAATGTTTTTTTTTTTTTTTTTTTCTGTATGAAAGCACATGAGACTACTTTTGTGAGGTGTGCATTGTGTTCCTGCAAGCATTTTTTCTTTGTGTGTGTGTGTGTGTGTGTGTGTGTGTCACACAGGCATTTTGAGTTATGCTTTGCTCTCAGCGATGTCTGTAATTAGCAGTAAAAACCCCAGCGATCTGGCCTGGGCTGCTTTTCAAGGTTATTCATTCGGTCTACTAAACTGAAAGAGCCTTTCTGCTCCAATAAGTCTTGTGCTCGGCAGTCTGACTGAAGTTGCTTTTAAGCTCGATTCTCTTTAGATTCCTAGCAAGCATTTGTACTTTTTGTTTTAATTTTGTGTTCATTTTAGATACAGAAACTCAATCTGTGTTCCAAATCGATTCCTGGTTTGCATGCGAACGCTGCGTCGCTGTTCCCCGCTTTGAATGACCTGTGACCGTCCTCCATATTCCCTCCCTCCCCCAAATCACGTCAACCGTGGTTTCTGTTTCATTCATCAAATATTCACCCCGTCGAGAGAATTAATAATTTATCATTACAATTCGGAATCAGACATCAGACAATCACCATGAAATAATAATTTTCCATTTGCTCACGACACATTGATAATTCATATTTTCTCCACTCTTCGCTCCTCATTTCCGTACTTCTCCTCTTTTTTTTTTTCTTCTTTTTTTTAAACTCCTCTGATCAGCTCAACACCTGGTGAGGGGCCGAAGCTGTGTCAGTGTCTGTCCTGTTACCATGGTGATTAGGAGGTTAGGAGCCCCCAGAAGCCTCTTAAATAAGGAGGAAACAGGGTGTGAAATTAGGGTTGTAGGACAAATATAACATCTGTTTAGTATGCATGGCTGTGAGGACGCTGCTTTAATGTAAACGGGTAGAAAAACAAACAGCAGGTGGTTCATGCAGTTGTTGCTTCAGGTGGATTTGAGTTGGTTGCTTGTTTCTAACTTACCGTAACATTACTAAAAACGTATTTCATATATATTTTTTTATCATTGATTTATGTTGGCCTTTTCCCTGAAGCAGCATTACGTGAATGAATACACATACGCCTTAATAACTGTAATAACTTAATAACCATTATTCTCGTAGATGACTCAGGTGTGTTTTGTCCTCCCCGTAGGAGGCTTGTGGTAGCAAAACTCATCTGGACACCGCTGCACTTGTGTTGTGGATGCTTATTTCTGCTCTGCATGTTTCCCCCCTTAAGATGATAAAACCCCCACAGTAAACAATTTTTTTTACTGATGGGATCTTTTTTCTGGACGCCACTTCCAAAGCCTGTTGCCTCATCTCCTCTGAATATTGTATTTCTGTTTTTTATTCGTCTAGTTGTGTGCGACTCTTGAAGGGCATGATCCCTCTTTCAACACAGTCATTCTTATTTGGACATTATCAGTGCACTTCTTTTTGAGTAAAGTCAACCAGATAATGCCAAAATCTTACACCATGGTGCAATGCTGTTTCTTATTTATATTGTTAATATTGTTCTCACTGCGTTATTATGAGCCATTGATTTCCTTTTCCAAAGTGTAAATCCTTCCACACACAGCAAATTAAGTGCCATTTGTCTTTTTGTCAAACTGCAGCACAAGCACAGATATATTAATACTTTAATGATCCCTAGTAGATATCATCAGCTTGCAATAAAGGAAAGAACATTGAGGCATTAGCCTCTGACAGCTAAAGCAACCAGGCATATGTAGTTATATTAATGTACAAGTTCATTATTTTATTCTGTTTTTTATGACAAATTCTGGCTTTGACATTCAAATGTTTCAAAAAAGTATATTTATAGTTTATCATTAACAAATCAGCTTGAGTTAAAATGCTCTTCTGAGGTTGAAACTACGACTGAGTGCCTCTGCTGTCAGAATCTCCCATCTTCGGCACGCAGCCTCTCGGTGTAGCTCGTCTGTGATGTCTTGTAATGCTGTCGGACAGGTATGGGATTGTGAATCAGTGACCACTGGAGGACGATGACCCCGGCTGTCTTCTTGCTCTTCGCTGGGGTGCTCCGATTCATTTGCTCAATTTCTGGATGGCTGTCTTTCCCTGAGGGTGATACCCAGCATGCCCAGGCTCTTTGGCTCACGAAGGGGATTGCCTCCAGAAAAATAAATAAATAAATAAAAACAGTCAACGAGGGAGAACGGGAGAGGCAGACCACATGTGTGTGACCGTTTGATGTTCCGGTTTCGGTCTGTACAGGCTGCTTCATTAAGCCCTCTGCCCATGCAAAAGACAGGGCTTTATCTTCTGTGATTTCATGTGAGTGTTCGTGTGTGCTGAAGTTTTGTACCGTCTGTATGTTTTTGTATGCTTCTGCTGGCGTGGACTGTTTGAGGATGTTCACAGCAAAGCGGGCGGGAGAGTGGTGGTGGGGGGTATCAAAGTCTTAACCCCACTGCATTAATCATAACATGCTTATAATCTGAGCCTGCTGAGGCCCAAACACCGCCTCTTCGGTTTGTGTGTGTGCCTCTGTGCGAGTTTGTGCACATGTTGATACCACAATCAGCGGGGAATGCTTGTTAATAATACATTGGCAGCTTTCTGACTGTGGTCCCTTGTTATTCTCTTCTTTTTCTGGCCCTCGAATGCTTCACTCTACTTCACCATCTCTTTCTCCCTCCTTCATTTTTTCCTCCCCCCCTTACCTCGCTGCTGGCTCCCCTGCTCTCTTCTGTTTTTCTTGGAAGTGGTTGTAACTGTCGATGGTCAATGGGATGCATTAGCACAGCTTGACTTTTCCCAGGTCCGCAGTGCTGCTCCTGTTGGTCTTTTTGATTGAGGCTGCAAGCAACTGTTATTTGCTTTAATATTTTTTTTTGCTCTGTTACCCAAAAAAAAGAAAGGGAAAAAAAAAAAACCCTCCTGAAAAATGGTCAAACATTTATAGTAGAGTTAGGACTGATCCACTACGATATTGATGTCAGGTGCCAAAATCTGATGTATTTCACCTGTCACCTTCACCAATCCATATACCGATCAAGAATACGTGGTAAAATATTTCAACCCTTACAATTCAATATAAAGGACAACCACATGTACGTGTCTGTTTGTTTTTGTGGTACTGTATCTATGTGTGTACCCGATGCTCTCTATATCTTTGAGTGCGCTGCTTATGCACCAAGGACTTGCTGTGCCTACCTCCTCTGCTGCCATATCACAAAGATTGCCTAAGATAGCACATCTCTGTGTCACCCCCCGCTGCGCTGACTCTGCAGCGGGCCGTCCCATAATATCACATTTTTATGCGCACCTCTAATGTCGCCTGTAAATGTGCCACTCTTTTATCCTCCCCTCTGCTTTCTTTTATCATTAGCGGCCCCTGGCAGGGGGAGAGGCCTACGACGTAGGCTGATATAGGTGTTACTCTTTGTGTCTGCCCTTGTGCGCATTAGAGAGAGACACACGCACAGGCTATAAATGCTGATGTCAAGCTCTGGAGCTATACTCTTGATCTTTCAACGCGATGCTATCTGTGAGTGAGCCGCCTCTGACGCAGTTTGCCACTAGTCTGCACTGTGGTCGCAGTAGGAAAATCAGAGGCTGTTAACAGCAGCTGTTGTTGTGGCTGTTTCTTTTGTTTCTTTGGTTGTTTACAGTATTTTTTTTTGGAATAATACTCAAAAGAATGTCATGGCTGACAGAAAATTAAAAATGGAAACGTAATGTGTTGTTTGAACTTGGTTTCTCCTACTGCTGTAGCGATTGATTGTTGAATGCAACTTAATTAGACGACATTAATCAAAGACTGTCTTTCATGCCCCACTCACTGGTATGGTGGACTGTGAGGCTGAGGAACCACCTAAGGATTGTAAACCTGTTGGAACATTACATTTTGTCCCCAGCGTGGAACAAATTCCAGCAAAGAGAAAGTGACCGCAACTGTATACATCTATTGTTGGCCGAAATTGAGTATGACTACCTCATTTGTTGCTTGGATTGGTGTGCTACATTATATTAAGATGACTTCCTGTGAGATCCGTAGCTGATGTAAAAGCTCCAGTTTGTAGCATTTATGGGAATATATTGGCAGAAATGGAACATAATATTCATAATTATGAGTTTATCAGTGTATAATCTCCTGAAACTAAGAATCATTGTCTTTTTGTTACCTTTAGACGGAGCATTTTATTTGTACAAAGTGAGCCAGTCCTCTTCAACGGTGTCTGCCATGTTGACCGGCATTTTTCAGCCATTTTTAGCCATTTCTGCTAAGCTAACTGGCTGCAGTAGCATTCGAGTACACATACATATGAGGCATATTTAATGTGTGTTTCCATAACTGTCTTTAAGCGTACAGTGCCTTATCTCAGCCAAAATGCCTTGGTGAACGGAAATCCAAATGTGTGGCTGAAAAACAACCTATATGTGAAATTTCTCTGTGCACAAGATGCAGTTTGTATCCAGGATCAGCATCCTTTTGTCCGTCCGCAGGCTTCTTGAAGTTATACATTCTTCATGTGACTACCGTCACCTCAAAGAACAAACGTGAAATCTTGTGTCAACAGGACTCCAGTGCTATTTTATTTCTGTTTCCTCTCACAACATTCTCACTTTATGTTTATCTGTTCATTACTCCAGTGCCCTTGTGCTGTTTGAATGCCACTGACTGTGTTAAAACACAGCGCTGTCCCCAGCGGAGATGTCTTGACTTTTATTTCTTGGATTTACAACAAAGCCCCCCTGGGAGCCACACTGGTATTTCCTCCCAGCAACATGCGACTGCTGTTTGGTTTCAGAAGTTGGAGACTGGCTCTGTGTCAGTCCAAACACTCACAATGCCATTACTATTGGTGCAGTGACTCACTGGATGTGTGTAGGGGTAGTTGCTCATACATGTGGGTGAGATGCTCGACCCTATACTTGGAAGTGTTTTGTCTTGCAGTGAACATTAGCATACATCTACCAGTGAATGCTCTGATCCCTCACACACTGAGATGGGGCTAAGCTCTCTTGTTGTAATGAAGGGTCTGTTCAAGTGTCTGCGCAAGAAACACTTGACTTTGTACGCCAACAGGGCCTCTTTTTCATGTGACGTGCGACTGTCTCGGCAGGTCCATTCCCCCACTCTTCCGTCTCGCCGTCCCTCTCGTTGCTTTTCCCTTCTCTATTTTCCTCTTTTTTTCAATTTTGATTTTGTTCCCTCACGCTCTCTTGTGCTTTCACTTTATCCTTCTCTCCCGTTGCACCCCGTGGCACCCAGGGGAACAATGGTTCTCTAACAACCTTTGCAGAAAGCCTGTGGACCTGATGATAGAGCAATGTAAGTCGGGAAAGCAACACAAAAGGTCAGTTTTCCATTTTTACGTCGGTCAGGCTCAGGTTTGCCGATACCTCAGGCCTCGTTGTAGGCCCGTTTATTATGCAAGCCATGCTGCGTATGACCCAGCTCCTGTAGAATTAGCATTGACGTGGGTAATATGGCAGTGAATAAAGGTTTAACAGTGACCCCTTAGCCATCTGTGATAGTGCTGAACTAATTAGCTTACCACTGATGTCTTCCTCTCTCCCCCCGTCCCCCCGTCCCCCTTTCTCCTCCCCTCTCAGACTCTCTCTCACCGTCAGTCACTATCAGTCAGTCGCACAAACACACACTGGACTTCTACAGCTATTAGCCATCTTAATGGGTCGAGTCCCCGTTAAACTACTGGACATTAATTGTCAAGTTGAACAGTAATGGGAAAGATAATGGTCTACTTGTCTACAGCTTATTATGGAGAAAATAACGGGACTGCAAGACCGTGCAGCTTACAGTACGAACACATTTAGAGCAACTACAAGAGATTGTTGTTGGCATTCAGGCACAGTTTCATCAAATTTGAATCTTGTTTTTTTTCCATACAATAGCAGTACTGATACAGTACACTTTATGTGATACAAAGGCCAATAGAGTATTTTGTTTGTTACCTTTATTTTCTACTTCATTACTGTGCTCGACCGTCGCATTAGATCGAAAGGACATTTGTGATTTCCAAGCTAAAACGTACAAATAGTCTTATTTTTCTAGATCTGGGTACAACAGAGGATCAGATGCAGGTTTCGTTTGACTGTAGAAGTTTTGATAATAATTAGTACAGGTTTATGTCAGTACACAGCCCTAATGGCACTCCTTCCAAATCAACGTTCAAAAAGCTGTCTTAACCTAGCCACTAATTTCAGGGTTTCCCGCAGCTTTTTTTTTTTTTTATAGTGGAGGCATCCGCCTCACCTGAAAAAAAGATCACAAGAAAATACTGCATTTTTCATGAAATATTAGGCTTTTTAAATGCCAGAAAATCATGCACTGGCACTACATCTCACAACAAAGGCTGGACTTTTAATGAGTGAGGTGATTTATTCTTTAATTTTTTATGTTTCTGTCATCTGGTGAAAACAAGATGAGATGCATCAGGATCTGTGTGATGCAGCGCAGCAGGTGATTGAATGATCGATCATATAATTTGTTTGCTTCCAACTTATTAATCAGAGCTGCATGTGGGGGGGAGGGGACCTGACTTTTAACAAGTTAGGAAAAGTAGCGACAAAACTGATGCTCACTGCTGCAGGTTAGACACAGTTAGTTTGTTAATCAGAAGTTCAAGACTTGTTTTCATCAGTAGTCTGTTCATGTTGACCCCCCTGGACCGCAATCAAAGACTGCAATCAGACTGTAGAATTTGTCATGGAAATTACCAAAATGGATACATGGATTGTGAAACTCTGGACTGATACCAACACTAATGCTATAAATAACAATTTCACAGAGAGCCAGTGCCAGTACGGACTTTTTTGTACACTTATTTAGTTTCTGTTGTTATTTTAAGTGCAGATTTGATCATGCAATGATTTGAAATGACCTTTGATTAACCTATTTTCACACAGAAAGATGAACTTTTCTTAGGACAAGTAACTGCTGTGAAAGTATTTTCAGTCTGTTACACAAACCAGTACCTCGTGAATGTTCCAGCACAAAAATGATGCAACAGATGAAAAAAAGGTTGTTTTTTTTCTTGTGGACATATTATAAAAATAGACTTGACTGGCAGTCAGCAAGGTGAATATCGTCTGATACCTTTGTTCTGATGGTACATGGGTGCATCTCACTGCTGCAGTGTAGGTCAGACACAGTCAGAAGTTAATTTGATTATCAGGAGAACTTGTTTAACCCAAAAGTTTGAAATAGATTCAAGTTCATATTGACAAGCTAGACCTCAATCAATGGCTGCAGTCAGGCTGCAGAATTTGTCATAGAAATGACAAACTATTGGTTTTGCACACCATAAATTTGACGTTATGACAAAAGAACCAAGTAAACCAACATTTTTTTTGTGGCAGTTGTGGTTTGTTGCATCGTTGAATGCTCCCTGAACACATGAAAAATGTCGTTTTTTAGTCAGAACCAGAGTCGACTGCCACAGGACACCAGAATTTCTGTACATTCAGAGACTTTGTTAGAGGCTTCCTTACTTAAAATGTATGGGAAAAGCCTCTCTGTTCTCCCCTGGCTCTTTATTTCAATCATACCTCTGTCTCTCTGACAGCAGATATCTGTCCCTGTCACTACTCATACCATCAGCATGAATAATGCCCTGTGAATGAGGTAGCATGCAACAACCTTCTAATTTCCCTGCCCTGGGCACTGTCACCTTCCTGACCATCATATGCATTACAGAACACCCTGGATACTCTTGTGTGTATGTGGACGTGTGCGCTCCTCCAGAGTATTTAGGATGTCAGCTGTCCCCACAACACTCCTCCAGCTCTTATCAGAAAGCCCTGGCAGGCAGAGGCAACATGCCCAGAGGCCATGAGGGCAGAGGAGGCCACTACCCTCAAGCCAGCTCCGGGTCTTTCTGGGCTACCGTGACACTGACAAGGTGGCAGGAATAAAGTATGAAGTTTTTTACTGCAGACTGTGGGTGAGGAAGCCTTTACTAGCTGCGTACTGTACTACAGTTCCTGAACTGTGTTTGTGCTCCCACTGAAGCGCGTCAGCTGTAATAATTTTCTTCAAAGCATTTTTAGACGACAGTTTTAATGTTTTGATTTATTAAAATTACTCCCATTAAAATGATCTAGAAACAGTGAGTGAATGAGCCTAGACGATATATAAAAATCTGATGGAATGACCTTCTCTATTCACACCAGACACACAGGTCTGGTGTCTATCTAAAAAGCCTCCTTTGTTCAGGGAACATGTTTTCTTTTGGTCTCTTTCTCTTCCTCTTCCTCCCCTGTCTGTGCTCTGGCAGTCTCAGTGTGCCTGAGCTCTCTCTGATCATCCTTTCAGCTTCATGACTGAGAACTCTGCAGACTACGTTGCACCTTATGTTTGACATCCATATTTCTTTAGGGGGTGCATGGCTTTCAGAAGGTGTAACAAGAGGCAAGTTACTTTTTTTTTTTGCAGCTGGACTTGCGGAGGGGACTTGTGAAGTGAAGGGAGGTGTTGACATTGTGGCAGGTCAACTTCTGTACATGGTAAAGTTAGAGGAGAGAAAACGAGCTTGCTCAGAAAAAAAAAAAGGTATGCAGGATGTTCAGACGAATGCTCTCTCTCGACAGTGTGCTGGAATGTGTTGCGATAAAACTAGCAGCAATTGTGAAATGGACTCTCAAGAATCAATAAAAGTTCCCTCCCAACACATTGTCAGCTCAAAGTTTTGCTGACGTAATGCCAGGACGCAAATGATAAAAATGAGCTTTCATTCGTGATTACTAAACAGTCCGCAGTGCTTCTACTTGATGATGAATCTTCAGGGAGTTAATAGAGAAACCGGAGAATGAAAGTTGCTGTTGAGAAACCCACAGAAACAACCTTAATGAGATTAAAGATTACGATTGAGATGAAAAATGTAATACACATGGGCGGAGGGCTTGATTTTCCTATTCTTTGCATAGTTGCATATGTTTTCTTTTTCTCACATTCACTCACACATACACACACACACAACACTTGGAGCTTTATTATATTTGCTGAATAGCTTATTTTGCGAGGATTAACATCAAAGATCCACCAACAAGATCAATGTCGTCTCAAAGAAATTCAAAGGTTCTCAAAACTGTTTCCCCTAAGAGAGAGAGAGAGTATTGAAGTTTTTTCTTTTTTTTCCCGTGCTAGTCCTGTGATTCTCTCAGCCCTTGCCAGCTCCAGCTCCATACCTTTAGCACTGTGTCGATAAGAAGAAGAGGCGGCGTTTCCCTCCATAGACTGCTGAACAGAACAATCCAATATGGGCCATAGCTGTAACGCCAGGCATTGATAGGTGCGTCGCCACAGCTGCCTGCCATTCCGGTTCAAATTGGCCCCTTTAGGTCCCATTTTTCATCATTAGCATGAGACATAAAACTGATCTCTAAGTAAAGCTCAAAGTGTTAAAAGTCAATTTCTGGTCTGCCCTAATAGATTGTCCCGGGCAAGGCACCATGGGATCAGTGAAGGGTTAAGAGGTTCAGAGACTCTCTTGGTTGGTGGTTTCCAGTTTCTTCGTGAAAAATACAGACCACAGGTGAGCTCGCAGCTCCGAGAAAGACAATCTTCCATCGTTTAAAAACACTGAATGGTGTGAAGATGAGATGCTTACAACGTTTTTTTTTTTTTTTTGCAGACATCAAACTTGAACACCAGCGTAATAGGTCAGAACTGCAACTGCAGTCATCAACAGCAAAGAGATGAAGAGCGAAGAGAGAAATTCACTCAGTAGTAGTAGTATTCTGAGTAGTTGAGTCAGGAGAAACTTAATAAACTTTTTTTAGATGCTAAAATACGATGCCATGTTTTTTTTTGTTTTTGTTTTTTTGTTTTTTGTTTTTTATGTGTCCATTCGTTCCATTGATGCACACATGTGTATTTGCATATGCAGCAGGGACAGGAGGTCACGAGTGGGCACTAGAGCTGATGTCGAAACATAATGGCAGATGTGAACTGACAACCTTAGAGATGTCCACTGAGATCAAATCACCAAAGATTAAGAGTTTCATAGTTGATAATAACACAGTGCAGTGATGCAGTTGTTTCATAGAGGAGACAAGCATATATATACATTTTTTTTTTATATAAATAATGCACATCAGCCTGTTTTTCGCTGTAAGTAGACTTCAGTCTGCAGCATCGTTCATAGACCTGACGCGCACTGATAAACCTTTCTATGTTGTATGCAAATGTCATATACTAAGTACTGTATGATCAAAACAAGAATATTAATGCGCATATGGTTAGAGACTACATTAAGTTATTGTGAATGTTTATCAGAAGTCAGATGCTGAACAGATATGCAGATATAGCACGAGGACGACTGCTGTGGCAGCTTCAGTTTCTAAACCGAAGTGACGTTTTCTTTTAAAAATCTCTCTCTCAACACTGCGTTTTTATTTCATCATGGTGTTTTGGTAGCTTTTTCCGACCTAGATTTCTCTCTTAATCTAATTGGATTTCCAAGTCAAATATTAGTAAAGTCAATCCCTGTGTAGTTGCAATTTTCACTGCATTATGCAAACAAACAAACAAACAAACAAACAAACAAACAAAAAAACCAACACAGGAAATTCAACATTTTCGAATGTGAGTGCCAGCTTTTTACAGTTGATGAGTGTAGACAAATGCTACAGAGTGAATGAGTGTGTTTGTGTGTTGTGCTGTTTAGAAACCCAAGCTGAAGGGCGAGCTGGAAAATTGATGGCTTGCTGTAGGCAGAGTGAATGGGTTTGGAAGCAGTATTTCCAATAATGCATTTTCTCGGGCTTCCATGAAAGAGGGTAAAATGAAAAGGGGTCTGTTTGTGTTTTTGTTATGAAATGGTGTCTTTTGTGGTTGTTTTTGCAAAATCGTTATCGAGTTCAGCCGAGTTTGTACTTCTGCTAAATGCTGAATTATCACCGTGCTGCTCAATACGGCTAGACTTTTGCTCTTAGAGACGCTTTGTTACAACAAAACCAGCCTGCACTTTCCCCCTTACTGTAAATCACAGAGCCGCTGAAGTAAGATGGTAAGTTGACATCGAGGATGAGCCCTTTAGTGTGCTCGGGGAAAAAAGAACACGCTGGGAATTGAAAACTCGGGAGAGGTATTCGAAGGGGCTTTGACAGTGTGGTGTAATGACAGTAACAGCTTTGCATTTAAAGGAGTGAAATGTGACTTTTGGCTTCCTCTGCGTAGCCTCTGATTTCCGTCTGACACGCAGCAAAGCCTTATCGATCCTCGGGGAAACACGCTCTTCATCTTGTGGAAACTGCCATGTAGGGGTCTCCAGTAGCACTCACCCCGTGCCCACACACACACACACACACACACACACGTATGTGCAATTACATATGCGCGCAGCCCCACATCCCGATAAAAGACAGCATGTGAAACTCTTGTGGGAACTGGAGGGCTGAAGCCACTGAATAAATGACAGGTAATTTTCAGTTGAGATTGGAGCGTGCAGACGAGTGAGGCGATCAATCACTTTGGCGATCACCCATGCAGATTTTCAGTCCTCTCTGGCATCGTCAAGGCTGACGACAACGCCAGAGCGAGACAGGATTGCTTGACAGGTGTGTATTTGTGTGTGTGAGTGAAGCGCGTGCCCGTGCATGTGTGTAGATAGCATATTAATTGATTTCCGTTAAAACCACATGAAATGCTCCCTTTGTTCAGTCTATGGAATCGTTTTTTTTCCAAATAGGTGGCAGTTACTTTGTTCTGAGATATGTGAAAAGCATAGGGCAGGTTTTTCATGGATTTTCTTTTTTTCTTTCCAAGTGTGTCTGAGATGGCCACAGCTGGAGAAAAGTGGGTCTATTGATCCTGGGAGTTTCATTTTTCAACCATAGTCATCTTTCAGAGCCAGCTTCGATTTTTGAAAAATATACAGTGTGCCTTTCACATAATTTTATGGCCTTTTTGTCACAGTGTACAGTGGAAAGATGTGAAGAATCCCTGTGTGGATGGTCGGGTGGTGAAAGCCTGACCATAACTTGGTTCAAAACTTTGGAACAAAGTTGGTGTTGAACAAAGGCTGCAGCTCATGATTACACATTTGTTATTGTTGATTAGTTTGTCGAGGTGTCCTTTGATTAATTGTGTCCATAAAATGCAAGGAAATACATCACTGAAGTAGTTTGTTTTGTCCCTTCAGATGAAAAGCCAGAGATATTACATTTTTAATAACAAAAAGAAAAGAAAGCATTAAGTTTGAGACGCTGAAAACACCAAATATTTGATCTCATGCCTGATAAATGGCACAAACATTCAAATTAATATTAAAGCAAGATATTCACTGGCTAATCAATCTGTTGACTAATCACTTCAGTGACTAGCCGTTTGATTAATGGCGATATTGATTGAACAAGGAGGAATGCAAAATATCTTTTGCTTCAAAATATGAATATAAACCATCTGTAAAAATAATATTAATGGTTTTTTAAATTTTGTTTGGGTGGTCGGCCCCATTCTTGTGAACCAGATATCTCAAGAAGCCTTGCGGACATTTCTCCAGATTTGGCACAAATGTGGTCAAAGGTCACTTCACCTTCACCTCATAGAACACATTTAGGGGCCGTTAGTCAACGATTCATATGGTAATTATGACAGCATTTTACACAAATGTCACACAAAACGAGGAAAAAATGATGAAGTTTGGACATTTAACATCCCAGAGGTCAAATACTCTTTGATATTAAACCTTAGACAGCAACTTGAATGGTGTGCAGAGACACCTTTATTGGTTCCAGCTTCTCAAATAGGAAGATTTGAATTGCTTTTCTTGATACACATACAGCTACTATACAGCGCTTAATAGTTTGGAATACAATACAATAGAAGCGTTTCACTATTTCCAGGCATTTCATTGAAAAAAAAAAAACAATCTGATGAAGAAATCCTGGTTCGATCCAGCGCTGCCAAAATGACAACACTTTCTTAAAGTACTTGCTTGTGAGAATAATTGTTTCTAAAGCGACACCACTCGAGTCGTCATTGTCACTAAATACCACTCGCCTCTGGCTTTCCCCTCAGTTAGCTGTGTTTCTCCTGTAAGTAGTGTGAGAGCGTGGCCTTTAGCTCGCTTTGTTTAAGACGTCGGCCCACTGACTGCGCTCCGCTTTCTCCTTTAATTTTTTCCCAGCTCAAAATGTAATGAGCGACACACAAAGGCTAAGGAGGACGAAAAAGCTGTGTCGGCTGCTTACACACACACACACACACACACACACACACACACACACACACACACACACACACACACACACACACACACACACACACACGAAACCCACAGAGAGAAACGTTTCCCCCGTTTACGCGAAACAAAGCGCCGACTGCCTGCAGCGGGGCATCATGGGTGGTCAAGTGGTAAGGGAGTGGTTATGTCATCGCTGACAGTTGTCCCCCCGGTGTTGCCCAGCAGCAGGTCATGGTAACACCACACACACATACGCAAAACCCCTGCTGGCGGTTAAAGGTCTGCTTGGTGTGAGGACCTGACAGCATGAGCGCACACAGACGCGTAGACGCAACACGCACATGCAAAACAAGCTACTGCCTGTCATTCAGCCGCAACCTGTATCGACTTCCACCCCCCAGGACTGTTTTACTCTGAGGTCATGAGCAGCTGCACTGTCCTAACCTTAATGTGAGTTTAACTAAACAGACCTCTGGCTGTTTCGTAGAGTCCAACATTTAAACTGACTGAGGGTCTTTTTATCATGTCCACCATGTCTGTATATTAAATTACATCGCCAAAAAAAAAAAAAAACTCCTCAGACTAGATGTACCATAATTATTTCATGCTACCGACGCTCTGAGTCACTTTCAGAACTTTACGCTTCATTAAATAAAAATGAATTCTGGAGAATAGTATTTCATTTGCTTTGAAGACTTGATGGAGACAGAAGAAGCTCTAATGCGTTTCAGAGGATTTCCTGCGACTGGCGATGAAGCGACTTCTTATGCAAAGCCGGTGGATAGGCATAAAGATGGATTGTTAATAGAATGTGTTGCAGTGTATTCAGTAATCATTATTAATCTGTGTGTCGGCGGATTCTTTCTCGGCTCGGCCCAGTGTTCATAAAGCTCGGTTAATTAGACTGATTGATTAGATGGTGGTGATTCACAGCTCTCATCACAGCTCCTCATCCCGTCAGGCCTTCTAATAAGATCAGATTGCTCTCATATTCACGCACTCCCCTGAACACACACACACACACACACACACACACACACACACACACACACACACACACACACACACACACACACACACACGGCTTGTTTGGCCTGTCATACCACCTCTCCATCTTTCTCACTGCCTGTCTGTCACATCCATATTCAGACAGGATTTACAGGCATGAAAGAAGCAGCCAAGCTTGCCAAAGCAATACACTGAAGACTCGGAGTTACATTATGTTAACATGAAAAGATTGCAAATGTCTCACCCCCTCCTCCTCCTCCTCCTCCTCCTCCTCCTCCTCCTCCTCCTCCTCTTCCTCTGTCTCTCACTGTGATCCATCCTGTGTTCCTGTCTCATCACGTCTCATAAATACCACTCGTCCCTCTGTTTAGCCAAGAAAAACATCACGCTGAATAGCCGGAGACCAGGAGCCCAACATCTGTCCAGACTCAACTCGCGGTTCGTGCGACTTTCTGTATGTGATGAGGCACGCGCGCATATCTGCAGATTTAAATGTTAATCAGCTTTGCCGAAGCTTAAATGACTTGTTTTTGCGATGCTTTTTCTGATCAATACACATGCACAGCTCGGAGCAAAAAACAACGCCCAGCACTTAGCGCACAGTGCCTGCTCATCAGCACAGAGACAGCACAGTAAAGAGACTCTCCCTCGCTGTAGTAAAACTTTACGACTTTCCGTGTTGCACTTGTCTCCAGGCATCGGATATTACGGAGGATGATAAGCATTCATTTAGATTTTTGCCAGATCACCAGTCCTCGGCGTCAATACAGCCCATCTGAGCTCTTTAAAAAGAGACTAGGTTTGGAGTGTGTGTGTGTGTGTGTGTGTGTGTGTGTGTGTGTGTGTGTGTGTGAGTTTATGAGTGCGCACCTTTTAGTTTTTTGTGCGTGTGTGTGTTTCAAGGTTGTGATGAACCCACTGCAGTATCACCCCTAAGAGAGTGTTTATGGAGAAAATGATTACCTCGGAAAGAACAGAACTTTGATGAAAATCGTCCCACTTCAATTTGCACCTTGTGGGCCTGCAGTTGGCGTCCCTGTTTATGGGTAATATTGGAAATCTCTAAAATTGAACTTCAGCAACAGAGAGCTTTCATGAAGGCATCTTGATTTCCGGTGGCCTTTTGTGGAGTTAAAGCGTCTTTGTAACAGTGAAATAGTAAGTTAGTTTGTTTCAAAGTAGACCAGACTGTTTGGGACTTGATTATCTCTCTCTCACGCGTGTATTTCGTTGTTTTATTCGTCCGTGCTATCCGAGATCAATTAACTCTGGATAATCTTCCTTTTGCTCTACCCCTCCTGCCAATCCCACCAGTCACACATGCTCTGCAGAGAAACACACAACGCACAGAGACTTTCTTTGATATTGTGGTGTGACTTATCCTGTTTAATCTAGGCCAGCTTTTTTTGACCGCTGCATTGTAAAAGCAAGTCCAAGCAAGTGCACCTGTTCTGTGCAGTGTCATTCAGTCCCTCGTTGGTTGCGATTGTTTCGATAGGCCACGCCATGAGCGAAAAGCTTCCTCTAGACACGGACACGAGAGATGTGATGGGGCGAGCTGGTGTGTGTGTGTGTGTGTGTGTGTGTGTGTGTGTGTGTGTGTGTGTGTGTGTGTGAGAGAGAGAGAGGTGGAAAGAGAACTAAAGGTAAAAGCAAAGGGAGCAGATTAAAGTTGTTTGTGAGTAAACAGTAATATGGGGCGGAGAATTAAAAGTGTGATACGAAAAAAATTGACTTTGCATGTTAAAAAGCTAGTCCTGGTGGTCCATGTCCAGCCATACATGAATCAGCTAAAGGGACCAGTGGCTAAATGTCTAAGTGAGCTAACTAGTTAATGGCAGTTAGTAGTTAGTAGTTAGCAGCAGTTAACGGTTGCTCTGGTGATATGATGCCACAAAATTGATTGAGCGTGAATCCGACAGGTGGACAGTTCTTCCGTCCTGCACCTTTTGAGTAGAATTAAAATGGTGAAAGAAGGATGTAACCTACATAAAAATAGGGTTGTGTATTCTTTCAGCTCAGTTGACAAACACCAGCACATCCTCATACCAAATGACGCGAATAGGTCGATTTTCAACAACTAGCAAAACAACATAGTGACCGTTCACAAACACGACCGCTGTGGCGTATCACAAGATCACAGGATCTTCGTCGCGCTCTTGCTCTCTTTCACTGCTTCACCTCACTTCCTGCTTGACTACATTACTACAGCTGCTAGATGTTGTTTTTCTCTGATAAGGTCAGGCTGACAGATACATCCCCGATTCTCAGCTGATACCTGAAGCAACGTGTCCCCATCAAAATATAAGCATTCAGGACATATCCGTCAGGTGGGCGCCCTCCCTACAGCTGCACTTGGTTGAGTTTGGTCCCTGAAAAGCGCTCTATAAATGACACATTGCACAGACTGTTCACAGTCCACATTGCAATTTGTAATTTCCTCCACCCTACTTCTTCTTTCTTCAATGTGCATGTGGATCAATGAAGTATTTCTGATTCTGGTATTGATTTGAGTTGCTCATGGCTGAATCCTGCCCTTGGTCCAGATGAAAAATGTCTCCATTCTGGCTAATTCTTTTGCAGCCATGCTTTTCTTTATGTTTGAGAGAAGATGTAGCTCTCATAGTTTCTCCTCAATGTTTCACCCGGTCTCAGAGTTTTGGCCGGTCACCCATCGAGCACATCTGGAATGGAGGTCTAACCAGGATCTTCTTGTTCCACTTGGCAATGAAATTAAGAAAAAGTTCATCCTTTTTTCTACTTTTTCTGGACAAGAAAGTGCATTTTTGTCATCCGCGTGGGTGGGATGAATCGTTTTTTTTTTTTTTTTTTTGTTCAATTGCGTATCGTTACCAGAGTTTCAAAACATAGACAAATGACAGTGCGCCTGCCCTCCACACACTCCCCTCCATCTCTCTCCCTGATGAAACCGGCTTCACCTGTGTGTGTTTGTGTGTGAGGGTAACAAACGAACACGATTAACTGATGTGAGGGAGGAGGGGCGGACGGTGGTTGCCGTGCTGTTTTCGTTGGCGACAATCGGCCGGTTTTAAGTGAGAGAGGAATGTAAAACATTAGTGGGAGGGAGGGAGAGAACGACGAACGGGATGGACGGTGATCGGCTCCGGTCCTTTTTTCTATTTACATCTCCTCTGCGGGGGCGTTTGATGGAGTCAAACGACTGGTATGATAGACGATATTGACAAGCTTAAATGCCCTTATTGGATGAGAAGTGGCCCCCGGGTGCTGCCCCAGCGTTTTCTAAGAACAGATCGCCAGACAAAAAAAAAAAAAAAAAAAAGAACCACACACTCACATACAGCATTACCCCTTTTTGCCACCACAGCACTCTGAACAATTACCTTCCTGCTTTTTAAGACACACACGCACACAAAGGCTATCTTTATGACTGCAGCATTTCCACCATTCCAGCCCACTTCTTTTTTCTTTTTTTTCCCCCTCCTCTACTTTCCTTACCTCCTTCACCCAGAGACCATTAAACCAGATCCCTTCTAAAAGGCTTTAAGGCCTCTCTTGGCTAGCCACTTCTTCTCCAAAGCCCTGCCATGGCTCTCTTTTCCGTGTTTTTAAATCAAAGTCCATGGAAGGTTGAAGTGGTGGGGGGAGAGGAGGCGGGGAAGCAAGGGAGAAATTTGGGACGAGTTTTTTGTGTTTTGTGGGTTGGAGACAAATCTTAGTTACAAACCCATATGGTCTTACTCACACACACGCAGAGACACACACACTCGCATACACAGGCTTAATCTGATACGCTACATGCCCTGCTGGCCTGTTCTGCTCTGGTGGGATCTATCCCCCCCCCCCCCCGTCTCCCCTCTCACCTGCTGAGAGTTACAGTAGATGTGTAACCTGCTCTCTTTCTTTGTGTCTTTTCTGCTCTCCAACACAAGTGTGTACACTCCCACAGACACACACACAACCACACACAGCTGCACCCACACACTCCTACAGCACAAACACCAGTATGTAAGAGACAGTCTGGAGGTGGACTGTGGCTGTGATTCGTCTGCTTCTCTCGCACACGGTTCTGATTTAAAGATCATGGCGGCGTGTAGCTTTTTGATTCCGCTGGTAGTCAACCTGAAAATGTTTTCCTTGATGGTTTTTTGGCAGGGGCCGTGTTGAGGGGAGCTCCAGCCAGCTCACTTCACCTGCCAGCTGCTCAGCTCTGACTGGTCCTTCTGGAGCCCTTTTTTTTTTTTTTTTATTTCACCCCAAGTTTCATACTCAAAAAAAAAAAAAAAAAGACAACTCCACCCAACTCTCCCCCTCTTATCTCCACCTGGCCCTCCAGATCAGGTTCCATATGCATCAGTGTCTCAGAGAGGGAGCACTGACTCACCTCCCGTTAATCTTTTCTGACTGCAGCCAGTGTTGATGGGTGGTGTGGTGGGTCCAAACCAGAGGTGTAGAATTTTAAGGTGCATCCAGTTATTGATTGCTCTGAAAAACTGTTCTGTGCAAAAACTAGCAGGTACAGTGAGCTGCTACAACTTGCACACACAAGTGTGTCCGGGATGAATAGTTGTGTTGGGTTGTTATTCCTTTACGTAAAAGGCTTAAAATATTGGTATTGAAAGAAAGAATGATACTGTTCAACTATACACAACTCCCCTACAATCTACTACTTCCTCAACATTACTCATGTTAGTTGACTGCCCACCTTGGCTCTCATTTATTGATATTCAGTTCTGTCAGCTATTCTTTTTGTGGATCCTTTTGGGATCTTGGAATACAACCTACCATATTTCAAACATGAGAAAAAAAATGTTGTCGACATGAATTCAGCTTCTACTGTGTGGAAAAACTCCTGTGCATTTGGGAACTTCGCCTTACAGAAAGATGATATACCTCCTCAAGTTAATATATCAGCAAGATTATGAGTCTGCAGTCACAGCAGCAGCTGTGAGACCATATGAGCCAAATGCTAATGTCAGATATCTCACAGTGACAATGCTAGCATGCTAATTTTCAGTATATATGTATTGATTCCAATGCTCACTTTCTTAGTTTAGCACATTGACTGTATTAAAGTCGTTCAGCCTTTTATTGGGCGCTTTATTAACTCACTTTGCAATTCACTACTTGACATGAATTCACTGCTAATGCAAACCGACTATTTCCTACTGCTGCAACTCAAAATTAAAACATTTAACTGGCACTTGCAGCTAATGTTCATCAAAAATGCATCCACAGAAATGATCCCAGATGTGGGTGCTACCTTCTTGTGCTGGTGATATCATTTAGAGCCAGAGTCTATGTATTAGTGATCAGGTGCTGGAGCAGAAGTTACTTCCAATACACCTGCCTGGCGAGCTGGGCTCAGCTGTGCATCATTATGTTATTACCATCAAATAAGTGATTGTAACTAAATTTATCAGAAAAATAATTAATGTGATTAAGAAATGTCTGTTATTTACTTTGACTTTTTAGTTTGGCCAACCTGCTAACGTGGAGGGAGTGGGATTTATGATGATCACAGAAAACCAAAGCTGCAGCTGAGTCTGATCGGAATATCATAAAAATAGACAAATTAAATCATGACAAGTGATTAAAAGTCCTTAATGACGAACATCCAATTTCCCCGATATTCGTAGCAATCCTTCAAAAAGTTGTAAAAACATGTCCAAGGAGAGAATTCATTTGGATTCATTGTCTGGAAAACATCGACGTGTATGAAATGCAACAAAGTGTATGTTGATATATTAAAGTGTCGACAAGACTTTGAGCTGCTGGTCATACTAGACAAAAGTAACCACAAAAATCACTCAGGATTCATCCTCTGGGTACCATGATTGTCTGTATAAAGATTCATGGCAATCCATCGAATAGTTGTTAAAATATTTGAATTTGGACCAACCAACCAATATTGCCACCCATAAAGCTTGACAGAGCATCCGTGTCCTCGTTTTATTTCAAATCAAGTTTTGTTTTCCGATTTCCGACAGTCAAATCCTAAAACCTTTCTTGACAAAGTTTCTTACAGTAGGGTTAAACTGTATTTTTACAGACCTCCCTCTCAGATACCTTTTCCATTGCTAAGTTAAAACTCACTCCTTTTGCTTTGCCTGTGACTTAAAATACTTTGCAGTCACATTCATAAAAGAGCCATTTTGCACTTTACAGACACTTCAGCTCCTCTCTGATAAGGTGAGAAACCTTTGAGCTTCACTAGAGTTATAGGAGGCCTTTTACCCTTATAAGCCATACTGTACGTGAATAGCTGAAAGATAAATGGACATCTTGTTATTTCCTTTTGTAACTTTTATTTCCCCTCGCTGTCTCCGTGGGGTTTCCATCTTCCTCCGCTGCGACTCGGCAACGATTTAAGGACGGCTTGCATGGGAGAGAAAAAGAGAGAAGGAGAGGCAGCGTTAGAGTGACAGAGGTGGGAAGCCTCGGGAGAATGATGGGCGTATGGACAAGTATAGTGATCAGTAAAGAGCGGGACCTACGAGTGGTAGTTTAATCATTGATGCTGGGGAGGGCATCGAATGGATCTATGGGCACACCAGGCTGCAGCTGAACAGAAGGGAGGCGGGGAGAATGACTCTGTTGCCAGCTTTTTTCGGTCACAGTATGACATCGACTAGTGGTGCGAGTCTATCTCTTTCCCCATAAACATCCAGTCTTTTCACTCCAATATGCACCCCTGAAATGATCAAGCTAAAGCACGGAAAAGGGTATCGTACCAGTCATCACCTGTAACTGGTAATCATTCATACAGGTCTAAATATATTACAGCGTGGCACACGTACATTCATACCTTTATACTATATAAAAAAGCTCTTATGTTTAAGTCTTTTGTTGCAGGATCATGTTTTTAAGTTTGTGCAGACAAGTTCTTCTCTTACACCGACTGTTTTGAGGGTTAGAAGTCGCCTTTTAGTTGTTTCTGTAAAGACGATAGTGAGCTAAAATCACCTTACATATCTCCTGTGAATGCTCAGTCGTCAAGTTCTTGCTCACCACACAGACGTTTAGACATTTTAAGGGATGTGTCTCGCTGAGATTACCTCGTATCTGTAACTGTGCAACATTTGCGATGCTGTAGAGCTAAACACTACAACTCCATTGGCAAATCACCGCTATCTCCAGTCTAATTGGCTAATTAATGATCTTGTCAATGTGCAGTAAAGACAGTGTATCTACCGCGGCTCCTCCTGAGGCGCTGATCGGAAAACGTTTCTACCTCGTGAATCGCAGCAGCCTCGTGATGCAGAGCTCGTTTTGTCCACAAACTGGAAGGTCGCCAGTAAGATTCCCATTCTGGGTGCGGACAACACTGACCTCCACATTGCTCCCCATAGTTGCTGGAATATATAAATGCTATGTAAATGCAGTTCAGTTCAGTGCAGGCCATCTACACAACCCACACATTCAGATGTCTGCTAAAACAGTAAGTGTGTCTGAAGGAACTGATTATGCTGCGATAGCTGCTATTTGAATGATACCTTGAATGTTACTACCCATGAATCAACATCTGGTGTTGACTGACAGTGTTGATGTAAAGTAGTTGAAGCCTACACTGCGTTTCTCCTGCTGCCTTCTCAAGCTCCTCGTGTGTTTTTTTCCCCCTAAATTTCACTCGTCTCAGTTGTCATATTTAACACACTTCCTCTTTTACTTTTCAAAACATGTCAGATGTAAATTTAAGTCCAACCACATTATGGCAGACTCTTTCAAATATGTTTGTGTTGATAAGGAAAGACTTTGTGTTTGTAAGTATCCATCACTAGATGATTTTTTTTTTTTGTGCATATATTTGAATGTAAATGTTGCCTGACTGTCTTTTTGGGATTTCTTTAAAAAGAAGCATTGAAGGTTTCTGACAGGGACGCCGAGATGAAGTGATTTTTGTTCTCTAATGTTCTTTGATGTTTGTTTTTCTTTGCTTTCTCAGTTAATCACAGCTCAGAGTCAATTCTCCCTCTTCGCTCTCTCTTCTTCTTCTCGTCTCATTTTGCCTTTCTGATTGATGAGGAGTGTGAGGAAGCACTGAGGAAGCCCACAGAGAGGAAGAAACAGTCTCCCACATATTGTTGCAGTGTTGAGTGTGATGAGGGGGGTTGAAGTAGCTATCAATACCTGTATTGATGACTACAGTGGAAGCTGCTGGAAATGTTCTGCTTCCCTATTGATCTCTGATCCATTATGAGCTGTTAGTAGACGACTGGGTGAATGATGGGGAGCAGTCCATCCATCATAAGACGACGTCCTTGCTGCTTGGCAGACGTGCTCTTTTAGCTGTTTAGCTTGCGCGTTATCCTCCTCCTGCTCCACTTCGTCTCGTTATTTCTCTGCTGTTTATGAAAAGCAAAATGCACCTGACCCGCGCACACATGGAGTTGACATTTTTGCTTGAATCTGACAGCAACCTGTCTGCACACACTCGTTTTGAAAAATGTTCTTAACAGGAATGTGTTTGGCAGCTTTCCCAATTTAAAACCTGTAAAAGTATAAAGATAAAAAATCTCTCAGATGTGTTGAATGAATGCCTTATGTTGATCCTATAGAGCTGAATGAATGAAATCTAAAGGAAAAAACATGAAAAAGAATTGGTGATATGAAGAGAAAACATGGAGCACTTTAGAAATATTCTTCATACATTCTATACTTCAGCTATTTTACCCGAGAAGATTTTTTTTGTGCTCAGGATACTAATTTAAACTTTATCTTCCCCCCTTTCTTCTCCCTGCTCCCTTTTCTCTTCTCCAGGTCACTGATCGTTCAGTGCGAGCGGTTGCAGAGCATTGTCCAGAGCTGCAGTTTGTTGGCTTCATGGGATGTCCGGTGACCTCTCAGGGAGTCATCCATCTTACTGCGGTAAGTACCACAAAAAATGTATTGATTTGCATTATAAAATCTTTGTTTGGGAGCAAAGACTTGTCAATGTGACATCACCCACTGGTTTGTGGAGTACTGCTTTGAAGCCTCAGGTTTGACATTTTGACTGTCAGCATCAGCATTGTATTATAGAAACAATGACGGACAACATATTTGGACAAGGAGGTGGACAGGTGGAGTTATCAGCTAATGCTAGCTTGGTTTGAGAGGTGCATCCATAATTCCTTTAACTGGGATTAGATCTGCACAATAAATGGAAATATAACCAAACTTGCGATATTGCCAAGTGCAATATCTTAATCACAGAAGCTGCAGTTTTTTTTTGATAAAGATAATACAGCATACCCTGATTTATTATCCACTTAATGTCTTCAACTCTAAATGGGACCATTATTTACAAAATAACCATCATGCTGTATTAAAGTCGACTTTAATGTATCATTAGAGACCATAAACTATTTTGGAAACTGTTTACTGAGGTAATAAATCATGTAAGAAGTTGGGTCATTTTTTCTCATAAGCTTACATACAGTCGGACTCACTTCTGGAACCAGTTCTGGCTTTTAGAAACTGTGACTTTTCGGAGCTGCAGGCCAGGTCTGTTTCTGTCATGCAGACTATACTTGAGACCTACAGCTGTGATTTGTTGGAAGAATTCAAGGTGTCTGTCTACCTTTGATAAAAGTGACGATATGTCCTGCAGCACAGTTCAAAAGAGGTTAATTTCAACAAACAAGTTTTTCAAGTGATAACATGTATCAGTAAAATCAGTGTGACAAAAAGTATTTTGTCTAATCCTGTTACCGCAGGCCAGCTCTCCATGTTGCTGCAGGGCGGCGGTGCACTGTCTCCAGGGGGGGGGAATGAACTGGTGCAGAGTAAACTCAGGACCTCGCTGTGTGTGTTTTATCTAAGACTTAGTTTTGAAGTTATTTCGCGTTAACTTTTAAATCTCATGAAAGCCTAATGAGATGAATCTTAATAATATGCTGCTGTTCTGGCTACACCCTGCTGTTTGGATATTACCATGCTAATGAGCAGTGCTCGCTGGTTTAAGATGTGCCATGCCATATAAACATGGACACACATGCGCTCACACGGTGATCGCTAGAATTAAATCCACCGGCTAAAATACTGCATTTTGTTTTTCTGCTCATTTATTTCCTTTCCCCCGACATAACGTCTGTCTTAAATGCGTGCGTGCATCTATATATGAGTGTGTATACTATGTCCGCGCCCATGTGTGCTTGAGTAATACAATTCGATTTATGTTGAAGGCACTTGGGTGTACAGGCAAGTGTGAACGTACCCTTGTGGGCTGCATGCGTCCATTCCTCCTCAAATGCAATTACAGTTGTGTTAATAGGACTGAGACACCCGATGCCACACTGCATTATTAGATTAAACAGCAGATTAATTTGTGCTCATGGTTTTGGCCCCCTATCATCTCTGCAGCCTCCACTGACCTTGGCCAGTGTGTTGTAGACAGACAGTAATGAAGCCAGCCAGTCATAACAGCATTAGCATACCTGGAGGTGGACGCATACACATCCGCCCACACGCACTGTCTAGCAAAACCTCATTATTATTTATTATAGTATTAACCAAGGTGAAGTTTTGATGAGCAAGTTCATAATTGTGACAATATTTATGTTTTTTTTTTTAAAGATCTGGTTTGGTGTCAGCTGAAAAATAACTTTATATTTTTATCTCACCATCTTTATATTGAGGCTGATAGCTTTAACATGACAGTCAACCCCATTTTCCATCTTAACTAACTGGACAGGACAGTAATGCAGACGTGCATGTAT
This sequence comes from Acanthopagrus latus, assembly GCF_904848185.1. Classification (NCBI taxonomy): domain Eukaryota; kingdom Metazoa; phylum Chordata; class Actinopteri; order Spariformes; family Sparidae; genus Acanthopagrus; species Acanthopagrus latus. The sequence goes on from NC_051043.1 coordinate 22,781,988, forward strand.
GTACTGAAAATGACACTACAATGTGCACTTATCAGTTATTAAGTTGAGTAACTTCAGAAAAGGCCAGACAAAAAGACCCTACTGTACTGTGTCACTGACTGGTTGAAAAATCATCTAGAGGTATTTCACAAGATATAGCAAATTTTAGATCAGTTTTCCATCCATCCATCATCTGTACACATTATATGTACGCCGCTTAATCCTCTGCAGGGTCGCGGGGGGGCTGGAGCCTATCCCAGCTGACTTAGGGCGAAGGCAGGGGACACCCTGGACAGGTCGCCAGTCTATCACAGGGCTACACATAGAGACAAACAACCAGGCACACTCTCATTCACACCTACGGACAATTTAGAATAATCAATTAACCTCAGTATGTTTTTGTGGGAGCACAGGGAGAACATACAAACTCCACACAGAAAGATCCCAGGCGTCCCAACCGGGACGCGAACCGGCGATCTTCTAGCTGTGAGGCAGCAGTGCTAGCCACTGGGCCACTGTGCAGCCGTAGATCAGTTTTATCAAAGTGAAACATTTATCGGATTCCTTCCCGTACCTTTAGAGAAGCTCAGTTACAACCAGTAGTACGCACACCACAGCTTGACAATTGTGGCATTAATGGATTTCCTCGATTCTCAAAGCCTTTGACCGAGGATCTCTGCAAATCCCAAATTGTAGTCATTTTTGGAAACAGATCAGTGTCATGAAGTTTTTTTTTTTTTGTAATGTACAAGGCTAAAGACGTCCGCTCAGCCACTTAAAGACTCAAGTCTTTTTGAAGATTTTCAAAGGCCTCTTTGAAGGTTGGATTAGAATTCAGAATTTTGATAAAACCAACCTGTTGTGACGTCACCTAATGACTTTTGGGCTATGATTCTGAAGCCTCAAGTTTGGCATTACATCTGTTGTTATCTTGGTTTTCTGAAGCCAGATGTGACTGTATTAGGACAATAGGGTGGAGGTGGAGAGGATATCCTGATTGGATCTGACTGAGAGCCTGTATGCACGCCATGTTAGCAACTTGTCAATCATAAGGAAGCCACGCCCTAAAGCAGACCCTCCTTTATCACCTGCTTTCCTCTGAACGAGTCCATAATTCAAAAAATGAATGTCATGAAATGAGCAATTTCTTCACTTTTCAGACCCAAAGCTCAGTATTATTTATTTTATAAAGTCTGTGGATGAGACACAAGTGCTTCAAAGATAACATTTTGAACGATTTCGTTCTGTAAGACCAGATTTGAGATACTGAGTCAAATCACATCTGTCTTTGTTTCTGTCACTTCAGCCGTCATTTCTGCGCGTCATCTCTTTCCGCCTCTCTACCTCTTCCGCTCTCCATCCTTCTATAATCTCTCGCAGTAATTATCTCGTTTAGCAGTTGATTCCTCCTCTCATTCGTTCCCACTTGGTCCCATCTAGTGTCGATTGAAAATCATATTCTCGCGCTTAGAATCGTTGCATTTCTGATGACTCCGTGGACCTGCTCGCGCTTCCAGGACTGCGGCGCGCCTCTCTTGTTCGATTACCATGCACTCCCTCCCACTTCTTTTCTTCCTCGATTTCTCTCTCTCCCTCTCTCTGTCTCCACTGATAATCTTCCCAACCTCCTCACTTGCTATCCAGCCATCACCAAAAAAAAAAAGGGGGAAGAAAATCCATTACTTTTATTAACTTCTCTCATACGACACACTCATTTCAGATTGATATTTTTTTAATACCGACTTCTCACACATTAGGCTATGAGCAAATCAATTGAAATTGTATTTTCTTAATCAAGTGAGCTGATGGTTGAAACGGGCCACCCATGGCGCCGAGTTCGATGCAGATGGTCTGCAGAGTAACTGTAAAGCTGTGGCATTTATGCTCCTCTAATGGTTTTTTCAGTGTTTCAGTCCTACGGGAGCTGTGCGGCTCCTCTTGTGATGTGCAACACAACTCAATATTTGTAGCCGGGCGCGGTTTGATAAATCATCATCTTGTTAGCGACTAAAAAGGAAAAATCAAGACTTCTGCTCGGCTGAGAGAGAGAGCGAGAGAGAGAGCGAGAGAGAGCGAGAGAGAGCGAGAGAGAGCGAGAGAGAGAGCGAGAGAGAGAGAGAGAGAGCGAGAGAGAGCGAGAGAGAGAGAGAGAGAGCGAGAGAGAGAGAGAGAGAGAGAGCGAGAGCGAGAGAGAGAGAGAGAAGCCTGCTAATCAAAAAACAAGCTCGCTAACACTTTCCTTACTGGTTTGAAATCAAACATTACATAAGCCTTTTAAATGCCACGAACAACAACTGTGATGATTTTAAGAGCAGCGAACACGTGTCTGATGTGGTCTCTTTGTAGCCGTGCCAGGAATGTAATGTGCAATTATTATTTTTTTTTATTTGTGGGGGAGGGGGGTTTGAGATTGAAGCTCAAAGTTCGCTCCAAGCTCTTGACATTAATAATAGTCTTATTGATGAGGCTTGTCACATGCGAAGGCTGTGTAATGGATACAGAACATCTCGGGATGGATGCTTCGTGGGTGTCCCGGAGCTTTCGGTGATTTAGCGCTCTCCCACAGCGACTAATTTGAGAACTTTATAAGTGTTTTTTTGCGGACCTATGCGAGATTAATCATTCCCCTTAATTCGATTTCTAAAGGGTTCACCCTTTTTGTCAAACCTGTGGCAAACCGCAGAGGTAGATGCACAATAGATTTAGCGCGTGCGTAGGCGTCGGACGTCATTAAAAGAGTGGATGGCTTCACTCTGGCAACTTGAGTGTAACCCCACCGCTCTTCAGATGTGTGTGTGTGTGTGTGTGTGTGTGTGTGTGTGTGTGTGTGTGTGTTTCTTGGAGGAAATGGATTGTGTGTGTATTTCAGAAAGTGGATAACAGACTGTATTTTCTGCTGTCTCCCTCTCCCGCTTCTCAGGCAGCCTCGGCCACACTTTGCTGTTGGCTGTCTTTGAAATAAAATGTGCAACACCAACAGAGTCATTATCCGTCTCTTTGAACAGCGCTGTTACCTGTTCATGTCTCTTTCTCGGTTCAGTCTCTCATTGTCACCCTCTGTATGTGTCTCTTTTCCCTCTCGTTTACTTTTGAGTTCATGTTTTTTTTAAGTCCTTCTCTCTCTCTCTCTCTCACACATATACACTCCCACCGTCTCTCCATCTTCCTGTCAAGCGGTGCTCTTTTCTTCTGGTAGTGATTAAGTCCAAGGTCGGCTCTATCAGAGAGCCGGTTGTTTGAGAGCGGCTCTGGGTGCCAGAGAGCCTTCATTCCCCGAGCTTTAGATGTCCCACTGATGGCTTCTCCTTGCTTGTCATGCCTACCCACAATGCCCCTCCTCATACATCAGCCTATCACCGCCCTAAGACACTGTGGGCCTCAAAACTGCCTTTTTTGTGTGTGTGTGTGTGTGTGAAAGTTCCCACCCTCAGGAAAGAGAGGGAGAGAGGAGGCCAGAGACATAACAAATGGAGGGACTGTTGAAGAATGTGTCAGAGATGAAAAGGAGTATATTTGGAGAGTGTAATAGCAATGTGTCATCTCTCTGATGTGCAGAACTTGGATGGCTCTGGTCTTAATTTTGGGCCTTGTAGATTAATTCAGCCGTGGCCGCTCCAGTGGCTTTGTTGTTCTTCTCCGAAAAAAAAAAAAAAAAGTTAGGACCTCCTTGATAAATGCTCCTTAAATTTGACAGAATTGGACCGTGGGCAATACCTCATTCTCTCTGTGTGTTTATGAGCAAATAAAACAGTCTGGTTTATGACAGGGAAGCTATTTAATTTCATAACCAGAGTCATATGTTCTATCCATCCTGGCAGAGGTCTAGCGGAGAAGTATGCACTTGCAACAGTTCAAATTTGACTTGTAAAGCTATGAAACAAGGGAAAAAAAAGAGAAGGTGTAATTATCTATTTATTTGAATGTTTTTCCTCAAAACTGTCATGTGTGAGAGCAATTGTAAGTTAAATAAACGGTTAGGGGTTAGGGTGAATTTACAAGAAAATAAAGTGCAAATGTATGAGAAAAATATGAATGTCCTTTTAGATTATGAAGTCCTACATTTGAGAGAAAAACATAACCCTTCCCTTCACGGCACAGTTTTACCAACCCTGGCCCCAGTAAGGCGCCATTGTCACGATCACGGGTTGGAAAAGGGGTGTCTAAGGAGGTTGAAACGCGAAAAAGGTTAAGATACGAGGTTTGCACCCACTGTCACCTCCACACCCTCCACTCCACCGCTCCCTCCCCATCCAGGATGAGTGGTGTCTGGCTTTGCTGTAGTCTGCTGGCCCCCTTATCTCCTCCCTCTGACTCGAGCACAGAAAATACATAATCACAGTGCCCCTGTGTCAAACTGATAACCCCCCAGCACACACCAGAGAAGCCGGCGTGTGCGTGCGTTCATGTCTGTTTGTACCTATCCCTGTGTACCAGTGTGTGTGTGTGTGTGTGTGTGTCTGTGTGTGACTGTGTACTCGTACATGTGTATTGTGTCTCAGGGGTGGTAGAGAGGATAAATGGGGGGGGGAATGAAGGAGCAGAGGCGATTTGGAGGAAGAAAGGTAATGGGGTTGTGGGGGTCGCCGAAATGAGTCGAAAATTGTAATAATAATTTTCTTCACTGCTGTATTGAGGAGATTGGGGGATTTATGAATATAATGAGCAGGAGGAGAGCCTTAGGATGATGTGTGTCTCTTGCAAGAGTAATTGAAGAATAATTCATTTGGCTCCAAGACTTTTAACCCAGAGCTAGACAGAGATAGAGAGGTTTTTGACCTCTGGAGGAGGAGTGTAGGTGGGGGTATCATGTCTCATTATTGGCCCAACTAGTGTCACTGCGCTGTGACTGTCACCCAAGCGCCGCCACGTCGGGGCCCCCGCGCTTGTGTACGTGCGTGCCCATGTGGTCATTTGGCTTAGCGCGGCGAAGAGAAACCAACTCTCTCTATCTCCTGGAGCCTTTCCTCGCCACTGAGTTTGTTATCAACACCAACACATGCAGGATTAGCAACTGAAAGAGAGAGAGAGAGAGAGAGAGAGAGAGAGAGAGAGAGAGAGAGGGAGGACGAGGGGATAGGAGAGGGAAAATAAGTGATAGACAGTAGATGGGCAGAAGACAGATAAAGAGAGAAGTTAACCACACATACGCGCACACTCACACTCACACACACACACACACACACACACACACACACACACACACACACACACACACACACACACACACACACACACACACACACTGGGATCAGCTCACTGGTCCATGACTGATGCAGACAATGTATTTGTGATACCAGACCCATGGCCTTTCTGTTTTTTTTTTTTCCCCCCTCAGTCCTTTTTCAAATATTCATATCGCTCTGTCTGTGCTGGCCCTCCGTGTATTTATGTGTGTGTGTGTTTTTCTGAGCGTGTGCATCTGGAGAGGAGGCTGGGGTGTGTGTGTGTGTGTGTGTGTGTATGATTTAGGCCTCGCCGCAGAGGGATTGTCTCGACACAGCTTTCTCCTGTCTGACTGAACTGTCTGGGATGCTCCGATATGGAAGGAAAGGGAAAAAAAAAACAGAGTGTATGCATGAGTGCGCGCTTGTATTCACCTAGTGACACCGCTGCCATTCGTCTCACCTTTTTTCGCCCTCGCCCCATTCGTCTCACACACGCGGTCTCCAACACATGCGGACAGCCGAGCAAAATGTGTCAGGGCCACAATGCCACCTTCGCTAACACCCTGTGACTTTGACTTCTTGTTCAGGACTTTGAATATTACTTCAAAGTGACTGTCTAAACTTCTACTTGCATCGTTTAGAGGATTTAAACTTGATTTTCTGCTCATCTCTGCCAGGCTGAGAGTTTTATCCCACTGTTAGTGGTTAGGTTTTACTGAAAGGTCCCGACATGCTTGCTTTTTATTTTTTTTGCGGATCTATATGCTCACTTAGTAAATCTTAAAATGGCTATAAATTAACCACAGCAGTGAAATGGCAGCTCATATTTTCCAAACCCCGCTTGTTCTCTGTTTATGACTAAAACAATGCTCGCTCTGTCGGTGCCTTTTTTTTTCTTTTTTTTTTCTTAAATGTCATCTAGCTGCTTGTCAGCTGGGGGACACTGAGGTTGATGGACAGCAACAGCCATGAGCTCACGCTGCCGTGCGCCAGCGCTCAAACCATGACATCATATCCTCTCAGCATGGGGTCCGCCTGGCCTCAGCATCCTGCTTGGCATTGTGGCACTTTCCGTTGTGTAAATGAATTTAGTAAAAGCACAGGTAGTCATAGCTCTGTAGTCTGGTAGAGCACACACAGGTACACACACACACACCCACTGTGTGTGCCAGGCTGTAGCATACACTAATGTAATGAAGTGTCAAATCAAGCTCTCCAAATAATGAGCCACAGCTGATTCTTTGTATCGAAACTAGCTAGTTATTTTTCTTTGATTTTTAAGTGGCGTTCTGTGTTTTGACCTCTGACTGAGGCTCTTATATTCCCTGAGAGGCTTCTCCTCTAGTCGTGTGGACTGAATTAAACTACCTCTCTTTATTAGAGAAAAGCGGTACGATGCCGACTTCTCAGATGAATACTGTTTGCTCATCTGGCTCTTGTAAAAAAATTTGCAGTGATTGCTTTTTGCTTGTCTTTCCACAGGGCATTATATGTTCTTTATTTGAATTGATTTGGAGTTTTTTGGATTGGAGATTCACATTCAGTTCTCTGATTCTGCAAAGCTTAATTTAAGTCTGTCATTTTCTGCTCTGTGGGTTTGAATTAAGTTAAATAGAGGGTCGATTTTAATCAAAATCTCCTCATCAAAACACGTTTCAGCAGAAGTTAATTGGTTTACTCCCACTTAGGAAATGTAAATCTTCTTTTATTTTGTAATTGTTCATTTCGCTAGCTAGTATCACAATATTTCTATTATTAGAATCGCTTTTGGAATTATTTTGTTAAACTTCTTCATGTTTTAGTTTGTGATAAACAAAGCATTCAGATCATTTACTAAAGTTGAATTAGCAATATTATGGAGGACTGAAACTGTCAGAATTAAAAAAATAAATAAATAAGTGGCTTGATAAATTAATAAATATGCTTTGAATGCACTGAAAAAATATGAAAATAAATGTAATTATTGAATAAACATTTTACATAAATTGGTATTTCTGTTTTGATTTGCTGTTTTGTTTCACATTTGTTTTAATGATCTATTTACACTGCCATTTGGTTTGGCATTTATTTGTTAATATATCCATTTTTGAATGGTATTTATATTGTTAATGTATCAACTTCTGTATTATTTTTCCATTTGCATTTCTGCTGCATATATCTCCACAAGTGCATTTTATATATATTTTTTATATTTCTAAATTTTACATTTCTTCTTTCCACACTTCTACATTTCCTTCTTTATTTTTTAAAATTTTGACTCATTCAGTCCTCCATACAATACACCACAATGTTAAAAATCCTTTATTACAAGTAAAAGTTCAAATTTAAAATTTAGTTAGATTAAAATGACAGGAATTCAGCAACAAGATGAACCTAGATCCTATAAATGAATAAAAAAATAGAGTGTGATAACGTTAAAACATTAGATCACTGTTGATGCAATAACATCACAACATGTGTGGTGCTAATTATTAGTGCTTCATATACTGTTGGGTAGTTAAATTAATCAAAATGCATCATATTTTATGAACTGGTCATAAGTTATTATATTCAAAACTTAAACCTCATATTTTTTCCTCCCTGCTAAATATTATTACCAACTGCATCAAGTGGTGAACTGTTGGTTTCTGCCTGCTTTTGTCCCTGTTGCCTATATGAATGATTATACAACATTTACTTCAAATTTTTATTTTATTTGTTTCCAACCTTTATGTCAAAAACCAGAAAACAATGTAAACATGCTGTGCTGTATGAATATTCTAACTTTGTTCCAGTAAAAATGTTAATAAACTGTAATCCGTAATAATAATGAAATAAGTGTAGAAAAATTAAGATAACATTTCCATCTGCAATGTTTTGGAGTTGAGGGGTAAATTAGCCTAAATACAAGCTCCCCAAAATTGTACTTTTCTACAGAACCCATCTTGTGAACATATGTGTGTGTGTGTGTGTGTGTGTGTGTGTGTGTGTGTGTGTGTGTGTAGTCATTGGAATATTCATATAATCAGTGTGCGCCTTCATTTCTGTGCCATGAGAGTATGTTCGCAGGGTGGGGACGACCCGCTGGCCTCAGAGCAGCTGGATTCTGCAGGTTTCAGTGTTTTTATGAACAGACTGAATAATTATCCAGGTGTAGCTGCCAACTCAGGAGACGACACAAACTCTGCCTGGTTACAGACCTCAGCCAACGAGAGGGGAAAAACCTGCCGAGCCCTTCACCAAATCCCCCTGCTTTCCCTTCTGCTGCTGTATTTCTCTCTCACTTGCTCTGCTCACTTTTTTTCTCCACTTTTTCCCCCTCTTCCTCTCTCTCTCTCTCTCTCTCTCTCTCTGTGCTGTCTGAATCACTCACTTTGTCTTCTCCTCTGTCTGAAGCTTTTGTGCTCCCCCCTCCTCCTGATTTGTCTCCATTTATTTTTCTTTCTTTTTGCCACCATTTATTCTTGGAGTTGTGGAAAAATAGGCTATGTTATGAGTGGAAATGATTAAAAAAGATTGGAAGCATTAAAACCTTTCACCTCGAAGTCGAATTATGATAATCTGTCAACTATGAGAAAACAAACACGACCGCCGCGGCCTGTCACCTTCCTGAGGTGTGACTAATTACTGCAAGGTTGTTCTTTGTGTGACTTTTCATTTCAGGGATTTGAGGGATACTTTTCTTTTCGGCAGATGTCTGCTAAACTATGGAATTTATTTTCCTGCTGTGGTTTTTCACAGATGGATTAGAAAGTTACCGTCTCAGCTGTGACTCTGCCTCTTCCCCTTTCATGCAGACATCTGCTAAATTTTCAGATTTTCTTCAACCTAGCTACACTCCCGACCAATGAAAACTCACACCAGTTGGCCTGATTTCTCATTGGTTCCCCACATCAATGAGACAGTTGCTATTGGCTGTAGTAGAAATTCTATTTAGCAGACATAAGCAGTTTTTGAAGATTTGGAGAACAAATGCTACTTTTGATGTTGGGGCTTTGAGATTTTACCCTAGGCTCAATAACCATAAATACTGAATGCAAATAACTTGTGTGTGTGTGTGTGTGTGTGTGTCTGGGTGTGCTTGTCATACATATGTGTGTGTTTGTGTGTGTGTGTTTGTGTGTTGTGACTTTAAATTCTTTTGACATTGTGAGAGGATGTCCGATGCTATGAATATAAGCGCTAACAGTCACTTAGCTTACCATCCTGGTTTGATTTTTGCAACCCTTGTGTTTTGCAAACAATGCCACTGTGCACACATACACACATGCACACATGCGCACACACACACACACACACACACACACACACACACACACACACACACACACACACACACACACACACACACACACACACATAGATATGCGCACACAGATCAGTCTTGTTCTGCATGAATAATTTAGCACTTCGATCCAACACTGGCCACAGGAGCACATGACAGTTTGTGTGTGTCTGAGCATGTGTATATGTCCGTGTGCGTGCATGTGTGTTAGCATCTGCTCTGATGTGTGTGTGTCTATGATAATCCACACAGTTAAGGGGTTTCCCTCTCATTAGACACCATTGTTTTATCATATCAGTTGAGCCGTCCCCAACCATCACTGCTGCGGTCTTGACCCGTCTTTGCGCACCACAAGCTGCTTAATGTATATTTCATTAGTCTATCTAAGCGCATCTTCACAGTAAAGGTGCCGCAAACAAAACGTGTTTCATGTTTATTTCATGCCTTTTGCAGACCTTTTATCACAAGAGGTGTGCATGCAATTTTCTCTTGAGGAGTGACAAAAAAGCCACAGGCTGCGTAAGAACAGAGAGACAAATGGAGCAGGTAGACAGAGGTAAAGGTTTTAAAAGCCTTTTTTTTCATCACCTTCAGCGCAGTGCAGCATCACACACTCAGCGTTGTTTGTCAGCAGTAGATGTGTTATGATTCTCAGTATGTGGGGACAGAGGAGAGTGTTTACATGTGTGCTTACTTCATCCAGAGAGCCGGGGTCCTTACCCAACCCCTCCTTCATGCTGTTAGGTATATGTCATACCTATGGCGCTCAGTGATCTTAACACCAACTGTAAGCTTGTTTTCTCTTTAGCCTCGGCCATGACATTTACCTCCCTGCCTCCCTGGCGGCTGGCCGGAATATCATACCTCTATTATCTTTCATCCCCAGTGTGTGTGTGTGTGTGTGTGTGTGTGTGTGTGTGTGTGTGTGTGTGTGTGTGTGTGTGTGTGTGTGTGTGTGTGCGTGTGTGTGCGTGTGTGTGTGTGTGTGTGTGTGTGTGCGCACCTGTGCCTTAAATAGTTTTGAGTATGTATCAGAGAAAATACACCTGTGCCGTGACTTGAAAAGCCTTTTGGTAATTTCCAGTGAGCTTGCTGAACAGTGTGTCGGTGCGGGGTTTTCTCAGAGTGTGTCAGAAAGTAGAGATTTTGACTGGAGGATTAATCTAAACCGCCTCTTATAAGGTATTCAGATCGGAAGGAGGGATTATTGAAAGTCGGAGAGATGAAAGGAAGAGGGAAAGTGAATGCTCATATTGGCTCATAACCCCTCACACCAGGCGTGAAGCCACAGAATGATAAACAGTAACAGCAAGCAATTCCGTGTCATTTATCTGCCTTGTTAGGTTTTATTCTGCATTCATGCTAGTTCTCCAGCACATGAGGTGCTATGGAAGTTTACCCAGTGTGAAGGCAGGTTTTTTCTTTTCCACATTCCATGGGGGATATATCAAAACCATCCATGTAATTCTGCAGGCGTGTATATCGTACGTGCCTTCATGAAATATTTGAATCTCTGTAGCTTCCCTCTTTCTCTGCTTCTTGTAGTCACATATCAACAGCCTTCATGAACAGACGGACAGGAAATTGTGTGCCTGTATACCTGTTTGCACAAGAGAGATAAAGGAATAAATTCTAAAATTTTTTTTTTGGTCTGCAATAGCACACGTATCTGCTCTGTAAATCATTTGTCTTCTCCCCTCAAGAAGAAAAATTCGAAATGATAAACGATAAACTGTTATTTCAGAGTTTTTTCGCTTCATGATGGCAGCCCTCTGGTTTTCACAGCTTTCTGATATCCGTCTGTGCATTATTCCTTGACAAACTAACAAACAAATTTAAGAAACGTCCTGTCCTGCGATGTTAAAGAAAGTAAGAAATAAAAATTCCTGGATCTGCCCCCAGTGTTAATGGGGTCTGTTCTGGGCTGATCCTCCATCCATGTTTTGTTGAAATCTGTTCAGTGTTTTTTGTGTGATCCTGCAGACAAACCGACCAGCCAAGAAAGACGGGTGAAAACATCACCTCCTATCTATTTATGTGAATTTGACATGATCAAACCATTCAATTGTTTTTGTGTGTTTGTGTTTTGCCTCTCACAGCTACGGAACCTGAATGTTCTGGACTTGCGGCACATCTCGGAGCTCAACAATGAGACGGTGATGGAGGTGGTGAGGAAATGTCGCAACCTCAGCTCCCTCAACCTCTGCCTCAACTGGAGCATCAATGACAGGTATGTCAAGCCAACTATAGTCTGTTTGTATGGACGCAGTACACAATCAAATATCTCCACTAAAACAGATACACTCCTCATGCAAGTATGCAGACGCTGGGAAAAGGAAAGATACACGTAGGAAGTAAAACCACAAGTTAAAAGCACAACAGGAACTTTTGTTCTTTGTCTCTGTCTCCCTGGTCATATTTCTTTCTGCTCCCACTCTTTTTTTCCCTCTTTCCTCTTTTTCTCTTCCAAATGGGAGAAAACCTGTACAATATATGATGGCAAGAATAAACCATCTCCTCCTTTATTTATTATCTTGTGTTTTATTCATACGTTTCTATTTAATCTATTGATTTACAGCCAAGGCTGTGGCTTCTCTGCTGACTGTACTCCCACTCTGGCTTACGAGTGTGAGCACAATATTGAATTTAGCATGGTGCATAGCAACAATCGCGTGTGTGTCTTTTTGTGTGTGTGTGTGTGTGTGTGTGTGTGTGTGTGTGTGTCTGAATGTGTGTGTTTGTGTGTGTGTCTGAATGTGTGTGCATGTGTGAAATCATTCTTGCATTATTGAGCTAACAGCAGACATGTGGTGGGAAGGTTATGGTAATCCGCCTCCTTTCAATCAAAAAACATGGAGTTTGGTGAAATCCTCACAGGAGCACATGGTGTTATCACCTTCTTCCCTTTATCACACGCACACACCCACGTGCACACACACACACACGCACACACACACACACGCACCCCCAAACACACAGTCTTGGTTGACTCAAAGCTGCATTGATTCCATAATGATATTTACTGCATTGGTTCAGGGGCTGAAGGTGTGTGTGTGTGTGTCTGGATTTGTCTGAATCACCTGTGGGAATATTGGAATGTAAAATTGTGTGTGTGCGTGTGTGTGTGTTGGTGGCAGTATGTGTGGGAGATAAGGCGAGGATGCTGTGTGCATTTGGCAGCATACAGTAGATGTGGTGTTTGCTCATGAATGAAGAACAGACAGTAGCGAAGTGACAGGCCAAGGTGGACAGTCATAGCTGAGGGGACTGACATCTGACAAGTTTGCTTTCCTGCTTTGCTGGACCCACAGACCTGTCTGTGTGTGTGTGTGTGTGTGTGCGTGTGTGCGTGTTTGTGTATATTGTGTTCAAGCTGACTGCTTCTCAAGGACTAGAGCAAATAAAAGCCTCCAGTCATGAGCTGCTATATTGTTACACTTTACAGTCACACAGCTCGGAGCGGAGAGCATGGGAAGGGGTTTATGTAAAGGGAGAAATGCTCTGGGTGGTCGTCACAACGTGAAGGAGATGAATGCAGAGGTGTGTGTGTGTTTTAGGGGTTTTCCTGAGCCCTGGTTGGTCCATTTCAGCGTGCTTTGCCAAGCCGTGCCAAGCAATGCCTTGGTGACATGTGTTTCCACTATAGCCTCTCAGCAGGGGGTAGCCATACTGCATTGGCACTGGTAGAAAGCACACAACCTCCCCTTCAGCAGCGCTGTGCCGTCACAGCCATCGGATTGGCTCAAGAATTGCTGGTCTTATAAAAGTGACAATAGAGGAGCGTTTTTAGAATCACAACTGCACCATGTTGGGCACATAAGAGGACAAAGGGTGGAGATTTAGAACATGGGCCGTCAATATGTTCACTGTGAGCCACTCCTAAATTTACCAAACACACTGTAGGTTTCAAATTTGGTCAATTACTCTTTAACAATTCTCCATGCAGAATGTTGCACCTGTTGCTCTGAGAGGCACTTACTCTGCTGGTTACGCATGAATTGAAAGGAATGTACCATGTATGGTATGATAGACTGAGCTTGTGTTAAAAATGATGGCAAAGTGTCAAAAGAGAGTAATACAGCGAAATTCAATCATATGTAATAATTGTGAACTTTTTACTGCAGTTTACAGCTGCATGAAGAATGCAGAGGGGCATAGATGACATGGGGAGATATGCGAAGTGAAACTATGTTGTTTGAAGAGTTTGCTGATGCTATAGTCTTGACCTTTATTTCACTAATATTCAACTTGGATAGTTTCTCTTTGTGTTATTACATGACATGTTTAATGATTGTTAATCAAAATTACGGGGCAGGAGGACTGAATTTTTTTAATGCCAAAAAAAGTTTGTCAACATATTGTGCATCAATAAATTTGGATTAACTGGTTTGATAATAATCTGAAGTATGAAGGCTATGGATCAGAACTGAATATCTACTAACTACTAGTTAACAACTCACATAAACACACACATCAGTGTGATCGCAGAAAAACATACCCGCACTCCAGGAAAAGTCATTTGGCTGATTAAAAGTGAAACCCCACCGTTACATAACTCTCAGGTTTGCAGACTGTTTTGAAGCCTCCAGTTTGACATTTCAGCCGTCGCAATCTGGAGTTCTCAGAACCAGAAGTGAACGTAATTGGACATGATTGGATCTGCTGAGTGTTTTTTGCCTCTATTCTGACTAATCATCGATTGAGACCATAAACTCATCAGGAAACTTATTAATGAGGTGATAAATCCAGTGAGAAGTAGGGTAATTTTACCATAAGCTTAAACAGATTTTGGAACCAGTGGTGTCACCCCCTGCTGGCCATTGGTAGTTGGTTTGTAGGCACTTCTGCCATAACTTCCTGTTTAACCAGTAAATACTGTCCATATTTTACAAGGTCAGTGGTATAAAGTTCAGCCAGTACGAGGTCACTGAGGTCGCTGCTCTTGGGGATCCAACACACATCAGTTCCTTGCTTGTTGTCACAGTGACCAGAGTGACTTGACCCTGCCTCACATTAGCTCTCTGAGGGTACAGCTGGGTCAGCTTTAGTGTGTGTGTCTCAGACTGATGACAGTGTGCTGCGAGCAGGTAAACAGGCGGGGGAAATGACCCCTTATTTTCAGGATCAATTTGTCCCCCGACAAGGGGCCATTGGAGAGATAGAGCTCTGCAGGAGGTAAAACATTTCAACCCCTTCTTCTCTTTTTCCCTTTCTTCTTGCCTCCCGTCTTTGAAGAAAATAAACGCTGTGTCCTCTGGCTCCCCTCATCTTCCCCGGTAATAGCCAGAACAGTGTCCCAGTCTAAGAAAGCGAGAAATGACGACCAAATATGGACTTCCCATCGTCACAGTCCGGCGGGCAGATTGTGACAGTAGGACGCCTATTTTTTGGTCACCATCATTTCTTGGAGGGAGAGGATGTGATGTGCTGCAGGTGGTCAGTGTTGGCCCTGTTATTTCCCTGTATCCGCCTTCCAGCGATAATAGGAAACCAAAGTGGGATTGTGTTTTTCAAATGTCACAGCGTTTGAAAATGGGGGAGCGAGTCATGATCAAAGTGGCACGGCAGAGCAAATGGCAGCGCTCACTTTTTAGAACCAAGTTGAGAACACAGTGTCAAAGTTAAACGGTTTTCTTTCATTTTTTCTGGTGCTTGGTGTCCTCTTTTTTTTTCATCTTGCAAGAAACTACAGGGAGCTTTTGTGTTGTGTGCACAGTGTATAGTTGCTTTTGTTTCTATTGTGTATTTGTTTTTGTAGCTAGAGGGCATTTCCCAGTAGAAGCGACTGATTTAATGGTGCTGTTTGTCATTTGTACAATTAGTTTTCATTAATCAGTTTTCACTTTTTTCTACCAGAAGTAAGGTGAATAAAGGGAAAGTTCAGCCCACAATCAACAATACATATTTTTTCCTTTAACCTGCAACGCTCTTTATCTGTCGAAATTGTTTTGGTGTGAGATGACAAATCGTCATAAATGTCAGTCTAGATTGTCTATTGTCACTGACTTTCTGGTCTCTCTCAAATTCAATGGGCTTGTGGTTCTCAAAGCGCCAACAAAACTACTTTTAAAAAAATCAACAGCAATGTCCAGAACTCATAACTGGGTTACTCAAGGTAGACACAGACCTTTTTGTGGGGAGTTTCATGTGGGAACTAATTTCTTTTGAACCAAACACCCGTCAGCACAACACAGAAGTAAGCGTGCAACTAATCATGGACGTGAGGCTCGTTAACTAAGCTAGGCAAGCTACTGTCAAAGCTTAGCTGAAGAGAAAATAGTTCCTACATTAGGCTGCTGACAACAAGGTCTGTGGGTTATCTTGAGTAACTAGATCATGATTTCTTTAGGAGACCGTGCTGTTGATTTTCTCAAATGTATTATTTGGCCCTTTGAGCAGAGTGCCATCTAGTTCCATTATATTCGAGCGAAGGCAGACATGTCTGACATCAACTCCCAGTAAAACAATCTAGCTGGATACATAACGCTACAGGTAAAATGACACATAAGTATGTTTGGGTGAAATGTCCCTTTAAACATGGATATTTAGGCCGATGTCATGCTTGTGCAAATGTGGCTGTGTTGCAATAAAGTTTGTGGTTTTGGTCAAAGGGAAAGAGTCAGCATCTATTCTGCTAACACTAACCCTGCTGCTGGACATGCGGCGACGTGTCGACATGCAGATTTATGTTTGTCGCCTCCTCTGCGTCCATCTACGTGTGTGTGTGTGTGTGTGTGTGTGTGTGTGTGTGTGTGTGTATGTGTGTGAGCAGGCTCTGGTCACTCGGCCTTTAGTCCTTGCTGAAAGCAGATGCACTGGAGTAAGTGAGTCATTTCTTTTTATGAGATCCGTATTGTTGGAAGTTGGGCATTTCCCAAAAGTGCTGGCGCTCTTTCCTCCTCTTTCTCCCCCTTTCTCTTCATCTCTCAGTCTTTCCGACAGCTTCGTTTTAAACAGCGGGAATCAATATCCATCCCTCTTTCCTCTTTTGCTTTTTTCTTTGGGCCAACATTCTCTGCATATCTCCATGACTTATGAGCATCACAAATCACAGCCTAAATTGGCTTCTTTACATTTTGTGTCCCCCTTTTCACAGAAATGGGGCTCGATGAGGGAAGACCGGGGGCCCTCCCTGACTTTCAGGAGCTTATTAAGCAGGAAATAATTGGAGAAGCATTCTCCCAGAAACACACCTCTCTAATACGCGTGTGGATTTGGAGGCATTTTGCAAAAGAAGCTCATTCCAAATAGCCTCTTTCGCAGCCAGCTGGCAGATCGTGCGGTGCCTGGAGAAGTGTTAAACCCCCCAATCGAATGAGTATATGATACATCAGCGTGATCAATGACGTGTCAAATGACAGTCGGTCGCTGTACCATGCTTGGCCACGGTGAAGGTGACCACGGGGCTGCATTTGTCAAATGTTCTGAGTTATACTTAAGAATACTTTAGAGAGCCAACTTTGGAGTAAAAAAAAAAAAACAAAGGGCCCAAAATACAAAGTTAGGAACATTTTCTTTGCTCCTATGGATCAGGACATGGTATACTCTAGTACACAACTTGACTTACCGCAAAAAGGAAAAATTAGTGTTAAAAACATATTTACTATTGAAATAAGGATGACATGCTGGTAGAGTGCCTGAACTGTAAACAGCCGGAGGTATTTAAAGGAACTTTCTTTCTTTCTTTCTTTCTTTTTTTTCTTTCTTTCTTTCTTTCTTTCTTTCTTTCTTTCTTTCTAGCTGTCAACCCACTCACATTTTTTAAATAAATAGGCACTGCTGTCAGCTGACTGTCAGTGCTGGAAAAAGTAATAAAGACTAACATATGGTTTCTGCTGGGCACAAATTCTTCAGCTGACCTCACTACAGTAGCTGCTGAACTCAGCCATAAGGGTCCAGCTCTGTCACAGAAAGCAGGACACTGTTGGAAAGTGAGCAAATCTCCTCAGATAAGAGGTCGTTCAGGTCTTTACATCTTTAATATTACGCCAATACACATATGTTTCCTTTCACTAACTATTTTTAGGCCTCCCACTCACCATTTTCCTTGGATTTTCTTGGATGTTTTCTAAATGCCATGGAAAATGTCAACAGAGCCCGAACCAGTAAAACGGCAGACATTTGTCCTTGTCTTGTTTCTCAACCTCCTCTCTCTCCAGATTTAAGGAGAGGTGTTGAGGAGCCGTCCCCTGCCCCTGTCACTCTTTTCTTGCTATTGTATTTTCACTCATACTACTAAGACTTTCCTACGTCCTACTTCTGTCCTTCCAGTGGGGAACCCAGACCTTGCATTGCGCTCAAATGCTTCATAAACTAAAAACGCAGGCCCTTTTTTATTATTTTTTTATTTACTCAGGTCTGCGTTGTTGGAGCAGATTGGCTGTCAGTGGAGATTAGTCCTGCTTAGCAGTGCGAAGACACAAGGAGAGGTAGTGTTGCCCTGTTGTCAGACATGACGAGTAAAAATGTGTGGGGAAAAAACAACAAGGTGTAATGGAGTCAGAGTGTAATGGAGTTAGCTGTGGAAGATGCACACATTTGCACGTAGCACATCTACTCCTAATTTCTCCCTCAGTTACGTCTTTCATCTCGGGCTCTTATTCTCTTTGTTCCGTCTCGTTTTTCACACTTGATCCTTCTCCTCCGGTTGTCTTCCTGCACGTCTTCCTCTGTCTCTCTCCGACTTTCTTTCTTTCTACGTCTCTGTCGCAGGCACAAAGACCGAGGTGATTATTTCTGGCAGGTTGGGTGTGAAACTGTGTTATGATAAACATGCTGCCGCGGTTATTAATTTTGAGTAATGGCAGCGTCAAACTCCAGCGCCTTGATAAGTATCGGAGATGGAGGAACATTTGCGGCGCGGCGCAGAGACACAATGAAGCCAAGCAGCTGGAGCTTATAGGCTACGACAGCGTGAAAGCTGCTGTCGTATTCAGGCGTGGATCCAAGGCCAGCAGCATGCTACATCTCACTGTTTGTACTCCGAAAAGTCAAACCCTTAACTAACTAAGATAAGTAAGAGGGGCTTCTGCTTGACCTCTTCAGATGAAAGCTTCCTGCACGCCACGCCATCCTGCTGCTCCAGGGTCTTTAGTTTGATTGGATTGCTCTCATTTCTGGAAGTCATACAATTTGATTTATGATACTCACCGTCAGTGACAGCTGAACAGCTGCAGACTTTAACAGGGCTTTATGTAATCTTTGACTTTTATCACCCTCTTTCTGTGAAGACAGAGTCGTAGCACAGACCGGTCTTTTGCAGGTCATGGTGACTTTTAATGTGGTACAAGAAAAAGTCAGATTTCCATATTAGAGACTTCATAAGTAGCTGATAATCAACAGAAAATGTAATGTGAGGAGGCAGTAGCAAGGCTTTTTATTTTGTCACTCATACTTGTATGATATTTCAGCTATATATATATGCGGTCAAACACCCTTTCAGCTTCTAATAGGATTAATTCTTGAATTATGCTCGATGCAGTGATGTAAAGTAGCACTTTTGAATGAACACTGAATCCTAAACAAAATGTATCTCAGCAGTGTTTCAATTACCTCGCGGAACATCCAAATGTAATCATTATATGGGAAACCCTGCATCTCACAGCTGTGGAACCACATTAGACACAGGCTATGAAGCACCATTATCTCACAGAATGAGTCATGTGCCTGACACTGAAAGTCAGCTAAAATCCATGTTAACCAAATTGTTGACCCGTGACGGCAAAATTATTGGTTCCATTTTGACCAAATACATTTTTTCCTGTAATTTGATTTTTTCCCACGTATAGGTTTACCTTCTGCTCTGTCAGACTGGGGAAATTATTATTACTTTAGCCCATTACGAGACCGCTAGGAGATAAAAGAAGAATTATAGAGAACATCATTTAGAAACATGGCATTTGAACAGTGATGCAAAAAAAATATGGACAATAAATGTGAGTCTTCCAGCACTGTCTCTGCTTATTGTGATGTTATTTCATTTGATCTTATTTCATGTCAGCACTGTCTGTTTTTGAGCTTTTTTCCAGTTCCCTAGTTCTTGTGGTTTCTTGCATACTCATTTCACTCTAATGGTCAAATTCTGTGTACAGCGTCTTTTAACTGTCTGAATGATCTACACAGAATTTGGCCATTAGAGTGAAATAAGTGTGCACGAAACCACAAGGCCATATATATATATATATATATAAAAAAGTTATTTTTTATTCAAGATTAATACCATCTGCAAGCCGTTCCCTCACAGTGCGATACGAAAATGCGATGTGACTGTACGGAAATCTTGATGCAACAACTATGCACATTCATAAGAACCCCCCTCCCAAAAAAAACATTTTTTAAAACATTTCCTTGTACTTTTTATTTTTTCCACTTGACGAGGCTTTTATTTGTCAGTCATGCATGTTTACTTCACCCCAAAACTTGATGACGGATTTATTTATTAGTATGTCTTCGTACATATGCATGGATACTCCGCTCTTTGTCTCAATTTACTATGATGGTTTTTTTTTGGGAGCCAGAAGTGACCATATTTGGACGAGAGTGTTACGTATCCTGATTGGAAACCCTGCTTTCTTGTCTATTTTACTCTAAATTGGATGATAATTTACATAATAAACATCATTATGTGTTGAAGACGAGCTGAAAACAGTGATTGACACCATGAAATCAAACTGTTCACTGTGGTAATAATATTAACGAGAAGTAGCGTTATTCTCTCATGAGTGTATACGCCATTAGACTTCTATTTTTCATGAGTGTAGTCACACAGTGCTGGCCATTAGAAAGAATGCGCGTTCGAGTCACTTCTCCATCTATATTATATACAGTTGGCGGGTCAAACCCAAGTGATTGCTTGCATATTCGCAGTTGCTTGCCCATGAATGGATGTTGAAGCACCTATGACCATGAAGCTCTTCAGGGAGCCTCGCTGGTTATCCGTCACAGAGAGGCGTCTGTATATCTGGCTGCGAGCGTTCACCCTGCAGCTGAATGTGTGGGTCATGTGTAAAAGTGATTTGAGTCACTCAGAATCGGCGTGTCAACCGGGCAAGCAGGTAATGTAATCACGCTGAAATGTTCTCATGAAGTGCTCCGTTGGCCAGGAACCAAAGCAAGCGGACTGAGAGCGGTGACAGTTCCTCTGTGGAAATGCGTGCCCATCAGCCCCTCCGTGTTCCCTCACTGTGGGGAGTCTCAAGTGTTTCACCTAACCCTTCAAGCCTTCAAATTACAATTCAGAAAGTGTGACTTCTCTCCCTTAATGAGATGGCATACCTCTTCTCAATGTCCGTTTTACATCAGACATTAATTGTGCTCCCAGCAGGCACTCTGTTAAATTGGGCACAAAATGGTGGAAATGAAAGGCAGTGGTTATGAATCGAGTCTGACAAAGCTCTGCAGAAGTGGAAAGTTCATGCAAGGAGTTTTTTTTTTACTTTTTCGAGCAAGTACATATGGAGTGTGTTTTTTTTGGAGCGTGTGGATACTTCTGTGGTCGGGTTTTTCTGAGCACACGTTGGGGTTTTTGTTTGCGAATATGTTTGGATTACAGGTGGTACACAGTGGGGGCTGTGGCTTATTATGGTTATCCATACTGTGGGGTCAGAAAGTTGCCAGTATAATCTAAATGGTAAAGAGACCACGGGGCTCGGCTGCCCTTGTTTCACCATGCTGGAGACCTGGCATTTGGCCTGTGTTTGAGGACCAAAGCTGTAATTTTCTCTGTTTTCCTCTGTTCTCTGTGGCTTTTTGGAAGTCTGGGTCAGATGAATAAAACAAAAGCCATATTCAAAATTATTCTTTTATACACTCGTCCTTTTATGCCTGATTTCTTTATCATCAAATGAGCACATGTCCTCATGCCCTTGTTCCATCCCACTAGCACTTTCTGTAATATTGCTCTGTTCTTTTTTTGTATCACTGCTCTGCTTTATTGATACCGTCCTTCCCCTTCTTTCCTTCCTTCCCTCATTTCCCCATTCTTTCCTCCCTTCTCCTGACTACCGTGCTCTGTGTATCTCCCTCCATCTCTCCCTCTGCTTCCCTCCTTTCTCCCCTACAGCGTTCCCCCATTCCCTCTGCGCTGTGCTCATTTGTGTGATCGCCTTCTTCTCACCCACAGCACATCCGCTACCCCACTGAACGAGAGGAGGGAGAGCAAAGGGGAGCGTATGATGCAGGGCCCAAGAAACAGGGTTTAATGAAGCTAGCCTAAATGAATTTACTGCTTTCCACTGAGCTGCTCCGTCCCATGTGGCGGACAAGCACCTCAGCCTTTGTGTTGGAGGCCCCCCTCTCTGTTCTGCTACCTGTTTGTCTGACACCTCTGTAATTAGCCGCCACTATTGAGTAAAGTAATTGCATATTAGAGCCGTGTCCTGTTAGGGGAGCCTCGAAAGTGAACATTTTTATGCAAATGTTCAGAATCGGGCCCAGATTAAGAAAATTACCAAGGGTTTTGAGCGGAGGAGAAACAGTAGAAGGCCATTTTCTACCAAAGAAGAAGAAAGGGAAATTGTGGGTATCGCAGCATGCTAAATGGATGGCGCTCGAATTTGTTTGGTGGGATATTTGTGTGTGCATTAGTCTCCGGGGACAAACGTTTTCGCTGCGTGGCTGATTTACTGTTTCAAATTGGTGTTTTAAACAGTGCTCTGTGATGGGACTTGAATAACAAAGTAAATTGGAGTTATTAACCGCTATTGTTGCTCACCTGGTTTGTATTAGAAGCTCCCGGGGACAAATAGTTTGCTGATTGTTATTCCTCTTTTTTTCTGTTTTGTTATGCATGAGCTTGTGTGTGTGTTGTGTGTGTGTGTGTCTGTGTGTGTCTGTGTGGGTGTGTGTGTGTAGCCTCTGGAAAACCTGCACATGCCAGCTGCTTCTTTGAAAACTTCTGTGGTTGAGAACAGAACTGCAGACTGACAAACATGGATTGTGTTGCACCAATTATTTGTAAAGTCCGACCTAAGTTCCAAGTCACTACTAGTAAGCTTCAAACTAGGGATGTAGTAAATTAGGTCATGCTATTTAGACTTGAGTCTAAGGTTGTTAGAAGGACACGGGCAAATAAAAAAACAAACAAACAAACAAAAAGAAACCAAACTCTGTATGAGTGGGGCACTAGAATGCAGAAAGTCATGATATATTTATAGTAAACTGGAGTGCTACCCCAGAGGGTACTTCATCATGTTTTATCTACCATAGGGGCACTCTCGCTGCAATTTTTTGAATTGATTTTTTTTTTATTTATGTATGCATATGTTGAGGAATGGGTTGCAATGTAAACAGTTGTAGTAGTAGTTCAGAATGGGTGCAAAATATAAATATATAAATGTAAAGCCCTGTTTGCACGGGACTTGTATTACCTGTGGACCTCTAGTAATTTTTTATGATTGCGGAGGTCCTCTGTGATGAATCTGCAGTGTTTTTTCATTTGTATATTAAAATTCCACTGCAAATGACCTGCCATATTTCACGGAAATAGACGGAGGCCTTGTGATAATATTAGCCTGTGCATCCATCTTTTTAATGTCTTGTTTCTGTGGTCAGACAACTGTAAAGTGTGATTTTTGATCATGTCTCACAATGTGTTGGACAGCGGTCAACAGCCGTGCTGTGGAATCGTCTGTATTGACATTTAAAAGTGATGACAGAGAAGGTCAAGTGCAAGTCATATTAAAGTGCAGCCGCAAATCATTCATCGCTTGATCTAAATCGGCTGCAGATGTGCAGAAAGTGGCAAAAACGTCTCTAATCTATATTATTAATGTTGCTGCTGAACAACAGATGCTTCTCTTCTTAAATGTTAATGTTACGCATAGCCTTGACATCATATCCGGGGGGATAACTTGAGGGAATTCATCCAAAATACAGACTTTGCTCATCCCATGTGTATGTACCGCGCAAATCACAGACATGTGGAGGTAATTACATCCGTAATAATAGTCCTGTGTGAATAAGGCCAGAGTCAACGTTACATTAACTAATGACATGTAAGTGTATTTCATTTCTTTGTAGAATAAAGTGCATGTATCTTACTCAGCACATGACCTTGGCAGCTGTAAACAGGAGCACAGACACTCATTCGCACAAACCCATCTCCACTTTCTTCCAGTCAATGCTAACCTGCCCATGCCATGACATATGGCCTGTCTGTTTCTATCCGGCCATCAACTCATGAACCTCAAATTTAATGTTCAGCTGGAGCTGAATGATGCGTAAACTCTCTCCAGACACCCCCAGGAAGTCCAGGAAATTTTCCCTCCTCCAGTAAACCTTGACTTTGTAATTTCAGCCCCAACTCTTTGGAAACTGACCTCGTTGTGCATAAACTTTACATTTAGCCCATTCAGATTGTTTTAGGATCAAGCATTTGTGTTCTGACCCACCGAAAGCAGGATAGATTTGTCTTTTCAATTCTGCGCAAGGTCAATGACAAGGCAGCATCCATGCGGCTTGGAGAGATTTATTGTTTTGCCAAAGGACACTTCAGCAAGGCATTTAGTTGCTATTCTGGGTAGGCTGTACCAGGCGGAACAATACACTCTTAAATCAACATGCTGCACTCCAAATTAATATTATGCATCCAGTGGTTGCAGCTGTAGTTTCATGTGGTCCCATTCAGGTTCACATTTGACAAATCATGGGCAATAAACATGGCTGATGTTTAAATGTTTGCTTTGTTGGACCTGAAGAGGTTTCGGACTTATCTGATGCTCCACTCTTAAAGCGAGCTAAAGCTCTTCTGTTTTTTATTTTTTTTTGCCGTCGGAGGTCCACTTCCATTACCTACTAAGCCTTTGTCAGATTGCAGGGCTGTGAAGCGGTCCCCTAGCACCACCGGTAACAGTGGTTTCCAAGTCCCAGTCTATTCAGCTCACGCCGCCACTCTTCAGAGACTGGTAATAACTATTTGCTCAGGCTTATACATTCTCACCCCTGACGTACATTTCTTTCGGTCTTCTGCCCTCCCTCCATTCATCCTCCTCCATTTACAGGATCCATGTTTTCTTTCCTCCTTTCCTTTCTTTTTCCCCTGTCTCCATCCTTTCCTCCTTCTTTAGCACCATCTTTCCCTTCGTCAAAGCAATCACTTTTTAAACTCTCCTTTGCTCCGAGGTCCCGTCAGATCCCCTAGAAGCCAAACACTATTAAAAGAGGTCTCTAGAGATTTGCCAGAGTGTGCATGTGGGCATGTGTGTGTGTACGTACAGTTAGTGTGAGCTTTTGCGGGCATATTTCACAACTCGTGTGGTAATATGTGTATGTATCCACACTGGTGGTGAGGGGTATCTCCCTTTTTGATCCTTTGAATCTTCAATAAGAGCGTGAACTCTGGTGGGAAATCTATTGGCAGCAGATTCAGAAGATTACGGAAATTCGTCCTGGTGGAAGGCAGTAAAAAGGTGGTTGTGGTCGGGGGTGAGAGGGTTTGGGAGAGTTTGCTGTAACCCAGAGAGAGTAAAAATATGAATAGAGTGTGGCGACGATGACCTTGTGGTATGAGGTTTTGTGTCCCGTCGCTGGCTCGCTCAGCCGTGTGGGAAAACAGTTTCAAGTGTTTGCTGAAACACACTTGCGCATAAATATGCTCATACTGTATGCCCAAAAGCAAGGAAATTCATCCTCTCTCTCTCCAACATGTGCACACCACTTGTGTTCATGTAACACACAAATTAAAACCTGCTTCACTTCTCTGTAAGAGAAACAAAATCTTAACGGTCCCATGTTGGAGACAGGGGTTGTTATTCATTATAAAGAAGGTTTAGATTCTATATACAAACTGTAAAAGTATTAACTGTACACACAGCATGTTGAGTTTGTACCTGCTCAGGCATGTGACAACTGACCAATTAGAGCAGACTGGGCCTGTTTGGGGGGGTGAATAGAAGAGCTGCAGCACTGGACTGTCTGGAAAAATAAGCGTTTCTGAATATTAAAGTATTTTCTAGTAGACACCTAAAATCACTGTCTGAACCTAAAATGAGCAGAATATCGACCCCTTTATTTTGTGCAGAGGAAAAGATTGCCCACTCTTCTAATCTGCCATATATTGTCTGAATTAGTTGGTCAGATTATGAAATTTGGAGGGTAAGATGATCTAAGTTTATGTTTAGTTTTGTTCTATTGATGGTCAAAACCCCAAATATTCTCTATTAAATGTACTGTATGATCAGGATGAACAACCACATACTCACACTGGACAAGCTAGAACCACTCATTGCTTTTGCTTGAAAAGTTACCTGAGCAAAAAAATTCATATTTTTTTTCATTTGTATTTTTAAATTTTTTTTAAAACATTGTTTTATGGTGCAGCATTGCTTCCTGAATAACAGGATGACGTAATCTAGTGTTGCTGTGCTTCTATTCAGTGAAACAGAGTATCATCAAAGGACAATGAAAACTCACAGGCTTACAGAAAAATACACATGAATACACAAATGATGAATTAGAATAGGAAGAAAGACAAATGATGATTAAACAAATGACGGTAAAAACACAAATTGTTATATACACAGTGTAGTTTGGCGGAGCTTGGAAGTTGTGCTATCTAATAATATTGTCAAAAACATAGAAATATAAGCCATACTACCGCCTGATAGTTATGCTGTAACTATATTTAACAGATGAAGTCCTGTCTGTGGTTCATATTAAGATACTTCTTCGCAAACGCAGATCTGATGAGTAAGGAAGGTAATTTAACTTCTGACTGTGAATATGCATGATGTCATATATTATCATTATTATTATGTTCATTATATGAGCCGAAATGCCAGTGTATCATGCCCATCTCATTAGATCAATAATATATCACTGCTGAGAGGGTGCATATTTTTATTCTAGCTTCTCATTCACATATAATGTTTTATTTTAGACTTTAAGGTAATCTTCCAGACCTGACCGGACCAGGTGTCCGGTAGAAGAGAAGGTTTTAGTGAGATAGAAAGTGAGAGAGAAAGAGAGACCTGTTTCATTAGCAGATTGAAGGAGCTGTAATGTGATGGCTGGTTGAGATGGCTACTTAAAATATGATAGGCCATTAGCTATTCATCCTCACTGCACTATTAATGCAAGGTATGGAAAATGCAATCATGCAAATCACTCTTCGATCAGAACCTTTCATAGAGGGAATAAATGCTGACGGCGTTGGTGGGGAGGGCATGTTAAGAACGAGGTGGGCAGAGGATGAAAGACTACGTGGAGAAAGACGAGGGGGGGGGGGGGCGAGGTGACTATTTTCTACTTTCCCTCCTCTTTCTCGTCTCAAATCTGTCTTTGTCCTCGCTCGTTTATCAGCAGCTCGTCTGCTTCTTTTAAAAGGTGTCATGGATCATGGGTGACACGTCATGGCATCAGGAGAGAGATGACAGTGGGGCTTGTTAGGTGCTCTTCTCTCTCTGCTCCTCTGCTTTTCATCTTCAGCCACATTACCATAAATTAGTTTGGGTATTTAGCATAGCAAAGGAGCAGTACATATTGCATATTAAGAATGAGTGAAGTGTTTGATATCCCCCTTATAAGCAATAACATCAAAAGATTTTTTTTGACTGTTTTGAGCCTTTGATTACTGGTAGGATTAGATCGCTGCAGCTGAGGGAGGTGAAGGGTTATTTTGTTCAGTGTTGGTCATTTTGTATCCTTTGCGTGCAAAATCAAACCGAAAGCTGACAGAATCCACTGGGTCTGACTTAAAAGGGGAGTTTCATCCTGTTTGACTCTGCCCTCTAACTAATGTCAGAGTATGTTTCAGTATGCTCCATCGGCTCTGGTATTTGTCTAAAACATTGTAAAAGAAGTGACCTGACAGGCGGACGAGACTGTGCCCTCTAGGGGGGACGTCCCGTTGATGATGCTGGCTGTTTATAATTCAGAACAACCAGAGAAGAATTAGATTTATTAAAAATTAGAAAGATGAAGATTGGAATCATCAGGTTCATCCACAATGAAGATAGCCATTTGTGGCAGCCTTACTATGTGATAATCAGGGTATAGAAATAACTCTCACTGATAACTCAGCTGTAACAACAGTGTGCCGCCTCCATTCGGCCTTTTTAAATAGCGCTCAGTTTTTGCATCAACTCACTTGGTCTTTAATAAACAGGGTGAGATATGGCTCTCCTTGGATAGTCACTTTGAGCAATTGAACCTGACAGTGAATTTCCCAAAAATACTTTTACAGCCTCTCGTAAAATACTTCATCAGGCCTCAAAATTGTTGATTAGCATATTCACCTAGGATAGGCTTATGCGGTACACTTTAAATTAATAAGCCACTAACTGTATAGCATTTCATGAGAGAGAGAGAGAGAGAGCGAGAGAGAGCGAGAGAGAGCGAGAGAGAGCGAGAGAGAGAGAGAGAGAGCGAGAGAGAGAGAGAGAGAGAGAGAGAGAGAGAGATGGTAAGGACGAGAGATGGATGCCTTTTTTGCCACCTTGTGAAATATGTAATACATCTTCATTTTAACGGGTGTTGTAAATGTCAGGGCACAGATCTTCTCTTAATGAAAAGATCGCCCTCTGTCCAAACTTTGACAAATGTATCTGGTTGGAGCTGAAAACTGGGGAGACGTCTCCCAGTTCCAACAGTTTGGACTGAGTGTTAACAAACTCAAGCTGTTGCCTCCTCCTGTGCAACTCACGACTTGATCAGTTTTTGATTAAACCCCGCAGCATCATCCGCTATCATTGCCAGCTTACTGTGTGGTGTGGTCTTTAGCGAAATGTTAGATGGTGATTAACCTTGGTCACATTAACACGTCCAATTAATCCACAGTTAAATGAATTGCTCTAACAATGAGTTGGCTTCAGAACAGGTTGGTAGAGAAACAGATCAGCTGGGCTCCAAGCAAGAACTAAACTCCTCCGCATCTTTGCTCAGATGTTTCTTTACATCCTTTAAATTTGGTTTTTAAAAGACATGCATGCTTACAAAGTCATGGTGAGTGTTCCAACAAAATGGTGCATAAGAGTTTTATGTTGCACCCAGTTGTGCTGTAAGTGCTTTGGATGAGCTTAAACTTAGGAATGTAGTCATTTCTGCAACAAGTTAATGTTCTTCAGTAATCCAAATTTATTTCATCCACACAGAGTTGCTTTCAGTTTGCATAGTTGTATGTGTGGACATACTGTGTAAAGCACAATAGATCTAATTTTTCAAAGTTTAAATCATATTTCTTCTTTTTTTTGGAAAATTTTGTATTTATTCATTTATCTCAGGAACTTAAGAGGTCGAAATATAATTTTTCTCGCCTTCTGATTTCAGAAACCTCACTTCACTGAAGTATGAGCACATACAGCGGTGTGTTCACAGCCTGGAGCTGGCAGTGTGGGCTGTTTCAAAGCTATATCCAGCATGCTGGACTGTGATTGCAGAAAGGTTAGCATGGGTTTGAGGATCTGAAAAGCGTCAGATAGCGCAGGCTGCTTTCAATTTGCTCTCAAACCCGCCAGCAAAACTTTTTCTTCTGCTCTTCTTCCCACGGTTTTATGCAAACGTACAACGATGTCACTGACATCAATTTACCCCTAAAAAGTTGTTCCGCGCTGAGCCATTACGGAGCTTACACTATCACAGAGCGTCCTCAGGGGAAGTGAGAACTGGGAGAAAATGAAGAATCAGCATATAGATGGAGCTTTGTTTTCTCCCCATTTCACAGCGCACCAATGCAGTGGTTTTGTCATAATGTGCAGCAAGAGTGAATTAGTACGATACAATAATATGTTTTTGTATTTCAAAGGATAGGAACACTGTAATTTACCTCGGGTTCTTGTCTCTCTGGATTCTCCCATTTTCTTATCTCTCTGCTCTTTATATACGTTACATGATGTAACTTCAAAACAGGCCTGCCCTCCATTTCTGTGGAAATTAACAGGATGTGAATAATAAATGAGGACCTAATTGATCAGGCTTCTTCACTGGACAGATTATGTGGCTGCACCCTTGATATTAATACTTTGAGTCAACAAAATCAATACTTTCAAGTATGAGAACCCAACAGAAAGAGAAACTTTGTTTTCATTGCATCGATCCGACTCTTTAATTTTGCGAGGTTTGGAAAATTGAAACAGTTACTGCAACAGTTTTTTGTGACTAAGTGAAGAAAAACCTGCATCAAGCTGGACACAGCAGATTGAGCCAGACAGGAAGTCAGACACACGAATGGTATCGAGCATCAGGCCAATTTTCAGAATAAAGCACCCTGATCGCACTCGGGATCTACAGCACAACAAAGTCAGAAATAACAACAGTCAGCATTATACAAATAGACCAAAAGGCAACCATTTAAAGCTTGGAGCTGATGAGACTGTAGAAACCAGCAAGAGCAAGCCGAAATGTTAAAGTATCCAAATGAAAAAAATTGCACCTCCTCCAAAACACATTAACGCTCACTGCCCGACTACGGACTCTGACAGAATGCCCCGTAGCTCTCAGCTGGGAGTTGTTCACCTCGTTCAAGATGCTCTTTTGGCTTTTTAGACTAATAAGTACACAAACAAACGAGTGAAAATGCCAGAATGACACAGTCATGTAAACACAAGCAAAAGGACGTACCTCAGTCTGAATTTACTTATAACCGTTGAGATTCAGACAGGAAACATGGGAGCAAGAGAGGGATCCACTGACAGTAAAGGTCCTCTACCCGCTTCAGATCAAAGTCTTTTTTTCTTTTATCGTGCTATTTTTCTGGTCATGAAAACTACTCTTGTTGTATATTCTTTGTTTTTGATTATACAAATTTAATCTAGTTTAGTGTCAGTGGTGTTTTTGTGTTATGAAACTGGCCGAAGTATAATGAAGTGTCTTCTTATGTTAAGGCCCATCACTTCTACAGAGGGAAAATAGGAAATCAAAACAAGGGGATGGTTTATTATGGCAACATCCAGAGACCGAGGGCACAGAAGAACTCTGGCCGTGACCTACTAGTTTTATCTTTCATAATCCTGCTCTACTTTGTAACGGAAGGCCTGTTTTTATTTTCAATTTTGAGTGCTTTGCCCCCCCCCCCTTGCCTAAAAGCTATTCTGCATTACAGCTGCTTTCAAGCATGTTCATCTATCACAGAGAGGAAGAGAGGCGGAGGTAAGGCAAAGGGGAAGAAACAGGCGGAGGGAGAGAGAGAGAGATGGAGAGAAGGAGCGAGCCGCCAGTGAGAGAACGAACAAATGTAGCGACTGCTAATGGCTTTATTGGAATGATACCAGTTATTAATTATTCTGCCCCCTCTTAAAAAAGACAGAATGAAAAAAAGAAAGGTTGAGTTAAGGGAGAGCAGCAGCCACAATCTGTAACGTGCTGTCTCAACTAATAGCTTGAAGTCAGTTTTTACTGATCGCTGGATGGCTCTTTCCTAATTGATGGGATGTGTGTGTGTCGGTCATTGTGCGTTTTTCCATTTTCAGACAGTGTGTGTTGCTGTGGCGATGTGAGTGTCGGCTTTCCAGTGTTCGTCAGTGTGTATGTGCAGTAAATCTAATCACTGTTAGTGTGAGGTAATGTGAGTGGAAGGCTAATATTGTCCATGTCACCAGTCTTCCTCAGGCATGTCAGGAGAGACAACCTGTCCTTGTCCCTGTTTCTCCTCTTTACCTCTGCGTGTCCCTCTGTTCCCTCTCTCCCTGCTGGCCGACTCCTTTTTATCCGTCAGCGAAACGACTCTTGACAGAAATCAACGCAGGACAGAATTTATCTTCCCCTCCTCCAGCTGATATTTTATTTTCAGACCTTAGTTTTTGTTCCAAGAAGGCCCTGTAAGGTTTTGTTAGATGATGGCAGCGTATCAGCATCTGCTTTATGGCGCAAGCTTTAGAGTACACAGCCGCCAACACACACACACAAGAAGAGCACAGACGTCGTCCCTACTCCCTGATTTTATCATTTGAAAATGAACACCAGCGCTCACAAAACCCTGTCATTTCAAATTACAGTGCACATCTCTCTCTCCTTGTGTTGACGTTTTCTTTACAATGCCAAACCGCTGCAAAGTGGTAAAAAGAAGTATATACAGTTTGACCACTGATGGGACATTTTTTTCAGATTTTTCCTTGGCTGCTTCTTTAGCACTGAAGGCTTTCACGGGGCACAGAGGAGATGTGTCCGGAGGGAACAAGATGATAATCACGTCCCTGGATATAGCTACTTTCACTCTGTGATTAACCTCTGCTAGTGGGGTGTTTTATTGAGGTGTGCTTGAGTGTGTGTGTGCAGGTGATTGGGCCCGGGGTGTAGATCTGATGGAGCCAAAGGGGTGATTACACTGAAAAGGTCGGATTTGTCTCCAGTTCACACAATTAACACAGCAGAGAAGGAGAGAAGGGGGCGCTGGATGAGTAATGCAGGCACAGAGATAGGAAGGAAGGAAGGAAGCGGACAGGGAAAGAGAGAAACTGAGAAGGAGCTTTAACACAAAGGTGTGAAAAGGATGAGTGGAGATTAGACAGAGAGGTCAACAGGAGATTCTAATCTTTGTCAAGTATCAACACCGGCATTAAGAAATGATATGTGTCTTGAGGAAGCATATTTTTACCAAAGTTCCTTAAGCTTTAAGTTGTTATATTCAGTTAGATGTAATAGGGTGGCTGGTGTCTCTGTCTCCGGGGCCTGATGATGAACCTTTCATAGCTTGAAAGACAGCTGTGTTTTAAGAATGAGTCAATAATAAGTACAAACCAGACCGAAGTCCAGAAGGTTAGGCTGCTGAGAAAAACTTAAGAGGCAAAAGAACTGTTTGTTGTTTTTCTACACATTTTACACGCCGACCTAACTTTTTTGGAAGAGGGGTTGTACATAGGTTGTGTCGCATCTTGGGCCCAAGTCGAGATACTTTCTCATTTTTTAGGGGAAAATCTTATGAGTCTGTTTATGTTATTTTGCAAGACCTTGGAGGATTGTTGAACCAGAAAAGATGGTGAACTGCAGCCGGGGGGATCAAAGCCAGTGGTCCAGATCTCCGCTCTCAGGCACAGACACTGTTTGTCTGATTGTGTGTGTTTGTGACCATATATTCGGAAGTACTCATCTGCAGTCCTGCTATGCATTTGTATAAGTGCAGTGTATGTGCTGGATATCATTTTCTTGTGCCAGTGTGAGTGCTGCATATCTGTATGTCAGAAGTATTCGACTTGTTTGTGTGTTTTGTTACCTTTCAAAGTCTTTTGGAAGTCATTATTCATTCTAATTGGATGTATTTCAGCCCAAGATCCAAGCCTCTGTACATTTTAGAGAGGCTGTGCTTCTAAAGGTGTCCTCAGGCTCATGTTTTTTATCATGTATGAGAACAAAGGAGTATTGTTCTGAACTTCTGTGTCTCCTCCAGTGGATTGTGACAGATTGTGTTAGGAGTGACACCACTCAACTGAAGATTACAACAGTTCTGACAGCCACTGTGTTTGGAGTCAGGATCCTGATGCCTCAGTGACTGTAACAAGAATAAATTGGACCAGATGGAGGAGAGTGCTGAACTTCAAACCATGGAGTTGCACTTCAAAAGCTCCCCTCTTCAAATCCTCTGCACAAAGTCATCATTGACATTGTGTTTAGTTTGCGCATGAAGGATGTCAGAATAGGTTTCTCTTTGTCAAGGGGTGCTCTTGACTGGAAGGTTGGAAGGGTGTTTGAAATTAATTTTAGGGGCTTTTGGCCTGTTTTTACTTGTCCGACAAACCAACAAACTATGGTAGGGTTAAAAACTAAGAAAGACACGAAGGTTGTCTGGTTTCAGACAGAGACAGATGACTTGGTTTGAGATTCATATGCGTGACAGAATCGGGCTGAGTGGCCAAGAGGATTAAAGAGCTGGCTATTATTTCGACAGATAGTGGGATTGTGATGTGATTTACCACGATTTTTCATTTTCACTGAAAACACGATTAAGATCATGATTGGTTGGACACATGTTGGGGTCTGTACCAAAACAAACACGTTTTCACCTGGAGAACAACATTTGTAGGCCGAGACGTCTCTGCAGCACTTCAGCACGTCATTAAATTGCTGTTTTCACACACATTTAACTTAAACCAAAAAAAAAAGGCACCTTCTGCAACTTGGATACACTTGGCCATGTTGTAATATTGATAATTTGATTAGTTTTAATTGCCCTACCTGGTGGCCAATGGTTTTAAGCTGCTGACCACATGAAAAATCACCAAAAAACATAAAAACAAACTTTTTATTACCTGCTGTATCAATATACAACTGGGCAAACTGTGTTATTAGTCTACACAGAGTCTCCCACAATGTTTTATAGCTAAGGTAGGCCAGCTTTCCCGAAACAAAAGCCGCCCCCACTAATATAAAAATTATTACACTTAAGGAACAAAATGAAATAAAACCGTAATCTCCAGAGGGGAAAGTCCTGCGGTGCTTTTTCACACACACCATGTGATTTTAATTTAATGAGTGTGAGTGTTGTTTTGGCTTTCATCTGCGAACTAAATTGATTATGAGACGAGATGCTTCAGGATCTGGTTGGCGTATCACCTCGGGAATACCTCATGGATATCCTACTTCACTTTGAATTCTTTATTTCTTTGCTCCGCAGGTGTCGTATACTTTGAGTTTAACTCAGATGTTGTATTTTGGAATTCTAAGTAACTAGTAACCAGCAACCGTCAAGCTGAAGACAGCAGTTAGTCGAACATTATCTCGGGGCTTAATTGTCAGTCCTGCCTGGTGGAATATTTCAGCATGTTGGCGTGTGGCAGCTTATAGTTCCAGACAGGTAGAACCATCCTGCACAGCTGAAGGCTCCTGTGTTGTCTTCCTACTCCATCCTGACAGCGACTACCTCATTATTTCCTACCAGTTCTTTTGGGAGCATGTTACAATTCCTCCTCATGAACACGCACACACAGCTTTGGACCACTTGACCTTGGTTGCCATGACAGCAGCAGTAAAGGCTGCACTGAGGTGTCAGTGTGTCTCTCTGACGAGTCCCGCAGGCACACCAACCCCCCCGGCCCACCCGTGTTCTGCGTTTGTGTGTATGTGTGTAATGATGATTAATACCTTTGTTTTGAAAGCCAACCGAGAGTTGTTGCGCTGCTGCCCGTGTTTGTTGTGTGTGAGTGTGTGTGTGTGTGTGTGTGTGTGTGTGTGTGTGTGTGGCTCTGTGTGTCAGTGATCATGCTCCGGCCTCCGTCTGGCTGTGCGAATGTGTGGCTCCGGCCTGTTTGCGTGCATCAATAGCTTCCACGCCTCGTACCCTCCTCGCTGTCACCAGCGTGATTGTTGTTTATAGTTTCGACATCTTGCACCTTGTCCCTGCTGTTCATCAACCTCTTTCCGTGCCTGTGAGAAGTTTTTGATTTAGTCTGGTCTCGCAGGTCACATTGGCCGTCAACATGTTTGGCTTTTTAAAATGTTTTGAAAAGCAGAGAGGTGGTGGCTTCGCCTTTACCAAACATCAATTAGAGTGACACTGTGAACCTCTTCTAATGAGTTGTTTATCTCCCAACCTTTCAGCTCACACCACCTGTAGGATTTTCTCATTAACATGTTCTTGTGAAATTAGGCATGATGACACAAATTACTGCAAAGAAAAATAACAAATACACAAAGTTGGCTCAACAGTCGTGCACTTTTTTTAAGATTGATATAATGTTTATAGCACAATTATTGTTGCTCTTCATGCCTCCGTGCCAGCAGCAGCTGTGACAGGAGGCATTGCGTATTCGGGTTGACCGTCTGTCCATCCTGTTCTTGAGAGAATTCCTTGAAATGTGTTAAAAATGTCAAAGGATGAACTGATAACAGTTTGGTGGGCAAAAGTTCACTGTGACCTCTAAAAACA
This sequence comes from Acanthopagrus latus, assembly GCF_904848185.1. NCBI lineage: Eukaryota > Metazoa > Chordata > Actinopteri > Spariformes > Sparidae > Acanthopagrus > Acanthopagrus latus. Next base: position 22,817,185 of record NC_051043.1, read on the forward strand.
TAACACAAGAATTCATACAACAACTGTAAAAATTCAACATACAGACATCTGTAAGGATAAAATGATGAAGTTATATCCATCATAATATTCTGCAAAAACTGATCTGGTCATTATTCAACGCAACGGCTCAGCAGCAGCAAGCAACAGCAAGGCAATGATTCTAGTTTTTCTCATTACCTTTCCTTATTGTTTTCTCCAGCCTTTAATGTTTGCCTCTACAATGTCCCAAATCTCCTCCTTGGATTAATCAATCAGCAAACACAAGATTCCTGTCATATAAAAACTGACTGAAAACTACTTCCAGACAATAAACATAATCCTTCACAGTCTACCTTAAACACCGTTTGACTGGAAGCTGAATTAATCTGTTTTTTGTGTGTCTTTTTGTTTTTTTTAATATCATCTCATTGTTATGCACATGTTGCAGTATCCTGTGTGGCTGTACCCGGCCTTCTCTGTTGTCAGTATTAAGCTCCAAACTAAATTTTCTCTTGCACTGTGAAGGGACTGCACACAGATGCACCGACACATGAAGCGCCGACTAGGAATAATACATATTTCTCCGAACAAACACTCACTTGTATGAAGCATTCCCATGCAGTTCTACAAACACATGTCCTGAAAATATTTTCCCATGTGTGGCTTTGCTCTGTCTGTTTTTTAGTTAGTAAATCTGATTGTGAATTACTTACTTTGATATCGACTTCAAATCGGGGATGGTTTTCATGATCATGTTTACACGAGGCAACATGGAACAAAGATTCCCCAGTGGACAGACAGTCAGGCAGAGAGGCAGGAAACACACATCGAAACACAGCACGGTGCACATGCAGTATGAATATTTATATTATCCTGTTTGTACGAACATTTAACTTACCCCTCTCCCTCTTTTTCTCCCCCTCTTTCTCTCTCTCTTTTTCATGTTGCTGTTGATGCTGCTACATCAAATCCAGGTGAGAGAACCAGCACTTTTTCAGACTCTGCACTCATTAGTTCTCCCTCTTCATTCGTGTTCATTTCCCTGAAAACTGCTCGTTTCGGCTTTGATCACGCAGATGTGTTCTAGCGCTCTGCACAACAAGAGGTTTGAATAAGTCCAGCAAACCTGTCGCGTGGAAGTTTTGCTCTCATTTCAGTAACATTCTCGTGTTGCTATGGAAAGAGGAACTCGGCCCACTCTCTCTTTACCTTTTTCTTTTTCTTTTCATCTCTGTATTTTCCTTTTTACTTGCTCCTTTCTCTCTGGCCCTGGTCTGATACGTTTCATATTTAAGACCTCACTTATGTTTGTTGGCTCCACATGAAGAACTGTTTCAGTGGCTTTTGGACGCCACCCACTCGGGCTTAATATCAGCCTCCTCGCCTTCCTTTCTCTGCTTTGTCTTTTTCATGCCTGTGGTGTGCAGCAGCAGTAAGACAGACGCGAAATTAATGTTTCTTCTCTTAGATGTGGACTTTTTTCTCTCATGCGCTGCGCAATTCAGGTCTTTTGCCAGTTTGAGGCCTGAGCCGAGGCCCGTTAGTCAGATGCTCCGGCATGAGATAACTTGGCGTCTTTTTATGTTATTTGAGCGTGTTCGCCAGGATTTGTTTGTTTGTGTCATAGAGGGAGTCAAGTGTGTGCCTGTTTGGTTTTGCTGGCAATCGGTACTGTGTGGTGGTGGAGTAGTGCGCTGGCACTGGTGAGGTCCAGTTACCAGGAGTGCACTATACCTTGGGAGGTAATGCGATTAGGGGGGCAGGGACAGGGGATTTGTTCAGAGAGCATAGAGGGGAACATCAAACACAAAAAAAGATAGGATTATCAAAAGATGAAGGGAAAAAAATAGCCCATATCCCTGGCTGTCTTTTAGTCAGCTCCCACGGGAGTAAAGAGGGGCAGGGATGATGACGCAGAGGCGACGAATAAGGTCTCTTTGTATATTTCTTTCTCTGTTATGCTCTCTTATGCTCCTCCTTTGTGGCAGGATCCCATTCAGGCATCAGTCCTCAGGGAATCCCCGTCAAAACTTATCCCACATCGTGAAGTGTAGGCTTGGCCTACGAAATATGCAGGTCAAATTAAACACAGTGCAACCTCAGTGAAAGTGAAGCAATGCAGCTCACAGGAAATCCCCTCTGTTTTGCCCCCTATTTGTATGAGTAAAATCGTCATGTGCATTTGTTGATCTTGAAGAAGATCCGAGGGCCGGAACGTTGTCAGATTGAAGATAAAAATGCCTCCATTCACTGCTCTGTCCCAATTTCTTACTCCACAAAGCCGCTGTACGTGTTGTATTTTTCTTAAAATAAGTATTCACTAGCTCTGTATAGCAACAGTAATCACTGTTATTGAGTGTTCCATCAGTAACCCAGGTCTCTCCTCCTTCCGCTCATGCTGTCAAAGAGAAAAGACATACTCTGGAACTCCATAAAGAGGCGGTCTTCTCGTGAACACCCGGAAAGCAGGATCCTCCTTTTATGGTACCTACATCGGCAATGCCAGAACAGGGAAAGCAACCAATTCCAGTGCTCCAGGTGACAGATTATACTACCAAACAGGCCAAGTTGTTAAAAAAAACACTTGAAGAAAAAGAAAGAGGCAGAGAGTGCTGCCTCGGAAAGAAAGAAAGAAAGAAAGAAAGGGGTCTTGCAAGTGTAGCGATGCAGAGAGGACAAGCAGGAAGTTCGCTACAATGACGACAACACTTAAAGCGGCTTTAACACAAAGCGAACCCTTCAACTACGATGGATAAAATGGCATCAAGAGTTTGTTTGATGATCTGAGCCCCGATGGTTTAAATGGGATCCGATGAAATGAGGGGTGTGCCAGTGGATTTCATGAGATAAGGAAGAGGATTGTCTATCTGAGCTTCGCCGCATTCTCTCTACCACTCTGTTCCTGTGGCATCAACACGGAAACTTTAATACTCTGACTTTATTAAAGTCGCACGGGGGCGATGGCGAAGTGGACCCAGCTTCACAAACTGCTGCGACTACATAGAAGAGTCTCTTGTTCCGTGTTGTAGAGATGTTGGCTGAAGCTTGCTTGTTTGTAACAGAGTGTACTTTTATTTTTGCTCTCCTGTTTTTCCTCCTTCTCCAAATTTTTCACCAATGCCAAAGCATGTTCAACTCGCATCGAAGGATATTTCCATTTTGACAACGCCTGTAGTCATGAACTGCCCCTAAAATTAGCTTCACATTCAGTCTGAACTCACCTTTAGTCCGTCCATTACTTGTGGGTCTCTTTATTTTTGTGCCTTTTAATTGACCTCCTCTTGCCGTCGTAATCTGATGAAGTTTTATGCGTTTGTATGAGGGGAAAAAAAAAAAAAAAAGACGCGGTGGGCGAGAGTTAATGTTCTCTGTGATGTGTGTTTGCTCTCAGTTCGCATTCCAACCATAACAATCTGAATCATCAGTTAAAAGGCTGCTTTGGTGTGTGTTTCCAAAAAAGATCTTGCGTTTTATCCAGAAATGCGGCGAAGGAGAGGAGAAGCTCAACTTGTAAAACTCGGTAACTCCACCATCAGCATGGGGAAAAAATGTGCGGTCGGGGCCGGTGCTGTTCCACACTGTTCGTGTGTGTGTGTGTGTGGACATTTACATCCACTGTATCTCCTCCCTGTCAGAGTGTGTGTGTGTGTATGTGTGTGTGTTTAGTGCTTTCAGGTCTTTGGGCTGTACCTCCATGAGGTTAAAGTACCACGGTTTCTCACGCTGGTCAGGAGAGCTCGTAAAAAGAGTCAATGAGAGGTTGATGTCATTCACCAGACCGCAGCTGGGCTATTTGTAACTCCATTAACGAAAGAACGGCTGAATGGACAGACGAACTCGGTTTCGGGGGTTTTTTACAGTAAAGTCGTACGGATCATCGAGCTGAAGACAGATCTGTTGACCTGTATTCATGCACGAACACAAACCTGATGTGTCCCCTTTCCCCTGTGTTGGGCCAAAGGAAACATCTCAGCTCCTATTAAAGCGGGTTTGGGCTCTTTATGAGTGGCTGTAATGTTTTTAGTGAGCTGTTATTACACAGTGTCCAGTTTCAGGCGCTCCGTTGATGTATCGTCTAAAAACCTGCACTGCACCGAGCTTATTGATATGGCTTTCGCTTCCAGCAGCATGAAACAGGCAAGCTCCATCTTTCCTCCCTCTTGTTGCCCCACTCTTTTATTTTCTTTAAAGTCCATATCTCTTTTCCTTTTCCGCACATTTCCTCACACTTCTTTCGTTATTTCCGTCTATAGAATTTCTTTACTTTGTCCATTCATCCTTCTTTTCTCAAGCCTCATCCCGACAGCACTGTCACATCTCGCAGCTGAAAATCTTTGTTTTGTGTGTGTGTGTGTGTGTGTGTGTGTGCATGTGTGTGCGTGCAGGCCTACAAAATCAGCCAATTCTTCACTATCAATATCCCAAGGGGGCATATGATGGTATGGAAATTTGTTCAGCACAGCCCCTAATAGTTCTGCAGTAACCGTCGTCTGTGGCAGCCCTGGAAAAAGGCCGTGAGAGTGAAGAGGAGGAAGATGGGAGAGACGGGGAAGAAAGAGAGAGAAGAATGTGGAAAACTGCATCACAAATGGCATAATGCTTAGCATTTAGATGCAAGGGCAGATCCATAATTCATGTTGCTAATGAAAGCTAGGAGGTAGCTAGTGAGTGTGGAGGGGACCATGCTGATCAGATGGGAGGTAATAGTATTACCATACAGATAGAGTTAATGTGCTCCCTGTGCCACACCCCCTCTCCTCTCCTCTCCTCTCCTCTCCTCTCCTCTCCTCTCCTCTCCTCTCCTCTCCTCTCCTCTCCTCTCATTTCCTCTCCTCTCCTCTCCTCTCCCCTCTCCTCTCCTCTCCTCCCCTCTCCTCTCCTCTCCTCTCCTCTCCTCTCCTCTCCTCTCCTCTCCTCTCCTGTCCTCTCCTCTCCTCTCCTCTCCTCTCCTCTCCTCTCCTCTCCTCTCCTCTCCTCTCACCTCTCTCCTCCTGCCAGCAGCTCCCGTCCCACTGCCTCCACAGGCCCGGTTTGCGTTGGCCTCTCACCACAGAATATAGACTGAATGATTTGCTCCTACTCTGTTAAAAAGAGCTGATATTGGCAGGAAGGGATGTTGAAAAAACACATGCCATCCGCAGGAGACTGGAAAAGCAGCAAGCGAGTGTGTGTGTGTGTGTGTGTGTGTGTGTGTGTGTGTGTGTGTGTGTGTGTGTGTGTGTGTGTGTGTGTGTGTGTGTGTGTGTGTGTGTGTGTGTGTGTGTGTGTGTGTGTGTGTGTGTGTGTGTGTGTGTGTGTGTCAGTATTCATGGTAGCAGGTGTGTGTTTGTCACTCTGCCTGTGTCCTTGTGTAAAAAGTATGTACATGTGTGTTCCTGCGGTCACTGACTGGGACAGACGCGGGGCCCCAGCAGGTAACTGGGCCCAGACTTCTGTGAGTCATTTGGCTTTGGTGACAGATGTGTGGCTGCGGGCTCTTCTGTGGCTCTGTCAGAAGCTCGGCCAGAGTCGTTTTTCGCTGCAGAGAAGGACCTGAGAGATTGGATTCCTTTTTTAAGATTTTTTTTTTTTTTTTTTTTTAGCTGTACTGGGAAAGATAGAGAAGAGATAAAGTTAGAGACTGGAAAGAAGGAGGGTTGAGAGAGCTGGATTCCTGCTTGCAGCGACTGTGACGAGGACTTTGAGCTCGAGGCACAAAGCATACAGTGTCAACTCACAGCGCAGTGTAAACTGTACATTAATGCTATCTTCAAAGTTTGGTTCAAAGGGCTACTGAGGGTGAAGCCAGCACTCTGCTGTTCTACAGATAAGACCGGTTTTGAGTTCTCATTGGCAAAGTGTCAGAGGGTAATTTCAGAGAGAGGATATTGCAGGTGTTCAGGCCCCTGATCTGAGTGTGAAGTAGAAAGGCCTGGCCAGCACTTACGACTTTTGCCTTCATTTTCAACGGATGCACTCGCAAACAGAGCGTTGCGAGGGAAGCGACGCCCATGTGCACATCAGCCAAGCAGAGGAGAAGTTAAGAGATGTGGTTATCGGTTCTTTTGATGCAGCCACAGAGGGCTAAAGGGCCTATAGTTGAATACGTTGCCCTCTGCCGCCTTTTTGTCTGTCGAGACTGTGATGGTCAAAGACCCTGAGACTTCTGGCTTCAAACTGCCTGCATTTCAAAGGGTCCATTCAGGCAGTCAGTGCGTCAGTCTGTCAGTCAGTCCATCACTTAGTCGATATAATGATTCTCTCCGTCGCTCTGAGGTCCTTATGCCCATTGGTTATCTCTCCAGGCTTTCTCATACATTCATTTATGAGCTCAGCCCATTCTGTCCGGGGAGGACTCTGATTGGATTGTCAGATCTCAGTTTTCCTCCATAACTGTTCATCTCATCTCCATCTTTCACTCATGCTTCCTCCCTTGGTCCTGAAACTGAGACTCTCTAAATGGTTAAGAGCCGTCCACCTTATATCGCCTTTTAGTTCGCAGACCTGCGTATCAAGGGACCGGGAGGTTATAGATTGCGTGGATGCCTGTATATTTGCATGTGAGGGCCTTTGTTCGCTTGTATACGTATTGGACATACAGTATGTGTGTTGTGAAGACCCTATGGCCTATTTAACAAGAGCCAATCTAAGTAATGAAAGGAGTGAGAAGGGGATAGGGAGTGCATTGGTGGGAGGTAGAGCGAGAGAGAGTGAGAGAGAGCGAGACAGAGCGAGAGAGAGAGAGAGAGAGAGAGAGAGAGAGAGAGAGAGAGAGAGAGAGAGAGAGAAGGAGCACCGGGTCCAAATTATAATACAAATCATATCAAGTCAATCATAAAAGCAGTTGAGATTTACTAGTTTCATTTCACTTCCCGAGATTCTTCAGTTTAATAGGGCAGCTGGGAGAGGAGAGAGCAGGATTGCATGGGTGAAATGGGAAGTGCGTGCGTCTGCTCGTGTGTGTGTGCGCGCACGCCCGATCTATGAATAACCCTCCACAAGCCATCGCAACCACCGGCTCACAGGCCCCTAGCTGGAGATAGAACAGCAACGTCTTACAGGCATCTATTATTGAAGAAGCTGAGCTGGTAGGAAGGCTACCAAACCCCTGTCCAACTGTAAACACTGGGAATGAAAGGAAGAAGAAAAAAAAAAAGAACATCCCTGCAGATACCTGTCCTGTAAAAGAATACAAGATTTAAACAACACAGTACATTTTACAGAGCTCATGAATTTTTGTCATAACCCTTTTTTAAATTCATACTCTGCTTGTATGTTCTTTTAATTAGTGTTTATGGTAGTTAATGATGTGTTCTTACTCATTTCTGTAGCTTGGTGTTACACCAGTCTCACCACAAGGACCTTTTAATAGCTTTTCAGGAGTTTTTCAATTACACAATCTTAAGTTTGCTTAACTTTCCCAAAATGCTCAGCAAATGGAAATTCAGAAAATCTCTGATCTGTAGTTCCATGACTTGATCTGCTAAGGTTGATTAAATTTGTCTCATAACTTTCCTCATTATTCAATATTTTACTTTTAGATTATTTTGATGATTTTGTCAGTGACAAGTGTATTCATGTCTGTAGCTTGTTCTTAAATTATAAAATACTTAGAGTCTCACAAAATCAAGCATTTTTTCAGTTAATTTTATTATAAGACTCCAACCGATCTCACCACAAGGTCCATTTGGTAGCTGTTCTCGAGCTTTTGATCAGACCACATATCCTCCTCAGTCTTTACCGAGTTGCTCAGATGTCATGGCAATGAGGATTCCTAGTTTATTTTCAACAGTATGATTATTGTTTTAACTTATTTTCCAGTTTGGATTGAAAGTTCTTTCGTCTTGGGAATGGTAGTTGATGGAACGGTCTCACCAGGAGGTCCTGATAGAGACAGCTGTGGGGCTTTTATTCAATCACACAAACTTCCTCTGCTCGTGGAGTTTTAACTAAAGTGCCAAGAAAGCAGAAATCTGGAACATCTACAAACGTCTGATCCAAAGACAACTGTGGAAACTCAATCCGCTTCAGGTTGACTGTGCGATCAATTACTGAGTGTCATGTACAACCCTCAGAAAAAACTTGCACCTTCTGATAAATGGCAGGCAAAACCATTCCACAGTTACGGAGAGCAACTTTATCAACAGCAGGCTCATTGAGTCGTTGCGAAGGGAAACACACCCATCCTTGGCTCTGGTACAAGCTGTGTTCTCTCTGTGGAAACACACCAGAGCTTTCTCAAAACTGCGGGTTGTCATTTGTGGAACCTGGTTTTCAAGTCAAAGTGAGGCAGTGAGGGCATTTTCTCTCTGAATTTTTCACTCAACTTTAGGAGATTTTTTTTTCCTCAGGCTTCTGGCAGCTGAGGTATTTCGCTTGGCTGTTCTTTAAAAGCAATACTTAAACCAAATATCAAAGCCTTGAAAACAGCATTCACTTAACCCTTACCTTGGGGAAAGTGTGAAAGGCTTCGTTTCAACGCAGGGTTACCTTCATATTATAATGTAGTATAATGCGAATAGAATAGATCCAAAGGAGAAACTTGTCTGTGGTATTTATATTTGCTTTTGCCCGTGCACGACTGGCTGTTTGTCTATTTTATCACTCACGATCGGTTGTGATCGTGTATGGGTGCCTCTTTACACATGGACACGCCCATTGTTTGGACATTGAGGCGTTCATTGTTAAGCTGTCAGAAGTGTCTGAGCGGGCAGAGATGGACATCAGTCTGTGTGACAGCCAACGATCCGACTGTCAGCCCTCTCCATAGTCATCCCTACTCCATCATGTTGCCATAGAGGGAAGTGGCAAAAGAGGCTGGAGAGGGAGGAGAGAGTGATGGAGAGGACAGCAGCGCGGAGGAGATACCTTGTCTAACTTGAACATGAAGGCTGCGTGATATAGCTGTAATCGATACCACAATGTTAATGTGGGTATTTTTCCATAGCGAGACACTGTACATCACACTATAGATAGACTTCTGTTGGTTTCATTTGTGCCCCGCTAAGTTTTAGTGTTGCCTCAGACACTAACTGCATCACAACTACTTACAATTAAACACCCCATCCTCAGCGTGCCTGGCACCTCTTTTCATCTATTTTGATCTGCAGGATGATGAAACCACATTCACACACTTGCACTGATTCGTGAGCCACCTGCTCTGTCAGCCCTGGGGGGCTATCAATTAGCATTCTCACAGTCCTTTTTTCTCCCCCCCCCCCCTCCCCTCTGCACACATGGGGCAAATAGAGGCGCATACCAATACGATAAACCTAATAAGAGCCTACAGGTGTTGGAATATCCTGTATTGAATACTTCAGAAGAACCAAATGTCACTCTGACCCGAGCCAGAGAGGAGCTGCAGCAATCAAATACAGATGAGATGAGATGAGCTCACAGCACATCAGACTGCCTTAATTTAGTTTCTGTCTTGTGCTGCACGTATAGATAAAAAAAAAATGAAACTAGTTTCATGATTTTCTTTTAGTTACGCCAGAGGCAGAATTGCAAGTAAGACCTTGGGATATCTGTGTAGTTTCCTCCTTTTGTGTGGTTCTACATGTAGAATGGATGGGAAGGAATGCGTTATGAAGGGGTTGAAGACCTTGACTGACCTGTCGGCCTTGAATCCGTGATTCGACTGTTTCCTTCCACAGGTCCAGACCCAGCATGTGTGTGTGTGTTTTTTTTTTTTTCTGAAGGAAACAAACACCTGAGCACATTGATATTGGCCAGAGCTGTCTTGAATGGTGGTTCAGCCTATTTTCTTTTCAACCTTTTGTGATGTTTCATTAAAAGCAGTTTGTCTTGGCTCCATCAAAAGGAACTCAGGTGTCAGCAGTCGTCCTTTGGCTCTCAAACTAAAATTTTCTTTTCCTCTTCAAGGTACTCTGACTGCTTTATATTTCCTTCCATTCTAAAGACGTCTCTCGTATGCTGTCTCGTTTTTAAGTTGTAAAATGTTTCCATCACTTGAAAATTATGCACCATCAGCACCGTTTGGAGGTGCAATAATCCTAATCAACTGAATAGAAACCCAGTAATTATGCTGAATTTATCCATCAACTGGGAGAAAGAAAATATACTTGGTGGCTCAGATTCCAAGCAGGTCTGAGTAAGTATGTGGGCTTTCCATTTTTTTACCGCTGTCTCTGTCTATGAATGCCACTCATATCAGTGATTGTTCTTTTATCATCTTAAATTAGACTCATCATTTGTGCGATGGGACGTTTTTCTGTGCCAGAAGCCTCAATTTCTTTGATGGATGGAGGTGAAGGTCTAAATCTATGTTGCAGTTTTAAGCTCCAGAGGTTCCCATAAAGATTCACTGTTGTTCAAATGAGGTGATTTGTGTTAATAACAATGCCCTCGAATTTGTTTTGGAGTGCGGAACCGGATGGGAGTGTATGGGAGTGTAACTATCTTGGACAACATCATGAGGAAATGGTGTTAACGTCACTGGGTGTTCATAATTCTGCGAAATGGCCTCATGTTTGTCGGCTTTAATGTGATTTTTGCGGAGCAGTCATCAGAGGTGGTTACACCTACAAGACGACTGCCCACAGCCACGCCACAGAAAATAATACACGAAGACAGAGGCACTAAACTCTTTTGCTTCAGGTGCAGCCAAAACACATAAATTTCCACCCGGAGGAAAGGTTGGTTTATTGGTGGTTGCGTTACAGCGGTAGAAAATGTATCTTACAAATGAATGAGCAGCAATTTATCCGCTGTGCACAAAGAGCTGAGATGTAAAATATTACTCGTCAATTGCAGAACACAATGCTCTCCAACAGAGTCTTGTTTAGGTAGTTTGAGAGAATGCTTTTGCTCGAGCTTCAGTGATTGGCAGTATTGATCTCGCGCATGAGCTCTATCAGCAGACGCAGTCATGTGCATTAGTTCATACTGTAGGCACCAGTCATACCTGGCCGCACGTCACACTGACCTTTCTCTGCGATTTGACACGACTCCATTTTCAACACAGACACACGCGAGCATATTCCACCAACACATACTGACCTTTGTTTGATATGTAACAGTGTGCTTATTTTCAATAAAAGCCTGTAGCCGCAGCAGCAGCTGTCTGGAACAAGAGGAAACACAAATTCAGAGAAAATAGAGGGGAAGAGCGGGGGAGGAAAACATTAAAGAGAAAGGTCACATGTGGCTCACAGAGTTAAGATCTCTGTCACTGCCCTCAGCTGAAATCTCGTGCAGTGGGTGAGCCCTGCTCTACCAGGTACGCCCAGGTGTGGGCTTTTTCAGAGCCATTATTATTTGAAGAACTGCTGGAAGATCTAAATATGGAATACAAAGAAGAGCAATAACTTTAGGGTGCTCACTGTTAATGGCCTTGGTACATCGGAGGTCCTACACACCATCCAGCCTGTCCTCCGTTTCAGATTTAGACCACGAGCCACATCTGTGATTAAGTGCCCCTAAGTGCATTTTTTTTCCCTCCTTTTTTTGCCCTGTTTTCCCATTTTAAATTCACTCTACAGAGGGTCTGTGTCTTGGCCTGAGTAATGTGCTGGTACTCTGGCTGAAGAGGACCTCTTAGATGGATCACATGCTGTGCTGAAATGGTCCCTTTCACAGTTTGCTGTACCAATTAGACTCCAGCTGATACTCTGGCATTATTGACCGATATTGGGTTGTCAGACATACAGTGGTCTTGCCTGTTGGCATTGTGTAAAGACAATGCAGTAAATTGGAGCACTTTATTGGAACCATTTATACACTTATATAATATATTTCACATTAGAGGCCTCTTTGTTCATGTTACCCAGCCACTTTTCGATCAAATTAGGTCAAAATACACGACGCACAATCTTGATGAAGCGTGATATGTTTTATGCTCCTTTTCAGGTTCATAATTTTATTTTGGGTTGCCACTAGAATAAGTTTACAATGTCTCAAGAAACACATACATTTTCTCTAATAGTCCGGTGCAGCAGCACCGTATTCCCCTCCTGTCTGAAGCACTCTGTTTTGGCTCCTGTCTCTTTAAGCCCATTGAGTGTGTTCTGTGGGAGAGAGGAGCTTCTGTTGGTCCAGACTCTGACCTTTTTTTATTTTTAAGATCTTGTGCATGCAAAAGCCCCTATATTGCACACTGAAGCAAAGGAATAAAACAGGAAAAGCATATAAGGTGTCCTGTATTATAGGGTTTTTGTTTCTGAAATATAAACTGAGCCTTTGATTGTTCCTCCTTTAATCACAAATAATACAGTGAAACAATTGAAGCCAAGATTTTGGAGGCACGTACATTTCTCAAGTCGATTTTAATTTTCTTTTATGTGTTTAAAAGTTGTAACACTGGGTCTTGTTCAGAGTGTATTATTTGTGTTGTTTCTATCGTCCTTGATGAAAAAGTCTTTAATGTCTTCACTCAGACATTGCTCTATCGCAAAATGACAAAGAATAAATATTGCCGTCTCGTTTTTATTAATCTCAAATATCGTTTCTGGCTGTTGATCAGGACAGGTCATTTTCAGAGGTAGCAACTCATTTGTGGTCAGTAAAAAACAGTTCTGCTGAATCAATAGACAGAAAACAAGAAGCTTTTCTCAGTGGCGCTCTGTATTCCACTCTCGCCTGCATATTCATCTGACCAATAAATTTCAGCTGGAAGAACGGTGGTGTGCTTTTCCTGCCTGTGCTTTATCTGTATTTACATTCATTTGATCCCTTCTCCACCAGTTTGAGTTTATATTACAGAAAAGTGGTAAATGGAATTGGAGAGAGAACGAGAGAGACGATGAGGGGCGAGCGTGATCGAGGGGTGAACGAGAGAGAGAGAGAGAGAGAGAGAGAGAGAGAGGCGGTGGATGTCATTTGCTCCCACCTGATGCGTGAGAGAAACACTTGTTTTCACTCCTGCCAAATGACTGTCAGGCTCTGCGAGAGAATTTCATCGTTCTGTTCTATCCTTGTCATTAGTTCACCTGCCTCTTCAGCCCGCCCGGTGATTGTCTCTGATTGGCCGTATTTATCTCTGACTACCGTGGCAACCATTAGCGTTGGTGGTGTGGAGAGGTGGCATTTTGACTAATCAGTTGTATCTGCCCCAGCTCCTAATGCTCAGTGAGTGTCTCTCAGTGTGTGTGTGTGTGTGTGTGTGTGTGCGTACTGTACGACCACATAACAACATTTTTTGATTGTCTGTGTGTCTCTTTGTGCGACTGCTGCCAAGAGAGAGAAAAAAGAAAAAAATTACAAAATCGAGCAATCAAGGGTGTAGGAAAGATGGAAATTCGCAGCAAAAAAAGGGCCGGAGAACTGTGTTAAAGGCAAATGGATGTGTTGGCTGTGCGGAGGGAGAGCGCCAAGCTGCTTATCAGTCCAACTGTCAGCGGCCCGGGCCAATCTCTGCCTACTCTTTTTTTCTGCTTCTCACTACCTCTTAGTTCAATCTGGCAAGTCACTGGGGTGTTCTTCAGCAACCTCCGTTTCACCTACAAACCTACACATTGGCACATTTTTTTTTTTTTTTAAAAATAAAAAGCAATAGCTTGGGGACAGCTATTGAATCAATTAAATATAAATGTAAAGAAAGTAAAATTATGTTGCTATTGTGCTTTCCCACATACTGTATGACTCTGAATCATCGTGGAGTTAGATAGGTGAAGGCTGCAAAAGAGCAGAGAGAAAAAGCAGATAGTAGGAGGGGATGGGGAGCGAGGAAGAAGGCACAGGGAAAAAAAAACAAAAAAAACTGTGCGAGTTGATAAAGAAGGCCAAAAGGTGTGTGTGGTGGGTAATAATAAGAAAGACAGTCAGAGAGGAGGCATCTTTATTCTAATATGAGCCTGTCTGTGCTTCTGTTCAGCAACCCGAAAAGACGAATTTGCTGCTGTTATTTATATTTATGAATTCATGCCATTTGGCCCAGTGTGAAATGATGGGTCATTCCTGCGCCACAAGAAGAGCTGGTGTTGAATTTACAATCACCCGCACCGATACGCCCTCCTCCCTGTCCCCCACCTTCCACTCCCAGTGTTTCTCCTCTTCTTCTTCCTCCTCCTCCTCCTCCTCCTCTCCTTATTGCACACGCCTGGATCTGCTGAATATGGATGGAAGCAGAGGGAATGGGAGGAATAGAGAGGGATGGAGGGAGAGAGACACAGAGAGAGAGAATGTTTCTCTGACTGAGGCTTCGTCTGTCACCAGTTTCTCACCTAAGGAGATGTGGCACGAGAATTAATGGCATTCAGCAGCATGGTGAAATAGCTGCTGGCAGTGTGTGTCTGAGTGTCCGTGTGCACGCTGCACATGTGCAGCAGGTGAGGTTCAGGATTCAGCCCCCTCGAGAATCTCAATCAGTGAATGCGCACTTGAGGGATTGACCAAGGCCGTTTCCCCTCAAAAGGAGTTAATGAATAAGGTTGGTCGTGGACACTGAAAGAGACCTTGAAAGAGTCGTAATTTTCCACCTGAGTCCTGCTAATTTTTGCTTCACTCAAACCGGACGATTGTTTCGCGACTGGCCACAGCCAAGCTTGCACCCACTCTCATTTAAATGTATTGTTTTTCACACAATACGTTGTAAGTAATAGCCGTCGTATTGCTGTCAGAAACAGCTGGGACGTGTGGATGATAGAGGAGACGCGCACATTCCTGGTTTTAATGGTGATGGATTGGTGCCTCTGATGAACAATGACAATCATCGAAGACGTGCATCAGCGCGGTGGTTAATTGTAAAACTTTGTTTCAGTTTGAAGTTGGAAAGTAACTTTACTTTAAGTGGGTCAGAATATTTTCAGTTACAGTAGCAGTCTTGTGGTATACACTACATACAAAATAGTTTCTATTACCTTTAAAGCTGGTAAAGGAAAACTTAATGGGGCATTAAGGTTCTAAATGTAACAAGAAAGCAGTAAAAGTCAAGGAAAGCTGTTGTGTCATGATTAAAATATGCCTGTGTAACTCTCAGGGTAGTATTTCATAGCGGTACAAGCCAGCTGGAAGCATTTCAGCTGCTTCACTTTCCACACAATGACATGTTACCTCAGCGTCTAGCTAGCTCAGCTGGTTCCATCATGCCAGGGGTTGGCGAGGGGTGATGTTTTATAGGCATGACTCTGTTCTACCCGCCCAGACATACTATGCTGACAAAACCTGTAAAAACTTCACGGTGCCCACTGCTGCTATTGTGGCGTGAAAGGGGAAATGTGTAAGATATGGCCAGAACTTTAGTTGAAAAATAAAAAATAAAAAACGTTATCAACAGACTGTGGAGAATTAACAGTTTTGGTCCAGCTAGCCCTGGCCTTTCCTGTCTCATTTTGGGAAAACAGGAAACATTATTATTCTTATTAAACAGAGAAATACAGCCGTAGACCTTCTGAATTGAACTTTCTCTGTTATACAGAATGAAGACAAGTTTAATTACCTTGTTTACTCAATGTAAAACAAATGTGGTTTGGTTTTCTTGGTCTGATTTAGTTAGGTTGAGTAATATCCTTGATTCACTGCGGCGTGGCAGTATTTCAGCTCTGCACGCTGCTTTTACATGCTGGTGATGACTGACCTCTGTCTTGCTCCTCCCAAATCACCTCTGTATTCTCTGTTGTCAAACTGGCTTCAGGTCACGTCAAGCCGTGTGCGGACTTAGACAGTCTTAGACAGCTGATAGGGCCACTAGCTGCACGGCTAACTGAGCTAACAAGCCAAGAGCCAAGAGCTAGTAGCCACAGAAAAGAGTGTATTGAGCAGAACTGAGCGGTTACTCTTCTGTGAAGTAACCTTCGACAGGATGCCATAGCTGACACGTGAGGAAGACTGTGTCGTTGTTGTTGTTGTTGAAATGTTGTCACACACATGTAGAGTGAAGAATTGCGGATGATATGACAGTATGTGGGTGTTTATTTTTTTTTGAGTATATCATGAGACCCAGCACCTGGAAAGACAAAAAAAAGCACATATATGAGTGTTCAGTGGAAAAAGCATCAGAAATGAAGCTGGATTCGATTATGGTTCGGACACCTGTGCCATGCTGAAGTGGTTCCCGGTGACAGGATGGCACAATAATGGCTATTCAAGGCTGAGATGTACCCAAACTGTGTGGTGCACCTGTCCCTTTCAGCTGTAAGAAAATCACTGTTGGTACCTTTTTAAAAAAAAAAAAAAAAAAAAAAAGGCGCTCTCTCTCTACCTTTCTATCCAGAAAGCCTTTTTTGTGCGTGGACCAAGGAATCAGAAGCTGATTGCAAGCCTTGGTGCCAAATACTGCACTTATTGTAACATGATGAAACCCTTCTAGTGGGTTGTGAGGAAACATTTTTAAATGTGAACCAACAGGAAATGTCGAGTTTGCATTAGCAGTATCTGAACATGGAAATTGCAGTGTTTATATGGCTGTAAGGGAGGAGAAGAGGAGTCAAACTCTGATGCTACACAGGAGTAAAGTAAGTACTGAAATCTCCAAAATATGGCACATTCTCTCTATACCTGTGAGATAGTGTCATTTCACACGAGGCCCCAGATTTGTTGGGAGTGCAGAACAACGGGGATTGGACCTGCTCCCATGCAGAACAAAATATCGAGGTTTATTTTAGTTAATTTCCTCCTGGGAGGGAACATGTTGTCATGGCACAGTGGAAAAGAGACTTAAACTGAGACATTTTACAGTAGAGTCAGTGAGCATGACGAAAACACACTCAGCACCCCGCATGCCTACCCAACATACAGTAGAACATAACATTTGTATTTTTTATTAGACTGTATGGCAGAAAATGCATTACAGTAATGATTCTGTCTCTGCCTTTCCAAATGTATCTGTTTTATAGTCTTACATGCTGGCCCAACTCGTCCATGCATGTAAATATGTTGTTTGGAATGTATCCACAGTACATGTCAGGTATGTGTTTTTATGAGCATGCATTGTTAACCACACAGGTAAAAGTCCTCCCTGGAAATGTTAATGTTTCTTTTTTTTTTCAGTGTTCAACATTGTGCCCCTTTGAGAGATAACAGGAAACTAATAGCTTGCTGCAGCCTTGCAGGCGTCGCTGTTGATGCGAACACGCAGTCATGCACGGCCGTTTTGTTTGCCCGTCGAGCACGAGCGGCTGTGGTGACGCTGATTTTGTTATTGATTGTTTTCTGAATATTCTAAACTCTGTTTTTTTTTTTTTGTTTTTTTTTTTGCGTGTTCTCATAATTACATTCCCACCCCCCACCCTCCAGGAAAGTTTTATGTTGAAAAGTATTTGTGCGCAGACGTTCTGTGGAAACTGGCTACGATGAGACAGACCTAGACAGAGCAGCAACAGTTGAAATTGCTACTGTTCTTAATTGGCCCAAACACGTGCAATTAACAATGATTGCAATCAACAGAGGCAGCCCAGAGTTGAGCCGCCCAGTGTTAAGGTATGTTATTATAGTCATTAGTGGCTGCAATTACTATTATACTGCTATGCGCCCTGTATCTTAACCACAGTTTTGCAATGCGCTGCTCTCCCCCCGGGAGCTGGTTGTTGTGCCTGCAACTTTACTCATTCATGTTCTTTATTTTGTTGTTTCCCTGCGAGGAGATCCATCTCTACAGCAGTTTGCTGCTCTGTTTTCAGAATTTCACTCTCTGACTGCATGTGTGTTTGTTTGTTTGTTTGTTTGTTTGTTAGGGCCTTACAACAGTCGTCAGAAGGCTGCCTGGCTTATCCAGGCCGAATGGGAAATAGTGGGAATAATCACTGGGTTTATGGAGATTTACTTTGCTGTGATGTGCAGTGGAAATATTATTTCATAGAAAGACGATCTTACACGTGCGCACAGACTATAATACTTTTATTATGTTAATATACACTATTTATTTCTGTCTACAGGAGGTAGCCCAGTACTTGTCTGTGTAACAGATCAAGCGGGGACAGAAAGACAGAGGGAGGATAAACTAGACCGAGTTGGCACATATCATTTTTCTTCTCTCTTTTGGCGCGAGGAGTGCAAACAATAAAAACAACGATACCTGAATGCATTAAAATAAAACATCGCCCGCCTGCCCTCCTCTCTCCCTCCCTCCCTCCCCGCCCAGCAGCATCATAATGTAAAACAAATTCGAACAAAGCCTTGTGAAATTGAAATAAGCCTCTCTCTGCATCAGCCTTGGAATTAGTTTATTAGAATCTAAAAGGAGCCTCAAAAGACTTAAAACCCCATTTTCACGGGGAAATTAGTTTTCAGGGAAAGATACATTGTTCACATTTGGAGATGATGAGTTGGTTTTGCACAAAGGGGAATCTTTTTGGCGGGGACTTTTATCAGATCAAGTCGCCACAGGTAGCGGTGATGTTAGATGCTTTTTTGTTTGTCTGGATTAGTTTGCAGATAAAGCTGAGAATAAACAGCTATTTGTCTGTTTAGACTAATTCCCCCCTCGCTATAGAAATGTAAGATTGCGTGCGTGTGCGAGTGTGTGCGTTTACTATACAAGGTTAAACTGGCATTCTTCTGGAGTTGTCGGAAAATCTATCCTTTATAGCTCATAACATTCTCCCCCACAAAATATTACAGATGAGCTGCAAAAGTGCTTATTTCTGCAGGTTGTTTCAGTTTAGAGTAAATCAGTGAGATTCTCTCCTGGACTCATGTACAAAGATGTTTCAGATTTACCTATTTGTACTGATTTTGCGCTGTTAATCACCTCCTTATCGCCAATCCAATCCAACAAACTTAGGTTACTGCTGAAACAGCAGCATCATCCGCTCTCAAATGTTTTTCATGTGGATTTGCTGGAAAACCTTCCATCTTTAGCCTTGATGAATTCACATGAGTTGATGTACATCCAAAAAAAAAGTGCTGCATTAGAGAATTCATATATTCTTACATGCCACACTTTCTGTTGTGTTTATTGAAGAAGATGGATGGATGGTTGCAAATATGACAGAGGAAGGAATGGAAATCGGGCAAAGTAATGAGCGGTGATGGACAGATGGACGCAATGAGGATGGAGGGAGAAGCTTGAGCTGCTTTTGTAGATGGATGGACAGATGGATGGATGGATGGATGTGTGGCAGGACGGAAGAGTGCAAATTAATGTGTTTCTGAGAAGCTTTTTTTTTTTTTTTTTAGACCACACTCAGCAGTGTGAGGTGAGGAAAGGCTTTGTTAAAGGTAGGGAAAGATTGAAAGAACGAAAGAGAGATGTAGGGAGCACCCTGTCTGGATCTCCTCGAATGCTTATTGGGTTCTCTTCTCTCTGTCTAATAAACCTCTCCCTGGCAGCGACCGCAGGTGAATAACAAAGAGCTTATGGCGGGCCGTGCATTCATTTCCCATGCCTTTAGCCCTACATTTGTATCTGATTATCATTCAGAGAGAAGGAGGGAATTTAAGATGGAGAAGACTGCAGGACAGACAGGAAATTATGTAGTGTATCTGAAATGCAGACCGTGTTCTATACCTCTCATATGGCAGTACAGGCTGTCTGCTATTATAGTGCGGCTTTTCAGTGTTTCTATTTTCCCTTAATTGACCGCAGTTCTGTATCAGTTGTTAACAAGAAAATAGCCTTTTTCTTCATTGCACCTGTCAATTAAAGTGTCTCAGAATCTGATGATGATTCTGATAAGAACGGTGAGCGAGCGGGCGAGCGAGCGCGTCTCACCTGAAGATGAATTACTGATGGGCAGATTGTGGAAGTGATTGAAAGGACGCGATGGAGAGAATTAAAGCAGCGGCAGTTGGCAGCGGGATCGTGTCCTCAAGATGAGAATGTGTGACGCACGCCGCGAGGTGTGGTCGCACGACATTAATTCACACATTACCATACCTGCCGCACGCATCGCACACGGGAGGACATCTGTCCGGCCTCGCTAAGCGCGAGGCAGGAGTGTACGCAAGCGTACATCCGTGTGCCCTCGCACGCCGAGGTGCAAACCACCTCCATCCCACTCCTGCCTTCTACTCAAACAGTTGACTCATTCCCTCAAAGAGAAGTGACATTGACAGAAGTGTGCAGTTAGGCAGGTACTCTGTGGCAGCAGCAGCAGCAGCAGCAGTAGTGTGTGTATGTGTGTGTTTGCATTCAGCATACAAAACAAGGGGTGTATCTGCCACCGATGGGGTCCACACTCCCAGCTGTCACGTTATAACAGCTTGTACACAAACTCATTACATCCAACACCTACTCCTGTCACGTACTGTACACTGGGGGTGCATAACTGTGTGTGTGTGTGTGTGTGTGTGTGTGTGTGTGTGTGTGTGTGTGTGTGTGTGTGTGTGTGTGTGTGTGTGTGTGTGTGTGTGTGTGTGTGTGTGTGTGTACGTGCACATGCATGCAAGCCGAGTGTGTGAATTCTCCATAATTTACCTGTGGTCGTCTGTGTTCGAGTTTGGGAGTGACACGAGGTGACAGCTTTTTGTATGTGTGTATGTGTGCGCTGCAGTTTGTTGATGTTTGAATCATCTACCTTTCCGGAATGTGTGAGGAGCATACCTTCTGTTATTTCCTCCCTCACTTTCTCCCCTGTGAACGTCTGAGTCACAAGTGAGGAGCAGCAACTCCGGCACTGATAGTCTTTTTTTTTCCCGGGGGAAGACACCTGAAAGAGGCCCCGGCTGGAGCGTCTGTTGTCGGCTTAAGAAGAAGTCGGTCAGACTGCCAGCCTCTGACAGCCCACAGATTTGGAACCTGTCTGAAAGGTGACACCCAACCCCACCAAGGCTCAGCTCTTACACTCCATTGTTGCTGCTGCAGACCTCTTTGCTGCCTTTGTGTTTTGGACACTGGAGTAGCGATGTCCTCATTTGAAGAGACCTCGCAGACATGTGATTGTGTCACTGTAGTAGAAAAGGTTGTTCTTAGATGCATGCAGTACATGTAACTGCTCTGCAGCCCAAAGTTGGAGGTTATTCACAAATTAGAAGTAACTCCTTGCTGGCCTGTGTAATCTGCAGCCTGACATTTAGAATTGATTCATATGTACCATGTATAATGTGGCAGTGATTGCTGAAATGGATGAATATGCCGTTGCCCTGCTCTGAGCTGAGATGCTGGAGGTTGCAGAGGAAATTACTATTGTAATTAGTTTAGCATATTTACCACTTATTCTGTTACTACTGGATTGTCTACATCTGTGTGCAAATACAGAGAATATTCACAGCGACATTAAATTGTACTCTCAGTCCCATTATGTTGCATTTTGCAACTTTTTGCGAATACATTTGCCACAGTAGTTATATCTGCAAGTATGCTGGCAAATAAACATTTATTTAACACATTTTTGTTTTCTGGTCAGACGGAGAACTAGAGTGTCTCTGTGTGTGACTGTGCATGATGGAGAGATATCAGGAAACTTTTCAGCAAGACAGAATAGTATGGAGTCACGACAAGGTTGTGATCAGCTCAATACAGTGTTTTTGCGTTGGTTGCTGTTTCAGTCGATAAGTGTTAACATCTTCATTTTGTTGATTCATAAGTAACAATTAAAAGGTTAAATTTATTATTTTTTCTTAAAGAAAGATCCACAATAGCACTCACATCATGATTTGTTCCGAAGAATCAGCGGCGTGTTATCTGAAGAAGCGTTGGCAAGAGTCCTCCTAACAGGAATTGATCTCATGGTTCACATGACTAAGAAAGGGCCAGTTATGTAGGCAGTGCGCTCTTCTTAGTGGTCAATTTGTGTATATAAGTACATTAGTTTAATGCTGAAAAGTGTGTTTACACACCTGAAAGCATTTGAAAAGTCAATAAAAGTAACATGTTATTTTTGTTAAAAATAAAACAAAATAAATAATGGATTAAGAATGTTAAGAGGGCGACCCAGTCAAACTGTTCACATCCGATCTGGGACATCTGTTGCATTTCCCGTCATTTCCTGCTTTCTGACTTCTACCAACTTTCCCCACTACATAGCTTTTCATCCTTTTTTATGGCATTTATTTATGTATGGAATGATTGATTTTTTTCAGAATCCCTATAATCTGTTTTACGTTTTTGTCCAAACTCCCTTGCCGGCTGCCTGTAAACCACAACCCCTTATTGTTCCCCAACACTCACACACACATACACCTGCACAAATGATCCCCACACACAGACCGCAGACAAACTTTATCCGACATACAGTATAGTCCCAAACCCCAGTACTTTCTTTTGTTTTTTTCTGGTGTTGCCCTCCTCTGTATTCGATGTTTGTTTGTCCTCCCATAACACGCTTGTACCGTCCTGATTCCTAATATGCCTAGCTGTGTCTCGTCTTGTCTCCCCTGTTATGTGTTTCTCCATTAAATAAAGGAAAAACAAAATCCTCCGAAAAATGTACTGAAAAAATAAGTATTAGATACCACACAAATGCAATATGTTTTATGTTCGCAGCATACAAAGTGCCCATTTTTGGCCTTATATTTGCTTTGCCAGTCACATAACAACATCAGTCTGGCTTGTGATAAACATGAGGTAGAATAATTCAGTCGACACGAAACACAAAATCAAAAACTGGAGTAAAAGAAATACAAAAAAAGGGGAAACATATCTGACAGAGCTGAGGATGTGCTAGAAAAAGAGAGAACTGGAGGAGGGGAGTGAGAGAAGCAGTACTGTACTCTTAATGTATTAGAAGCTGAGCCTACCCCATAATGGGACAGGGGGATTAGGGGGGATAATCCACCATGTCTTTTCTTTTCCTCCCATCCTCGCTCCCTTTACCTTTTCACTAATTTTCTCCCTCTCACTGTTCTGTCGCCACGAGACGCAGACAAGACAGCGCTAAAGAGAGAATCAGCACAACAATTAGTGTGCGTGCATGTGTGCGAGAGCGTGCGTGTTTTATGTGAGACAACTCCAACGGGAGAATCGGAGAGGCTGAGAATAATTAGCTCCAGTCTAATGCCAGGTCAGCCTTTTTTCTGGCATTGGTCTGTATGGCAGGCTTGGTCTTTTCTGCCATCACGCCGCGTTTCATTTATGGAATTTCGTAGTGTGTTTCTCCACAAGTGCTCGCCCTTTTTTTTTTTTTTCTTTGCTTTTGCATGGTCGAGCTCTACTCTAAACTGTTTACGTTGAGGTGAACGCTGGCAGACAACATTGCGGTTTAGAGTTTATTCTTTCCCACTGCCCTTGACCAGTCTCTTAACACAGAGAGCAGGCAGATAAGAGAGGATTTACACACAATACTAAAGCCATTAGCGTCTGGCTTTTTCTAGCCCGCTCTCTCTGGGGTTTGTTTAGTGTTATCAGATCCACTGGGATGTGTGGATGGCAGATTGAATGTCCGCCGCCGTGGAAAGGGCCAAGGATGTCTAACCTCCTATTCACACACTGCAAGCCTCATCAACAGAGGGTCCTTTGTCCCACAGCAGTCAAGGAGATGGACAGTACAAGATAATTGCATTCGGACAATAACCGTCTCCTCTGTTTGTTTGAATGTGTACAGTCTCTTTGGGATGAAATGGTAGATGAGTGCATCTGTGCGCGGGAGGGAGGGCTGACTGATTCTGTTCTGTGTTTCTGTGTGTCTTTGTGCGTCTCTGAATTTCTCCATCTGTATGCAAGTATGAATGAATGGGCCTGATAAAAGATTTTTTGGGGCCCCCGTCCAATAGTGAGCTGTCATCGCCTATCTCGGAGGTTGAATGCTGACTGGCAAGGACAAGACAGTGAAGTCATAAGTTGACTGATAAGATTCTTCAGGAGCCGCTGTTTAAAAAAAAAAAAAAAACAGAAAAACCAGCAGGAAAGACCGCGGGGGGAAGCCAAATGGATGTGAATGACAGGGAGCGATAGCTGAAAGGCAGCATCTGAAGACTTAGCTCCCACTCTTTTCCTCCCATGATGTCATTCCTCTATGGCCCAGGTGCGTTCTCTTGAAACATCATAACGCATTGTGAAGACATGTGCGATGGTGAACATGTGCGCGTGCACAAGCGGTGCAGAATTTTTCCTCCACGTAATGGCATTAACAGAAGTGTGGCGGTATCACGTTAAACTGATAAACCGTATGTACCTTGAATCTGTGGCATCGTCCAAATGTCCAAGTGTTTACGGAAACACGCCCCTAAATAGATCCTTTAATACCAATGTGATCTGACATTATAAGTGGATGTACACTCAGTGGCCACTTTGTTGGACATACCTGCACAATCTGATACAATCCAATCCAACAAACCTGGTACAATGTTCAGTTCATAGTAAGATGTGTAAATCCATTTACATGTTTGTTGTACCAAAGTGCCGTACACACTGCATGTTGTTTTTTCTCTTTATAAGTGGTTAAACCTGCTTAAAATAGACGATCAACCTCTTTCCCATTTCCAGTTGACAAGTTAAGACTTTTCTACTTCTTTTTTTCTTTTTTTTCCCCCTCCTTTTGTGTCACTTTTGCTTTTAGGACCACGCCAGAAATCTCAACAGCAAAAAGTGCCATTGAGGCCAGTGACAAATGGTGTTCAGGTGTTTTTATATATAACATCTGCTTTATTCTCTCCGTCAAACTCAACAGAGGCTATAAGATGTTAGAGTGCTCCTTGAGTAGAGACGGATGAAAAAATGTTTTCTGTGCCGATGCCGTGTACATCAATGCACATCACAACACTGCAAAGGGTTGCGGGATGAAAGTAGCGTGTCAGGTTACCATCACTGCTGATCAGAACTGGAGCTGATAAAGACCCGTTACTGACCCGTGGCGACTGTACCCTTTCCAACTGCAAACAAATGTATGTAGAAGATTTTTATAATTGTTGTGCTACATTAAACTGAGAGGTGTTTCTAGTTGTTTTAACTTTTCCATTGACATTCATAAGGGGGAATCATGTTCTGAACATCTCTGATTATAATGCAGTCCAGTACAACGCCACCATTAACTCTGACCCCAGTGCAAAAACATGTCAGTGAATAAACACATCTATTCTAGTGTCAATTAAAGGTGAACATGACCATCGTCATAAGACTAGACCAGGGATCACCAACCTTTTTGAAACTGAGAGCTACTTCATGGCTACCAAGTCATACGAAGGGCTACCAGTTTGATACACTCTTCTGAAATAACAAATTTGCTCAGTTTGCCTTTAGTTACATATGATTATTATTGATTAATGATACTCATCTATGTGAAGACACAGATCACGCTAATGATTTCTCACAATAATTATCAACAATGACTTAACAACCTGGGAGAAAAATAATATCAATATTCAGTTTTCATTTTTAGAACAGGCCTGAGGGCAACTCATGTGGTCCTTGGGGGCTCCCTGGTGCCCGTGGGCACCACGTTGGTGACCCCTGGACTAGACTTTTCAGTATAGGTAGTAGACTCTACAGTTGTTCCTTATAAAGTGGCCATGAAAACGATAAACACCACTTGGGATAAAAACTAAAACACACAATAGTTTTCTTTTATTTCTTCCATTTAATTACACCCAGTCAATAGTTTATTCAATTAATTTAGATAATAATCCATTTATTTATTTTTGTTTGAGGCACATTTCCCTCGCAGTCTGCTCTGGATGTGATTTGCTGGATTCCACCACTGACCCAAAGCACATTTCCTAATCTGGCCCCTCCACATTGTACAGTACAACATGTAATACAAGGCAGTCAGTATCAGATACTCTTTACAGACACGACCGTGCAGCGCCATTGCTTAATGTACTTCTTAAGGCGTAGCTTGAGAAGGAGGGAGTGTGTGGATTGTCTTTTTTTTTTGGTTTTGTAATGAATAGAGTGGTCCGGTGAAGAACGTCAGCCACTGTTGTCAATTATCACTGCTGTCTATGAGCCGTGCTTGACAAAGAAGAATCACAGCCGGCGCCTGGATCACTTTCTCACTCACTCCGCCTTTCCTTCCTCCGTCTTTCTCCCATTCATTCTCCCATTGTGCCTCCGTCTTTTGGCAATCCCCTCCGCCTTTCCTTTCAGACATTCACCCACTCCTTTTAAATCTTGTTTATTCTTGGCTGGACCTTTTTTTTTTAGTTGCATTGTCAGTATATAAATATATTTGTCTTCATTCTAGTATTTCTGCCCTTCTCCTCTCCTCTCCTCTCCTCTCCTCTCCTCTCCTCTCCTCTCCTCTCCTCTCCTCTCCTCTCCTCTCCTCTCCTCTCCTCTCCTCTCCTCTCCTCTCCTCTTTCCTCCTCACTCCACCTCTCTACTCTCCTCTCTCCTCTCCATCATATTTTTTTCTCCACAGAGGGTGTAGTAGGGTTGACAGGCAGTGAGCTCACAGTTGTAACCTTGCTGCCACCGTACCAGGCGAGGCGCCACTCGAGGGTTTGGCTGCAGATTGAATAGCTCCCAGAGATGTCATATTCAGACAGCCTCCCTGAATTACATTTCCTGGTCTTCCTGCCTGGCTGCCTGCGAGCCTCCACCAATCAAATAGCCCGGAGTTGCCATGTGGCTGCCCACCCCACTCTCCCCCCCCCCATGTTCCCTCTCTCTTCCTCTCTGGGGTGTGTCCCCCGCTGAAAATTATTCCTTCACCACTTGTCGAGCCGTCCAACCACTGTGAGGCAGACCAGCAGATGGGCGATCTGATTGGCTGTCAGCTCATGTTTATTTCCTTGTTGTCGGGATGTCAGATGAGATAAAACACTGTTCCGCTGCATTTGTCAAGTCCTCTCCGTGGGGTTCCAGAGCATTGCGAAAAGTTTAGGTTACGGGACATGTGGTCGAGCAGATTGGCCCATGGCTGTCAAAGGTGCCCCACTGCATAATTGTTTAAATACATTTTCTTTTTGACTATTTTATTTTTGACCATCTGTCATTGTTCCACATTTCATAGCCATTGTGCCTCAATTCTGCCAAGATTCAGTAGAGTTATATGAACCTAATAATCCAGAATTTTTGGAAGAAGTAACCCGAATCATAGGAATTGGCGGCAAAACATAATTATGGCTCGATTTCAGTTTCAGTTTTCAATTTAATAGCCTTTATTGGCATGACATTTTACATGTGTTGCCATAATTATTATTTCGTCTAATGTAGACATTAGGTCACTTGCACACAGAAAGTCTGGCGAGGAAATGCTGGTCTTAACGTGTCAGTTAAAAAAACAATGCTTTGAAAGAGTATACAGTATATATACCCACAGGAGTTCAGCTGAAAAATTGAATAATCATAGCATGTGTTTGGCCCGGGCCAGTGATCCTCATTGTGGTTTTCTTGTTACTGTGTACGACCTGATCTGGCCAGAAGGTGGGTTGTGTGAGCCGGAGGAGGGGGAAAAAAAAAAAAAGCCTGGTGAGGTTTTTATTGTGAAGGAGTGGAGGAGAGCCTCGGCTCATATAGCTGTCCCTCCATAAATTGATTAATGAGGAATGGCTTCATGTGGAAAACAGAACGGATCACACACTTGCAGGTACACACTCGCATGCAGGATGTGCGCGCGTAAACACACACGTTTATGTACTCGCGCACAGGCACACAAGCATCCAAGTGCACCCTCTGGAAGTGGTTGGAGTTTGGCTTTCTGTGCTAACAAACAGGTGGTGGATTGGACATTTATACCCGCACATAAACAGACACACACAGAAACAGACACGCACACACACACCTCAGGTGGTGGCGTGAGCTCCCATGCTGTGTGGATTTGTATCAAAGCCGAGACATAAAACTGAACTGGCAGACTGGGGGCCGCACCACTCCAACCCTCCAGTCTGCTGCTTTGTGTAGACTTTCTGTACATATGTATGTGTGTACATGAAAGAAAATAATGTATGCAAGGAAGTGATTTTTGCTTGCACATCATTGTGTGTCTTTGTGCTCAAAGTGCCTTTTCTTTATTCAGATCTTTGCTTCTGTTTTTTAGATCAGCCCTCCAGCTTTTGGCACAGCCCTTTCTCCCCCCCTCCCGTCCTTGAATGTAAGCTGGATGCTGGAGAGTGCTGAAAAGTTGTTGGATTACAGAGAGTATTATTGTGGGTTGAAATATGTTACTCTTTATGTGGGTGCATTATCACCCTGCGCAATTAGGATTGTCTGAATTTACTCTGGATGACCTCACCTCGCATGACGGAGGCGGGGTTTTTTTTCAGTTAACCCTGGTAATGAGGTACAAAGGAGACATGTGCCCAACCGCTTCACTTTTGCACATATGCGCGCTTTGTGTCCGCACACACACACACGGCGAAACACAGAAACACATGCTTCCATATCTGCACAGGCATGTCATGTACGAGGAATCTATGTATCACTGTACACTGATTGTTTCGCAGGCATGAAAACATGCTCACATGTCACTGTGACGCTTATTATGGTTGTTTATGGCAGTGGAAATTAACATTCTCTATGGTTTTCTCTCTTAAGGGGGGGGTGATGGGGACCATAAATCTGCCTGATCTGCGTACACTGTCATGGCATATTACACACCCTTTTGCTGTGGCTTCGTGATAGCGATACCACATCATTGCATCTACACACATGCAAAAGTCACACACAGTTGGCGTACAACTCCCAGCCACATAGCTCCCTGTGTCGCCTGTCTCCGGCCCACGCTGAGTGTGTAATGAGCGGAGCTTGAGTAAGATTAAGGCAGATATTGTGCGGCGCTGGAGGATTGGTTTCACTTTGAGCCTCAGTGTTGTGGCGGAGTGCACTCCAGTGCTTCTGCTGGCTGGCTGAATGACCAGCAGGATCCCCACTGTTACTCTCCTGTCATTTGTCATAGCGCTTTTGCTCAACACTGCTAATGTGTTTCGAGACATCCACGTACGACTCATTGGGGGGTATTTTTTCTCTGGAATGTGAACACTGTAGTAAACTCTAAGGAGGCGCACGGGGATGATGGCCATGAAAGGATGAGAGGCAGTGGTAAAGAGAAAAGGATAGTAGGGGACACATGAGGGGCTGTTTGGGAGGAGAGAGAGGGTCTCGGATATGTGATGTGGTTTGTTGGCTCCCTGTGAAGCACATGAGGAGGGCAGAGGGGATGTGATGGTGAGAGGAAGGTGGTGTTGAGGGGTGAAGGGTATTAAAGAAAGTGCAAAGGGGTTTAGAACAGAGAGAGAGAGAGAAAGGGGGAGATAAATAGAAACAGAACAGCTGAACAACAGGAGGAGAAGAAGATGGGATGTTCAAGTGAAGGGGGTGAAAAGCACAGGATGAGAGAAAAATGTTGAGCGGGAAGGGAGAGACAGAGCGAGAGAGAGAGAGAGAGAGAGGAAGAAAGAAGGGGTCCAAAGACTGTTATCATCTGGAATCTATAGAGCACGGATGGGCAGCACGAAGAGGCTATAATCACATCCATCAACAGCACGGTCTATTAAAGCCTGTTCTTCTTCTACTCTGTCTTCCTCCCTCTGTCTCTCCAAACCACCAGTCATGGTCAATTCGCCGGCACACTAAATAGAGGATCTTTGTAAGGATGATGACTGTAATATCAATAGTTGTGGAAAAGGAAAGAGAACAAAGGCCGTACATCTGGTCCCCCCGTCCTCCTAGACTACATCCTCTTCCTCGTGTTTTCAGGTGATTGGAGAACTTATCGACATTTGTTGCTTTACAGAGATGCACACAGACAAAGGGAGAGAGGGATCAACTGCTACACTAGTGTTTGGGTCTCTATATAGTAGTGGGAAAGAGTGAGGAATTATATACTCATTTAAGTTTTGCAATATTCTTATACAGTACATGGAGGATTGAAACGAATACAACTTTATTGTCCGCTAAGGTGGAAAATAGCCTTGTGTTCCCATCCCATCCAGCCCATCTGGCAGCTTATTAAGACACACACACACACTCACACACACACACACACACAGTCACAGCAATTCTGGGAAAAAAGCAACAAAATGTAACTTCCTGATGAGAGATAGCTGATTGATGAGTCTCTCCAGATCGTCCGGGTGGCAGCTTCTGTAGGACGCCAACCCAAAGCGTCAATATTTGATGACCTGAGTACGAGACTCAACACTCCACTGTGTTTTTCCAAGAACGTAAATTTGTTGCTTAAAGAAAAAAAGTACTGCCAAAAAGTATCTAGATCAGTTTAAAGCGATTTCATGTCCCCAGTCTCAAAAGTCTTGTTTAATACACTGAAATGTAAGTGGAGTCTGGTCA
This sequence comes from Acanthopagrus latus, assembly GCF_904848185.1. Taxonomy (NCBI): domain Eukaryota; kingdom Metazoa; phylum Chordata; class Actinopteri; order Spariformes; family Sparidae; genus Acanthopagrus; species Acanthopagrus latus. The sequence continues at coordinate 22,847,144 of NC_051043.1, forward strand.
ATAATAAATCAAAAGTTCTCTCTTGATATTAACGGTTCAGACAGTGTTTCCAGTGAGGGAAAAATTGGGAGAAAGTTCATATTTTTCTGCTGATTTCGCTCCAGATTCTCAGTTCAGGGATCAAAAACATGACCGATACCCAGAATTAAATCCTATGCAATTATTATTTTTTTTGTGACAAACTATTAAAGGAGATCAGTTGTTGTCATTTTTTAAAAGATAGAAATTAAACTGACTAAATGTCCTGTGGCGAGGAGGTAAAAGCGATGCTAATAAACTCTCGTGCTGTTTAGTAAAGCACCTAAACTCCCCTGCTCCCCCCTCCTCCCCCCTCCGTCTCCTCACCCATTCTCCTCTGTCCTCCTCTTGCCTAAGCTCTGTCTGCTTAGCCAGCGATAAGCCACTGGAGCGTCGCCTGGTTCAGACGGCTTCGACAAATTCACTTTGCTATCAAGCTAATAGGATTTTGTTTCTTCAGCCCATGCTAAAGATGCCATCTTTGGACATGAGGAGAAAGAGATGAGGTTTGGTGTTGAAGAGGCGTTATGAGACAAGACAGCAACTTCAAGGGGGATAAACCACTCTGCTCTCTCCCTTTCGTTTTGTTATCCTGTCTCGTCCTCTGTCCTCCCCCTCCTCCCCCTTCTCCCTCTCGTCCTCCTTCTGCGATCTCTCCCCTTCTATAGCATGAAAATCTCCTCACTTTTTCTTGGCGTGGGATCAAACGCCGCGCTCCGTTGGGAAATTCATTTAGGATTCTGGCTTATTTTCGATGGGTGTTTGGGCCAATGAGCTTGCGAGCCAAGCAACATCTGTTTTCATGAATACCTAATGGCTGTGTGTCACCAGAGTCAAACGCCTGCTCCGAGAGACGCTCCCACTGTTATTACCATCATGGTTATTTAGCCACCAGTTTCTCATTAGGATCTTTCTCTATCTCGTCCCCACGGAAGGGAACAATTGGATTAGCGGCTAGTTTTTACAGTATATGCGAGAGCCGTCTTCCTATTCTATAGATTTTTTTATTATTTTTTTTTTACATTTGTAGTGCGCCTTGTGTGTTTAATTGGTATGGTGTGATCCTTCAATATTATGATAACACCGCCGAGGGAATAGGAAGGCATTATGCGCTTTAAATCAAAGAGGATTATGCGGTGATAATATCCAGGAGGAGTAGGTGTTAGGAATGTAGAAATGAGGTGAGGGGAATGCCAAGACTGCTTCCATTAAACCGGATTGTTTTAGAAACTGCCAGTGTCAGTGTTTTGTGTGAAAATAGTTTCTTAGACAGCGCTGTTATTTGAGGTTCCCGTGTTAAAAGCGTTCATGTTGCTTCGGAGACAGCGGCAGGCAGGGGTCAGGTCAGTGAAGGGTCCCCAGACGTGCAGTCAGAGGTCAGAAGTTCACCCAAGCTGTGAAGACTAGTTTGATATGTGAGTGATGTAACTGAATGTCGTGGATCTGTTCACCGTATGGATCCCACCACATTGTTCGGCATGCACGTGAGCCACAGATTGATTGCATAATTTAAAACACCTGCTCTTACAATGGAGATGGGTTGAACAGTCCATCCACTGGAAACGCAGCAGAGGGCAGAGAGTGTTGTAACTTAAATAATTCACGTGGCTTGAACGGACCTTTTTGTCTTTACGGACACCGTCTGGGTGTGCACACAGTTGCCTTTTGTCAAAAAGTAGCCTGTAAACATATTTTCTGTAGATAATTGTATCATAGCATGATTTCATCTACACCATTTTAGTTTGTATGTTTTTTTTGTTTTTTTTAACTGGTGCTCCTAAATAATGTGCTGGTGCACCTTAATGAAAAAGGTTAGGCAGAACAGGGTGAATACTGTGAAAGCTTAGACTGGAGTCCTGCATCCTAAAATGTTGTGCACATATCTATCAGAGAAAGATAGTGGTTCTGCCTACCACTGTGATTTAACGTCACATTAAGCAAAATATCAAAACAGCTAAATAAAAATGTCTTAAATTAGCTGGAGACTCTTTAAGGTCGTTGTTAATAGCATCACTTCATCTGGCCCATGAATGGGGTCCTTCATCCTTCTTAATTTAACAACCGAGAATTGAATATTTTAGATATTTTAAACATAGAACATCTTAAATGTTGTTTTCATTTAAGACCATGAGCAAAAGTCGGCTACATCCGCCATTCCGGTGCTCCGAAAAATAATCCATTTGGTGACACAAAACAGCGATACGATCAGATCTTTGGGTTTTGTGATCCGTTGCTCCCACCCCTGACAGATAGTCCCCCTTTTGTGGTTGACTTATTGCCCAGTGCTGTTACCTCATCTCGGCGTCATCTGGAGCTCTGTTTTTTTCCTGGAACAACATTTTCCAACTTAGCGATAGTATGCGCTGTATGTGTATGCATGTGTGGTATTGTGGTATTGATGATTGTTACACTAGACATGTTGAACCAGTTTCATGGACGACCTAGCGTCTCGTAAAGTGATGAGACAGAGTGTGACGATGCGATCTGGCATAGCTGTGGTCGTAATGCGGTTGTCGCGCTCCATCCTCTCTCTTCTTTCACACCCTTTTTTTTTTTCTCTCTCCTGTGCTTTCTTCGCTTCTGGTCCCCCTCGCCTTCTCTTGCGCTTTCTGTACATTCTGCTCATACATTTTTTTTTTCTTCTTCTTCTTTCTGTGAATCACACTTTTTGTCTAGGGGCTAATGTACTCATGTCAGCTCACTCTCAGTGGGGAAAAATATGAAGTATTGTAACTTTTGAGGAGAAAGGTACTGTACAGCCTCAGTGCCAGAAGCCACATTGTGTGCAAAAGGAAAATAGAGGATGACTGAAGCCACAGTGGAAAGCAAGCATTTTCTCCCATCGATCAGCCTCCCTGTCCAGTTCGGTATCTACTGTGTCTGCTCTCGCTGGGTCTTTAGAACAGTGTGGGTCCATTGATTAAGCTTTGTCATCCCGGTGTGTGTGCTGGTGAACCAGTGATCCTAATGAAGCTGAGTCCATCCAGCCGAGCTGCAGGAGCAGAGAGCAGCAACACCGGGAAAATGCAACAGCTCATTCGTTCTCAACGGGAGCCGACATGTGAAGCAGGTTCAGCGTAATTAAAGCTGGTCTGCGTAATTGAAGTATTCCTCTCTCTATCGTGGTAGCGAGGAAATTACATGCCGCAATATGACTTGTTGGGCCATTGTACAGAATTTGTTGTGGTATAATTCAGTGGCCCTCCCACCCTCCCATCCTCACTTCCTCCTGTCCTCCCCATTCCATCTTCATCCCCTTTTCTCCCTTCCTCTTCATATCCATTAGCCTAATGAACACCCTCCAATTTCCTGCCACCGGGACAAACACGCTTCACATATTGTTCGCTCTTCTTTTTTCTGTGTTTATGCATGTCCAAGTGGCAAACACACACACACAAGCACACACACACACACACTCCTGCATGTGTGTGCCGTGTTTGCATGTACGTTTGACAGTGAAAATGGGCAGAAGAGAATGCGTTCGTAAGCTCTCATTAAAATAGATGGCGGTAATCAAAGTGCAGAGCAATTAGCCATGGCTGAGTGGGCGGAGGGCGTACACTGTGTGTTACCATGTGCCACTGTGTCAGTCCTATTGGTAAACATCGTGATAGTTCACCCCTCTCTGCATGTGGTTACAGAGCAGTGGCGTTTACAGTGTGCTGCCCTGAGGGGCACGCTCACCTCAATTCATCACATTCACACTGGCTGTTTTTCTTTAGTGCCTGCAACAAGATTCAGTTATTAGCTGTTGTAGTTATTGGTTGTATCATCTGCCCCGGAGAAATCTCATTTAATCACAGTGAAATGCTTTTGGAGACTTTTTTGATTCCAGAGAAAGATGTGCCAGCTTCATTTTCCTCAACAACAAAAAAGGGTTAAGCAAAAGCAAAAAAAAAAGTAATTGTTCTGTAATTGTGTTTGCTAATAATTGAGTCCTGAAAACTTGAATAGTCTGCCTGTAATTAGCTTCTTTAAATAGTTACATAGATTATTGTCACAGCCACAAAAGAAGCATTTAAGATTTCAGGGTCTCATATTGTTTTTTAACTTTTATTTTTTTCTATTATGAAGCAGGTGTAGGTGCTTTATACATATTGGAAATGCACACAGCCTGTATTCACTCCGTGCCTGTCAGGACCTCCATGCTGTTGTAATGTCACAGCTATAGAGTCACAGCATCCAACCTCGCCCCCAGTACGGCTGTGGTTGAATAACTGATGTAGCTGATGCAGAAACAAGGTGGGCTGTGCCTGCTCAGGCCTGTGAGATCCGACCAAATGGAGCAGACTGGGCCTTTTTTGAGATGGGGACCATAAAGAGACTGTGCGGTTAGATGGAGGGTGAATAGAGGTGCTGCAGCAATGCAAAGTATATGAAAGCCAATGTGTTTCTTGAACATTATAGCATGTAAACATTTCCAAGTCGACTCCCAAATTTTGGAAGTTAGAACATATGAGCACATCACTTGTGGTTAACATGTATAATGTAATTGTAATGTTCCGGTGTGAATCCAGCTGGAAATGATTGATGCAGGACAGCTTCTGCTCTCTCTATTCTATCACTTCCTCACTAGTTTGAGAACAATATTAATTTAATGTCAAAAGTGACTTCATTAGAACTAAAATAGAGGTTCTCTTTTGTATCTGTTTTTAGGGTGCAAACCAAAGATGCATTCTGTAAATTAAATTTTCTTCAAAATCAAAAACCACAAGCCTATTGTGGATTCCGTAATCAGATATGTACACAGTCCTTTCAGCATGCAAAGAAGTTTCAGGGATTTTCTCCCCCTTCTCTACCTGACTGCATGTTTCAAAGAAAAGACAGGCGCAGAGAAAGCAGTTGCATCATATTCCCCATAGTGACATCTATCATGGGCAACCGGCTCTAACCTAACTGTTCGTCTCACTTGGGCAGAGCTCCACTAACCTTCTCTCCACACACACGCACGCACGCACGCACGCACGCACGCACGCACGCACGCACGCACGCACGCACGCACACACACACACACACTCGCAAAAGCACAGACACCACTGTGTCAACTCAGACCCGAGGCTGTGAGTGTTATCGCCATCTGCCATGGGGCAGTACTCATCTTCTCCTGAGTTATTTATTGTGTTATGGCTGCAGTGGGTTGACCGTGGCGGCAGATAGGGGCATGGCAGTGCTTTACAGAACACGCTTGTTCATTTACAGGTGAGTGTCTCACTTGCATGCCCTCGGGGGTGGGATGAACCTGCCAGATGAAGAAAGTGTGGGAGACAGGGGTTTTGTTTTTTCTGCCATCAGCACGGAACCCTCTACATCACAGAGGCCCATCAGCGTTGGCAAGGCAACAGGCTGTCCATTTGGATGAGCTCAAAGTGAATAACTGCCACTTAACCTCACAAAGTGGTTAGTTGGCTTTTCCCTCTGGTTTTGGATGGACAAGTCAACAGGCTAGCGAGTGACAGGTGAATTTGTTGTATGTTATTGCACACGATATCACTGTATACCTCGAGAGCCACTGGGTGAGCTACTGCTGCGTCTTTACTGAATCTTGTGCCGATCGTGGAGCACTAGAAGAGTTTTGCTCTGTGATTATTGCTCTTCTTAAAGTGCCGCTGAGGGAAAAAAAAAAAAAAGTGCTCCAGGCATCTAAAGAAACCCAACCTTCACTGAGGACGAGAGGAGACAGCAGCACATATAACAGCCTCTGCTTTCCGTTAACTGCTTTGGCCTGTAAAGTGTGCTCGTTCAGTGCTCCCCCTATCCCTTCCCAGCCAAGCACAAAAAGCACAGGTTGGACAGGAAAGCTGAGCATGATGGGCATTTATGGCTCCAGTTATGACCCCATCGGCACTTTTTTTTTTTTTTTTTTTTGAGCGGGCCGATGACAAGCCGCTGGAATGCCCTGCCATTTTGCCCGAGTCGTTTGAAAACATGATTAACAGCGGCGGAACACAATAGGAATGTGATTCTCATTTGAGCGGTTGGTACGGCAGGCTGGCCTGGGAAATCATCCAGGCCCTAATTGCTGAAGCAGACCCTGATTCAGGCGGCTGGAACTTACATACACTCACACAAAAAACAAGCACTCTATCAGATGGAGATAAAAAATATTGCAGCCTTGAACTCTGGATGTCAAATTTTGCATTTAGTAAACAAATCATGCAAGCACTCTGTGTCAAGAGGCTGCGGTCCTAAGTGGGAGCTTTTGATAATGTGTGAATGTTTGCAGAGGTCTGTTGTGAGTTGTATTTGCTTATTACGTTTTTTTATTATCAAATGTTACTTATTTTACCATCAAACTCCTCTCAAAGTGAATGTAAAACAAAGACACAGAAATGAAAGATGCAGATGTTGAAGGTTTTGTAACTGATTTCCATCAACACACATTTCACAAGATACAGAATAAATGATAAATACAGACTTGATAATTGCTGTGATAGATTTGTTTATCTAGAGCATTGTTTAGCTTTGTAGAAGTTGTCCTTCTGTCTGTAGTTGAATAACTTTTGCCAGCAAACGGCTTCTTCGGGATAAGAAAATAAAAGAGAGATACCGAACGATCTCCTCACTGGTACCTCCTTGAGAACACGATTTTAATTACATCCCAAATAAACAGCAGAACAACAGTCCAAGTCTGCACATATTGTCAGAGGGTCAGCAATTTCCAAAGCAATGAAGTGATGAATGATGTTCCCTCTCATTCAATAAAACCTGTATTGCTCCATTTTAAGATTGTTGCTTTTCTTCAGTACGGAAGTATTTGCTTACTGAAGGGCTCTTCTGAGGTATTGGATATTTTTATATCCATTTATATTTGCCCAATGAAAAAAAAGTCTTAAATTTTTTTTTTTTTTTTTTTTGTGTCCAGAGGATTCCAGAAACTCAGTGTTGCACATCGTCTGAGGAAGCACAGCCCCGCTTCCTTACACTTGTGTATGGATTTATGGACGATATAAAGAAAATTTACAGCGAGAATCATTTTGCAAGAGCGTTCTCCTCAGAAGTATAAACCCTCGTCTTGCCTTTCTCTCCTCCTCTCTGCTGCTCCGCCCTTCCATTTCATTAAGTCTAAAGACGGCCGTGGAAGTCTGAAGTCTCGTCCGTCACCGCCGCTGCCTCCTCCTCCTCCTCCTCCTCCTCCTCCTCCTCCTTTTATGTTTTCAACCTCTCCCCAGACCTTCAACTGCTTTTCTTTCTACATTTCATGCTTACTTTCTTTCACTTTTTCGACCTCTTCTCTCAAAAATCATCCATTTCTATTTCCCTGCTCCCTTTGTGTGGCCAGACAGCCGTGTAATTGTGGACCGTGTGAGGAGCGGGGATGAGCACCATACTACTGTACCTACCTACAGCCATTCTCCCAGCAGCGTCTTTGTTCCTGTTCCATTGTGATCGGCTAGCTAAAGAGAAGCGCTACACATGTTGTTTGGCTAGAAGACTGCCTGCAGTCTTTGTGATAAATACGGACCTCAGTTTCTCTCAAGTATTGTTACTATTCTTCCTCTTGCCGCCTGTCTGTTTGGATACCTCTGGCTGCGCTGCATAAAAGAAGATTAGCTTCACCTCTGAGAGACACATGCACGCATTCGCACAAGCATAAACTGCACACACTGCCAAAATGAGACCCACAAACATTGGGTTGTCCCTCAGTCCCTTTGTCCCCTCTTTTTTGGTCCCCCATCTCTTGGTTGAGACTAGCTTCAGACCCTTTCCAGTTTGCTGTCGCTCAACAAAGTGTTTGTTCCACAGAGAGCATTTTTGTGGCGCTAATTAACTCATTTTAAACCACTGGACATGTGCTGGACTCAGTCAGAATGGTAATTCATGGATTATGATAACAAACAATGCTTTATGAGCACTCAGTAGCTCACCTGGTAGAATGCCTGCTACCGTGTACATGCATGTCTTGGGAAATCCTGAAAATACACTAGCTGTCATCACTGCGGTGGCATCTCCCCACAGTATCTGCATGTTTGAATGCATGCTGTCCTAAGTTTACCTTTATTTTCTTTGGACAAAGATGTCAAAAAAAGCAAACAAAAACAAACAGAAAAATGTGAAATACACAAGTGCTTACTTAATGAGACCAGACACTTTACATAGATATCCTGGGTGTGCAAAGGACCCAGATGTTTGCCAGAGGTGTGTCAGGAATGTTAGAACTGTTGTCACTAGTACTGATTAATCAATATTATTTTTATGTTTTATTTTGACCCTCTATAAGTGACCTGTAGTTGGTATTGTGATGCTCATTGCCAAGCAATTAATGAATTGTCTCTTTTGGCCTGTTGCAATCCAAATAAACACAAAAAGCCACAAATATTGTTTTAAAAAGGACATTGTGTTGAATTGAAATTAAAAATCCACTAGAATGAAATGACAGAATGTATCTTGTGTGTTTTCCGTAGATTGATGCAACACAAACAGCAGCTTTGATACTGAAAACGACTGTAGTTTTTTTTTCTTAATTAGAGCCTTGTGTTGATTGTGCGGCGGTCAAAGGACGCTAGAAAACGCAAACAAATAGAAATGGAAAAGAAAATAACAGTAATTAGGACACAGTGCACTTTGGAAATCTTCAAAAGACATAAAATGTTTCTAATTTAAAGTAAGACCGTTGCAACAAGCTCATCAGAGGAGATTAAGTTTGATCAAACAGTGAGCTGGGATTAAGGGCTGATCACTAGGCTTTGTCAAGGTTTAACCTCTGGTTGTACAGCAAAACGCACGCGCGCACACACACACACACACACACACACACACACACACACACACACACACACACACACAAATACAAAACAGTCAAAGGCCTGTTGTCCTACAAAGGGAAGGAGTACAGAGCTCAGATAGGAGAGGTAATCTTCAGGTCGCTTGATGTTTTTCTGAGTGCTAATCCTGTTTTTATTTTCTTCTGTCTCAAATACTGGTCAAGGCTGTAGAAACGGCCACACTACAGTAGACTGTAGTGGTAGTCTTATTTTTCAAAGGCTTTGCCAGTTTCCGTAGATGTTGGTCACTTAATGGAGCTCCATGCTGCAAGGCTGAAGGGGAAGAAGGGAGCTTCATCACTGCTGAAATCCCTAACCTTCACCTCAGTTCAGATATGAATTAATCCCACTGATAATGGCTGCCTTAAATTTATTATTATTCAATATGAAATTCTCAGACTTGTTAAAAAGAAACCTCTAAATGTTGCTCTTCAGTGCATACACTATAGATACCATTTTAATAAGATGAACTATGTTGATTTTATTTATGTAAACAAGTTATAATGAGGCCACAGTAGTTTCTAAAGACCTGAAATTACTTGCAGTAAGCTAATGTAGTGTTGGATGGCAGCGAGCAGAGGTTTGGGCAAATGTGGCCCAAGAGCGAATTTAATTCCGGGAAATAAAAATGGATGTTTGTAACAAAAACATCTCGGCTTCTCACTTGAATGGCATTTCCACCTTAATGTACACTACTTAGCTTGTTATACCTGTGGGCCTCATTTACATGTAAAGTCCCCAGAAAATATTCTTTAATCACGAGCTAAATTGACGACGACGCAGTTGCCATGGCTTCAGAGTTACATTATTGAATTTTCTCCTTAAAAACGCTAATGGAAGAGCAATTACGGATCAGCAATGCAAATGACTTTATTTTTCTCCTGATGCTATGAAAATATATAGCTGCATCTGCACCTCTGCACCTCCTAAAGGTCTTTCAGAGAGATTACTGAATTACTTCCTGTTGCAGTCCCTCTGCAGAATCTTACCTTTGGTCCTGAGTATTCATTTCCTCTGCAGAGGAGGTTATGTTTTCAGCCACGCTCGTTTGGTTGTTGGTTGGTCGGTTGATCAGCAGGATTACACAAAAAATACTGGACTGATTTTTCACAAAACTTGGATGGAGGATGTGTCTCTGCCCAGAAGAGACCCCATTGGCTTTTGGACTAATCCTTATCATCTGTAACTCAATAAAGCACCTAAAGATCTTAAAAACGGATCACATATAACGTAACCTTTCTCGTCTTTCGAGTATAAGAAGCAAAGAATCCTTGAGTGCGGAGTCGAACAAAGGCCACGTTCTTTGGCAGGCAGCATTAGCCGGCTGGCGAGAACACAAAATTAAATATGAAAGATGTTTCAGGGGTTAAGCAAAGTCTTCAAGGTCCAGTTGAGCGGGTCCAGCAATTCAATTTGGATAGAAAAATGAGCGCAGGACTTTTTTGAGAAATACCCCCCGAGAACCGCACCAAAGTTTGATTCTGTTTGTGTGCGACTGAGAGAATGAGATAGAGCGTGGAGTGACAGTTTTATTGTTTACCTCTAGCTGTTTGTGCCGACAGCGTGGTGACAGCGAGCCAAACACACACTGACCCCTGATGAGGCTTCGCTCCCCTTAGCTCTCTCTCTCTCCCTCTCTCTCTCTCTCTCTCCCTCTCTCTCTCTCTCTCTCTCTCTCTCTCTCCCTCCCTCCCTCTCTCTCTCTCTCTCTCTCTCTCTCTCTCTCTCTCTCTCTCTCTCTCTCTCTCTCTCTCTCTCTCTCTCTCTCTCCCTCCCTCTCTCTCTCTCTCTCTCTCTCTCTGTCTCTCATGCCTGACGGTTACACTAATTGCTTAAACATGCGCTACCTCCATCGTCATGGCAACTGTTTTATTGTCATTTTATTGAAAAGAAATTGCGGCCTTGAGCTGTATATTAGCTCGCTACACAACTGTAACAAAATGCTTTCTCTGGACCTTTTTTTTTTTTTTTAAAAGCATCAATAATGTTTAGTGTGAGAACGTCTCCGTGGCAGCAGACTTTTCTCGCCTTATTCACTTGTCATCATCATTTACCACTCATCCGCTCGCACGCTCTCGTCTCTGCTCATTTTTCTGTTATTGTTCTAACTGATGCTAATTAACCTTCCCCTCGACTTCCCCTTCATTTTTTGTCATCTCGTACCGTCTGCCTCCTCGCCTCCTCCGCTTATTCTCTCGTCGCCTCGCTTCATTTTGTACCTCTCCCGAATGTGCGCTCTCTCCCTCTCGCTTTTCTGACACGTCTTCCTGTCGTGTTTTTCTTTCTCGGTCTTACTTCCGTTCCTGCACCTCACCTTGTATCCTCATCATTATGGTCCTGCACTTTCTCTCGACACTTCATCAGATGCTGCTACTCATCCGTTTTCCCAATCTTCTATCCATCCATCCATCCATCTATCCATCCATCCCACCCGCCTGCATCCCTCTTTTCATCCTCCATTCACTATGTTCCTCCTTCTTTTTCTTTCTACAAAGTCCTTCTCTTTCACTTCTCATTCCTCCCTGTTTCAGCCACACCAGCAGCTTCTTCTACTCGACCACCTTTGCTGTGCCGTTGACTTGCTCGTTTCGCCCTGCATCCTAATATTCTCCTGTCACCGTTATCTCCTCCACATCGCCTCTGTCTCAATGCTCAGTATGCACAAGGCGTCCGACCGGGGCTTTTGTCACAGGCTCTGTACATTATTGAAAGCGAGCGGATCACTAATTCATGTCAGCTGAGCCTTGTGGGGTTTGAGTGGAGGTGGGTGGGAGCTTGTTGCTTCTTGAAGGCCCTTTCATGTGACGTGAACCCTGCCTCAGCCATCACCATCCCACACCTCTGCCGCGTCCTCCCTCGTCTCCTCCGCTGTCTCTCTGTCCTCTCATTTTCGACTCGGTCCGGCCTTATTACGGCCTCCTGCTCTTTCTTCTTCTTCTCCCTTGTTTCCACAGCTCTCGCGTCTCTGTCCAACCTCTAACCACTGTAAAGATATTTCCACTCACTCCCACTACACCCGCTTTCCATCCATCCTCACTCCCTCCCCTCACTCATTGATGTCTGATCTAATTGCTTTTGCTCTGACCCTGGGCACAGTGTAACAAGCTCCCAGAGGATACGCTCCGCCTCGTCCTTCGTCGCTGCACTTTCTTTCTTTCTTTCTTTCTTTCTTTCTTGCTTTCTTTCTTTCTTTTTTTTCCTGTTTCCTCACCAACTCCTGCCGTTGCATTCATTCATTAGCAGCTATAATGTCGTAGCCCAAAGACACACAGTGCGATATTTTGATCCCGCTGGCTTAACTGAATGTAATCTAAGGCCCGGCCAGAGCACAAGGGATGGATCAGGAATGACAAATAGCAACAAGTTGTTTTTTTTGTTTTTTCCTGTTTTCAGGAGTGGAGTTTTTCTTATAGATGGCCACGAAGAGAGAGAAAGGGACAGTGAAAGGTAGAAAAATACAACCTGATAACATGGAGAGACTCGCAGTGCCACAGGGTCTAATAGAATATGTGAAATATGAAGATGCAGCCCAGTTCCGGTGCACATTTTAACAGCTTCGGCTCCGGTCGCATACAGGGAATTTTTTAAAATATGACACACATTTTAACTTTTTCTCCCACTGGCACCTCTTCCTCCTTGATCCCAAAGTGTGATATGTCACACATTAAGTGAGATCCACGAATTGTGTCACCTTAAATGAAACACGCTAGCAAACCCATGCTTTGTTTAGAGAGGGAAACTCCTCCGTATTGAATTCCCGGTTCCCTTCATTCTATTTTTTCCGCGCCCGTTTGCCAGTGAGTGTGTCTTAAATCATGACAGAGAAGAAGCTCGGATTCTCACAAGTCCTCACGCATCGCGCTCGGCCCATGGTGAGATAAGCCAGCGGATGGTGGGTGAATATCAGCCACGCATCACAAAATACCCTCAGTCTTTCCATCATATTGTGCAAAGCTGTACGAGCGCAGTTCTTCGTGACACCAGAACTTGATGTTGTTCTCTGAATCACGGGTTCAACATCACAACTTCTTTCCCCCTAGCTTGTCTTTCACGTTAATGCGAGGGGCATAGTGTGTGTGTGTGTGTGTGTGTGTGTGTGTGTGTGCGTGTATTCTTGTCTCATAAATATTCATGATTGAACACTAGCATAAAGATCAAAACTCTTTCTCCTGAAGGTTAATAGGTCAAATGCGTTGATCAAAATCTAGTTGTTGCACACACTCCTCTCATTAGAGGCATTTAAAGAGAATCATTTGATACAGATACTCTGAGCTCCCCCTTAGCCCTCCCTAGTGTACACACTCTCTCACTCGCTCTCTCTCTCACACACACACACACACACACACACACACACACACACACACACACACACACACTCAGGAACCCATGCACACACACATGCACACACGCTCTCTGTGGGTGCTGTGGGCTGAGGCAGTGGGCTGAATGCAGATATCCCTCTTTGAAGTAAGCAAGCTTATTTTATATATATATATATATATATATATATATATATATATATATATATATATAATATATAATGTGTGTGTGGGTGTGTGCGCACAAATACACACACGTATACTCCCGCTGCGTCGGTGCATGCTTCTTTAATCAGATCAGGTGTTTAATTATTAATGTGTGTGTTAAAAGAAGCAGAGGCAGGATATGTGAACAGTTATGACCCTGCAGCTGTACTGTTTAACCTTTACTTTGGAATAATCCCGTGCGTGCATGCGTGTGTGTGTTCGCGTGTTGTGCAGCAGAGGGAGTTTAAGACAAAAAGAAAAAAGCGGGCTGAATGCGCACACGCGGGGCAAAATTGCCTTCAAGCCCAAGTGAAACGCAATATACAGAACGTCGACGTCTCAGGTGACACTTTAAGCATTTGCTGTGTTTCTGTCTCTCTCCGTAGGTGCGTGGAAATCATCGCCAAGGAGGGGAGAAGTCTGAAAGAGCTCTATCTCGTGTCTTGTAAAATCACAGACCACGGTAGGATACTTTCGAATCACTATCCCTATGTTGCAGTCAACCTCCAACATTATTATCATAACCATTATTACCCGCAGTCACCACCGTGATTCAGGACTCATTTGATTTTTACGACTCAGCCCTTCTGAGACTTGCAAACAGTAAAAATATTATTGAAAAGTTTCACACAGAATAAAGTAATGTTCGCCCGATCTCCTTGGTGCAGTTCATAGACGCTCGTGTTGTACTTTTAGAAGTAGGAAATTTCTCCAAGTCACAGCTAGATATTGTGCGCTGGGTTTTCACAGAATATAGGAAGCTTCTATCATCTACAGCTGGAGTACTTCAGTGTTCAGCATGAATTATTTGTTTCCTTGTGTGGCCAGTGTTTGTCTGTTGAATTATTGCAGTGCCGCTTCATGCGTGTGTTTGTTCATGTGTGTACTCCTAAGACTTCCGCAAATGACAGCCTGTAGCCAACTTCTGCGTCTGTGTGGCTACTTTTTTTTTTATCCAAGAGGTAGTCAATAGAACACAGTCTGTATTTTCTGTTTGTCACTATTGTATTTCCAATCATCTTTGCAAATCAAAATTCAGACAATCCGCATTGTGCTCAGAATGCCGATCGAACCGGGATGAAGCGTATTTACTTGAGTTTGATTGTTGAGGTAAGTTTAATTTGATTTTTGATTTTTTTTTCCCCCCCATAAACTTTCGATAGCTAGAGTTTTTTGTCTGCTTTCTTTTTTTTATGTTAAGTCAGCTCACCATTGTCAGAGTGAATCTTTTCAAAATTGCCTATTCAGAATCGCACAAAGGGAGCAATGAGATATCAAACTAGCTGGTCTTCTGCTTGTTTGTCCCAATGAGTTTTCTTATGTCTTCTTTGGACTCAAGAACGTAAATAGCCTGTGCTTTTGATAGTTCTACTTTTTACCCGTTGTCTGTTAAGAAAGATTAAATTGCTTTGTTTGTTTTCTTTATATACTTGCTGTTGTCTGAATGATTGGCCTATTGAAGTTTGCACAAAGGAACTACTGAGATAAGAGACAAAAAAGGCTTTTACTTGTTAGTCCCATTGTGTTTTCTCGAGGGTTTGGAGAGCTTAGGCAGGTCAGGTGCTGCTTTTTGCATGGGCCACTGAGATGTTGTCTGAGATATTGGGATATTGGTTGACGTCAAACAGTGTTGTTTGTCTGTAATACTTTGTTCTTGTCTTAGAAAAATGGTGATTTCTGAGCGTCACCGACACCCAAAGTGAGTCTTTGTATGATTAGAGTATGATCCAGTCAGTCACAGAAAGTTTTCAAAGTCTGGAAGAACCTCTCATCACGTTTATGGGTGTCAGCTGGCTTGGACGGATGAAGTCTCTAGCGTCGTGTGTGCTCTCTGCTTCCTTGGCTGGAGAGAGACTCAAGTGGAACCCTGAAAATTGGTTTTGGCGGGTGCGGTCAGTGCACAACTGTCAAAAAAAGTGAACAGAGTGACATCTTGGAATGCAGCATCCAGTTTCAGACTTATCAGCAAACCACATCAGTGCATTTGTCCCAATGGTGTATCAGACGTTTAGAAATGTGCAGCTCCAGCCAGACTTTGCAGCTCCAGAGTTAAACATGTATCTTGTTCATGTGTATGCTACCAGTTTTTGCCCGTCCTGTGGTGGTTTTCCTAAATAGTGACAGGCAGATGGGAAAAAATGGGTAAAAGAGCCCTAATTGTCAGCTTTCCCCAGCAAAACGGCGCTCATGTCACGTGTGTCGCCACAGAGTGTAGACTTAAATGATTACCCTCTAACACGAGCTGACATTCGCTGCTGACTTCTGTGAGTTACAGTGACAATAATCACCCTGACCCCTGTGAACCTGAACCTTAACTGTGTGTGTGAAAGGTTTCGTGGGCGTGCGTCCACTGGTGCTTGATTGATGACTCCGAGATCACAATAGTACATTAAACCATGAACACACAACCAACCCCCTCTGTATATCCCCCTCGAACTCTGTGTTTTTCTAATCATTTTGACCAAGATGAATTGGTGATATCTGATCTTCTTCCTCCACTAATGACCCCTCTGGCCCTGTTTGGCTGATGATGGGATCTGTGTGTGTGTGTGTGTGTGTGTGTCCTTCTAGGATTGAGATGCCTGTTGTCAGAGCTCTGTGCTCTAACAAAATGATTGGTGGTTTTCCTGCTTCGGTCTCCGATAAATTAAATAACAGAAATGAGATTTTACATCAGCCAAGCTGGCCCCCATTTTTTTTTTTCCGCCCATCTCCTGTGCTAATTATTTTTATTAATGGCCTCTGTGAGTGCATTTGAGATGTCCACAAGCCTCTTACGTTTGAGTGTTCTGTTTTTTCCTGCCGGCTTTCGCTTCCTGTGCGATTTTATAGGGAGCTTGGAGGACAGACATAAAGACAGGTTTAGATGACAGAAAGAGAGAGCTAGGCAACATGTAATTTTACTCCCAGCGCAGATGGCTTTGGAGATTATTCTGCGAGGAAGAGGAAACAAATGGAAAAGGCGAGGGTAGAGCTTTTTTGGCGTAATGATCTTACTGAAAGCCCTATTAGTGCCGTGACATCTCTCTCATTCATCAAAGAACATGAAAACTAATTAGCTTAAATAGCATTCTGGTTGCATTCAAGACAGTATAAAGGCTTGCTTAAAAAAAAAAAAAAAAAAACACCTGGATTCTTCTGGAATCCAGCTGTTAGATTCGCATATTTCGTGAGATTTACACCTGTAGCTAATGATTGCTGATGAAAATCGGTCACGCTACTGGAATATTTTGATAAACCTCTAAACGCATTCCATCCAGACTCCCTTTGTCTGTATGCCTCTGTTTTCTTTGTGCTACTTAATCGTATTTTCTTACTTTTCAAGCATTTTTTCTCTCTCCCTGTCATTTTTCAAAGCTGTTAACACCCACCACACGCAAGAGTTCACATGCATCAACACTTTTATATGTGTCTATAAACCAAAATAGACTAAAGAGGCAGGGAATGTAGGCATAGAAGGTACAGTACATTCCTAGTATGAAAAGAGTACAAAGTACAAAAGTACAGCACTAGTTTGTTTTAAGGCATATTAAATAATTTACTAAGAAAACATTTCATTTAATTAACATCTTGTATTCATTAACTATGTCGATAATTTCAGTTGTACAGCTAATGACTGTACAAAAGTGAGGTCCGGGGTTTCTGAATACTGCGCATGAAATAAAGCCTCACTAATCCAACACCAAGAGTTTGGAGTCAAGTAATTCTTGGACTTGAAAAAAAGCAGAGAACCCATATGGAATTCATTTAGTATTACCCTGGGACCCAGAAATATGTAGATAATACAACTCATCTTTTCATATGGGGACCCTCCAGCTGCAGTCCATTGAGCAATTTGAAGTCCTGACCCTTTGTGTAAGAACCCCTAATCTTCAGAGTGCCCACTTATCACTGCCACTTCCACGCTTCCTGAGCCTCAAAGACACTTTCCACCACACTCCATAATTATATATTTAAATGTCCTGTTACAGTCTGGGTCTAGAAGCAGATTGAGTGAGTTTATTTTGTAAAAATCAAAACTCTGTGACTGTGACAGAGTCAACACCGGGACCCACTCAAAAAACAACTCATTTTTAAAAAAATAAAATAAGTAAGGATAAACAGGCCACTCCAAATCTCATGAGTTAGCGAGTTCAGTTGAAAATAGTTTGAGAGAATGTTAAGGAAGTTTGATAAAGTAAATAAAATGTAAAAACTCTTCCAGTGCCTTAGAAAATAGCATGCAGTCTTTCACCTTAAATGGTAACAGGTAACATTTATATAGTGCTTCGTCCACACTTGTTCAGTGTTTACGTTGCCCATTGGCTCAGTGGTCTATGCCTACACTAGTGGATCGAACCACCAGCCCTGTGATCAGTGGATGACCCGCTCCATGTTCTGAGCCACAGCAGCCTGCGGAGGGGGAGATCGGATTGTGCTGAAGGTTGCAGGTGAAAGAAGGGAATTATGTGAATGTATAGAACAGATGTGTCAAGTTCTCGCTTTTTGTCTCTGGATAAAGCCGGCGGCCTCCAAGGGTGCAAAGTAAGCCTGGGTAGATGGACACAGTCACAGTGCTCACACAAAACGTGAGACAGTGGCTTTAAAGTCACAGGAGATTACACTTGTCCCTTTTTTTAACTATTTGTACGATAAAATAAAAAATGCAATCACTGTAATTCTTTATTCCCATGGCGTACAACCTGCGTGGTCTCAGTTTGCCCACCCCTCCCAGCAGAAATTAAAGTACCACTATAACATTGGTTTGAAAGCTGATCCCGATGAGAAACCCTACTCAGCTTCGCTCCCAGTGCTAATCAGATCTCTACGCCACCGCTGTCATCCTCCCTGTCTGACCCGAGGGCCCATACTGTATTTTCAGTACACCTGTATAGACAGTGATACCTGCTCGTCTCCTCTCACTCCGGCACTCATTGTCTGAGTGCATCTTTTGTTCCTACGTGTGTGTGATTTGCATTCACATGCATCCAATTTGTGTGGCTGCACTGTGACTTGTGTTCATCTATCTGCACTTATCTTGTCCCTTGTAGCCTACCTGCTTTATCCCGAGACAAAAAGAGAGACCTTGGCACCTCCGCTCTTTACATATGGTAATTCTCCTCTTTCACCCACACGCCTCCTCGCGATCCCTTACCTCGTCAGTCACGGCCTCCTGTATACATCTTCGTGAATACAAGATGGAGAGAGACACCTGAGGGAGAATGTATGAGTGAGAGGGAAGAAAAAAAAAGAGCAGCTTTGGTACTTTTAGAGGACTTCAAGCAGAGCTGCTATACAGTGACGAAGTGGTAGGGATTATTTCAGGCTTCAAGACTGATAGATGTCTTACTCGTTTTTTTTTTTTTTTTTGCATAGCAAATGTTCAAGGACTGGCATTTTGAATGCTTTCAAGCAACATGGACATGAAATTCTCCTGGCTGTCTCATGAGTGCACAATATTAGCACTTCCAAACGTCAAACAGACCAAATTCTGTTGAGTGTTCTGCTAAAGGCAAGTGACACATTCAGTTTCAGTCTAAATAAGTTCGTCTTTACGTTCTTTATCATGGCCATGTGACTGGACAGCATTTGGAATTTGCGACAGGCCAGTTTTGTTCTTCAAACTGGCATCTTTTTTTATAGTAGTGGCATGGATGGGGTATGACTGAGGCTTCCATCCTTGTTAGGAAATGACCAAGGTGCATCCCTACTCAAAATAAGATGTGGAGAATGCTTCGAACGTTATTACATTGTCAAACAGTTTCAGATTTTTTAGGTCTACTCAAACAACTGCCTGCGTAGGGTGAGGCAGAGAAACCCCAAACTTGGTTACGTTGGGAAAAGATCATTCCTTGAGTTCAAATAACTATGCAAGATTCATAAGCAATGTAACTCACGTGTCACGTTACGTACACAATGCCTCTAATGTTCGCTTACTTACTTCACGTTGCTTTAAAACAAATCACTCAGGAGAAGCCTTACAAACACCCCCGCCACCTCCTCACTCCGACTTTCTCGCTCTGTATACCACTGCACTAGATCAGCCCATCAAAAGGTGATGCTAGAGGGGTAACTAGAGCAACAGACTTTGAAGCCTGGGACTAATGACCAGGCTGCTGTGTCTTATGTATCGGGGAGTGAGAACAGGCTGTAACACACAGAAATTTCTAGTTACAAGTTCTGCTGACAATCGAAAGTACCATCGGCCATACCAGATGTACTGAAGAAACAGAAACAGGGTTGACGTGACATACTTCTGTAGTATAGTTAAATTATCAAGGTGACCCTTTTATGTCAGGAATACTTGGATGTAATTATTGGGAAAATGACAATTCAAATGTGAAAAATACTTTCCGATCAACAACTCCACAACTATATTTCACCCTAATAAGAAGTGTTGACAATGACAGCCCATCTTCCAGACTGTTGTGATTGTGTTGCGTTGTTGTATAAGAAGGACTGAGCTTCTCAGATTGTGCGTTTCATTGTCATGTCCATCTGTATTTACCCATGTGTCAGCTTGTGAGATTATTGTTGTCATTCAAATTTCTGGTGTCTTATTTCTCTTATTTGATCACCCTCTCCGTAGCTCTTCACATAGTTAACATGCATCCACGCTCTTCTCCCTTTTCCCTCTTCTTTTTTTTCTTCTCCACAACACCAACCCCCCTTCCTGCTCTCTTTTCCCATCTCATCCGTCTTTCCATTCATCTTTCAGCTCGCACTTTCATCTGAGGCGCTTTACTCTAAATGTACTGAACGTTGATAAATGGGGCTTCCCTGCCCCTCCCTCTGAGCACAACCTCAAGAATGAAGAAAGTATTGCTCTATATGTGTGTATATGTGTGACCGGGTGCTTGTTTACATGCCTTTGTGAGGCACGCTTTGTGTGCTTCAATGGGGTTCCCGCGTCACTTGGGAAATTTTGATACACACTCACTCCCCGGAGTATCATAGTGCTGTTCACAATGCGAGGTTACTTAGCATAAAAGCAGCTGAAACATGGCAGTAACTATCTTACAGACAGTAAAAATGACATGTGATCCTCATGCTGCTGTATGCAGTATGATGAGGGCCGTTAGGGATACACTCAAAGCGCAAGATTTACTGTTCTAGCTTTTAACCTTAAGCCAGCATTCAGTTTTTATTATTCTGCACTATTTGTTGGATTGATGTACAAGTCAAACCCTTCAGCACAGTATCTGTTCTTGTAAGCCCCACTGGCATGGAGCCAATCTTGAAATGTCAACCAATGTTTGAAACACTGCAGTAAAGAAAATTCAGGAGAATTGAACGAGATGATCAGTAACTGTATTTGCAGGAGTCCTGATAAAACCTCACAGGGACATATCAACTATGTAAATGGTCCGTGGCTTCCGTGTGTCGGCTGTTCTCACGCATCGACTTCTTTTCCTCTTTCACATCTCCGTTTCTCTTTGTGCTCTAGTAGCGTGTGTGCTTCCTTTCCTTTGTTTGTTTGCTAAGCAGTTATTCACCACCTACAGTCTAAGTGCTGTGAAACATAATGTGATGTAAACTTAGATAGTGTAATAGCTTGTTTGCTCCTCTCTGTCTGGCATTCAGTAGGTAAATAATGTAACTCTTAGAGGAGTCGATTAAAATGCGCAGAGCGGTACGGCAGATTTATGTGGGCTGCAGAGGGGAGCGAGTCAGTCGACAATCTTTGTCTGTCTGCGTTACCGCTGTGAGTGTGGACGCGTGTGAGTGTCGACGAAGAAAAAAGGTAATGGTTTCCTAATTTGCAGTTTACTATCTGCAGGTCTATTAGTCATTTTTTTTTCCCCTGGTAATTTGGTGTTCATGAAAAACTGGCAGAGACATTTTTAGTTTTACTCAGGCTTATTAGGTTTGCTGCTGCTGTTGCCATGTTGGGACTCATTTTAAGGAAAGTAAAGAATACATCTATAAGCAGCAGGCGATAAGGTGTGTTCTTGATTAAAGCTCTGTTGTCGCTAACTTTTTTACTGCCATCTCTCATCTGCGTGTTTCTTTTCAGTCTGACTCGAATCACAACACTAAATGCAATGCGCAGATCTGATTGGCTGAGGTAGCAGCGTCAAACTGATTTACAACTCTTGCAGTAGGTCAATTTGGATTCTTGAAATCTCTTAACTTTGTCACAGTGTCACAGTTTTCTTTTAAATTGATGTTGTGATTATAAATTAATTGAAAGCTTACAGAATCTAGACTGAATCAATACTGTTGTTAAATGCTCAGTATCAACAAAACGTATGGTTTAATCTTTCGAGTTCCTCGGTCTTTGAGAGTTAAATGTTTGTTATTCACCTGGCAACCTAGATGTTGAAAAGTGTAACCATCACAACACAACTTGACAGGAGAACTACCCAGGCGCGATCCTCCTGACATCACTTCCATTAAGCGTAAAACAATGGAACCGGAGGAAACGGAGCCCGCAGGCCAGCTCCCATGACCCCTTCTCCATATCGCGCCAAGACCCTAAAAACCATTGGAGCAGCGTTGCACAGAAAGAGCACCTACTAGGAAAAATTCATAAGCTGTGTGTTTTCTCCCTGAAGGGGAAGGAGAGATGGTATGGAGAGAGTAACATATGTTCCAGAGTGCTACTGGACATCATAAGGGCAAATACTCATAAAGTGGGTTATTATCTCCTGCAAATCAATGAGAGTGCCTGAGCCGTGGGGAAAACAACCAGCATTACAGCGAGCGCAGAGCTGGACTCCAGTGCTGCTGCAAGACCACCTGGATGCTAAAGCATGGAGGGTGATATTTGCTCTGTGTTATCAACTGTCAATTAATTTAATCCACAACTAATGCGGTATTCCTTCTGTTGATCGATTGATAAGAGAAGACGGCAGCGAATCTTCACTTTAGCAAAAAAATGGAACAAGAGGAGATCACTTGAGGACTGATTGGAAACATTTTATGTTTTTATTTATAATTGTTTCAGCCATGGAAAAGAAGTTAACATCCTAACTTCTTGAGTTTCACTGGTAACCCTTTACAATAGCTGAATAAAATATGCAATAAGCAGAGACCGTAAAAGTAAGTGAAGAATGTCTCTATCAGAAAATGAAAACGCCTCTGGCCTTCAGCCATGGAAACTGCAAGCAGCCTTTCCATAGAAAATAAGAAGGATGACCATTTTCCCACCATTTGCAAGTTTGGAAAGTTCATTAGATGACTTACAGGGAAATTGAGAGGGTGATGGGGGGGAAGGAGGGAGGAGGAGCAGTTCGAGAGGCTGGACTTGAGCCTCCCCCCGAGGGAAGGCATTTAACTGGATGACCGCTGCTCAAGTGCGTAAGTACACTTCCATAGGGTTCCAATCTACAGATTCTTCATAGTGTGTAGCTGAGTATATAAATCGAGATTTCCATTTCCTTACATCAGCCTGTGGTGGGGTGGTATTTGTAGATTGGGGAGCAGTGCAAAGAGGCTGAAATTGAATTAGTTTCCATATATTGTCCTCTCCTCCTCTTTCTCCAGCTAAGCCCTGTGGTCTATCCACTGTTTGCCTTATGGGGGAGAAAAGTGAGGGGGGCTTAAGCTGTGAAGGCTGGGGCTTACGCTGTCTACCATCTTACTGGTCACACACAAACACCCTCACACACTAACTCTCTCTCCCTCACTCACACACACACACACACACACACACAAACACACACTGAAACACACACATACTCTTGCTTCAGGGATTACAGCCAGTCGAGTTCCGTTTGCGTTAACACACACGGACGCAAGCGCAATCACACAGGCAGTACACACATATTATAGATACACTTTTGAGCTCATGCTAATATCTTTCTTCACTCACACTATCAAATTTCAGCGCACACACTTTCGCCGTAACTTTTTGGAAAAAAGAAAATCTTAAGCCTCTGCTATTTTAGGCTTAAGTCTATGAAGAAGCGGGATTGAAATGACTTGGGGGAACGTGTTTATATACAGATTTAAATGTAAATGTGTGTCTCTGTGTACGCAGGTGTATGTTTCCCTGTGTACAAAGATGTGTGTGTGTGTGTGTGTGTGTGTGTGTGTGTGTGTGTTTGTGTACATGGCGCCCAAGGATGTAATCACGTATCTATGAGCCGCTGGATGATGATAATGTTTCTGTTCTAGATGGAGGTAGCTTTAGTAACAAGAGGCCCCGTGTGTGTTTTATGAAGCTTTGATATAAATGGTCCATTTGTTCTATCTCTCCGTTCTCCATCTCCTCCTCTCTCTCTCTCTTTCTCTCTCTCTCTCTCTCTCTCTCTCTCTCTCTCTCTCTCTCTCTCTCTCTCTCTCTCTCTCTCTCTCTCTCACACACCATCATCTCAGCCCTGTAGTTCCCAATAACGGCGGCCTTTAAATGTGCCCGTGGGACTCAATAACACCAAGCTGTGTAAGTTGTAGAAGACGTCCCAGTTATTGCTGGCTATAAGGTTTTTTGTATATAGAGGCGAAACACTGCATTTTCTTATTTTTCTTATTAGTTCTAGTGTGTGTGTGTGTGCGTGCGTGCGTGTGTGTGTATCTGTGTGTCTGTGTGCGTGTGTGTGCCTAGATATGACAAGTATTTCTCGGGAGGCAGCATCGCATCTACCGTGCCATTGTCTCAGAGTAGCACTGATTCAGCCCGTGGACAGGTGTAAAATGTTCTGTATCGCTATAATGACTTGAAGGCTTCTCCTTCTCTTTTCCATCTCCTTTTATTGTTTTCTGCATTGTCGCCCCTTCCTTCCTCCCCTCTCCCTCACTGCCTTGCTCTCTTACCCCGTCCCCTCTCTCCTCATCTTCATCCTCCTCCTCCTCATCTCTCTCAGGTGTGAATGGAGCTGGTCTGCAGGTTACTTGGGTGTTGATGTGTGTAGGTGACCAGATGTGGGAGTGTTTAATAGTGAAAGCACCCTGCTGTGGGTTCTATAGTTAGTTCCAGCTCATTCTCAGTGACGCCCTTCATGGGGGGGGATGCTGTATATGAGAGGTCTTTTATTTCTTTTCCATCATTTTGGTCTTATATTTCCACTGCTCTTTCCACTTTGATTAGTTTTTTCTTTTGTCTTCTTACAATTTTTGATTCAGCATTTTTGCAGAGCTCCATACACTGAGAGCGATGGCATTGTCTGAAAGATGTTGCAGTAATGTGAAGGTCTACAGATAATTATTCGAATAAAGATAATTTTATACCCCACAGAAATGCTTTCTGAAGATAACTTTAAAATGAAATGATTAAAGTGTGTGTTTGTTTGTGTTAATAAACTTTTTTCCATGCATCTAGCAGAGCTGGTTTGAAACAGACCAACCAACAGATGACCAGTGAATATAGCTGACTAAGTATCTGTGTAAAAGAAATCAAAGCAGCTGCGATGATGTTGGAAAGACCAGTTCAGCTTAATGGTTGTTTAGATTATTGGGTATTACAGCAAGAAATGTTGACCAGCATAGGTGATGAATAATACCTGACTTGAAATACTTTTCAGTGAGTTTAAAGTCTGTAAAACCCAACCAAATGAAAATTCAGTGTAGAGCAGATGCAGCATGTAATGGTACTAAAATGCCAGGGGATGTTTTTTGCTGGCGGGTAAGCTTTTCAATTGAAACTTCTTCTTCAGTGAAGAATGCTTTATTCTTTAATCTTGTCTGGCGGTTACATTTTCCAAACAATCTCTCTCCACACACCTGGAAAGTTGTTATAATTGACATGAGTGAACATTATCTATCTATCTATCTATCTATCTATCTATCTATCTATCTATCTATCTATCTATCTATCTATCTATCTATCTATCTATCTATCTATCTATCTATCTATCTATCTATCTATCTATCTATCTATCTATCTTCCTGCCTTCCTATCGTCCATCCATCCATCCACTTAGTGACTCTGATGTCTTTTTTCTATGACAGTTACACTCATAATAAATATATATAGATGTATAATAAATTATGAAGTCAAGGGAATTGCAAAACCATCACAATATAAATCACTAAAACATTTAGAAATATTGTAATATAGCTGATATTGTTTGTGTGTGTTATTTGAATTCACTGTGTCTGGGAAAGAGCCAAAGAAAATCCATTATCATATTTATCCAATATATGTTGCGTCAAGGGAAATTCCAACATGTTAAACCTGGTCCCTATATGTATATTTTTGCATGTGTAAATCCATACTTAGAGTTTTTGCTGGCAGCCATAGGCGGCTGCAGTGGCTGCAGCTGTTCCCATGGGCCAGCTCCGACTGTCAAAGTAATGTCCATTAAGATCCGTTTTGTTACCAAAAACACAGTCTTGTTCAAGGAGAAGTCTCCGTCTGAAATCAGAAAAGGCTTATCAAGTTGAGTTGTTGCAGGAATACCCGGCCAGTCAGGGAGTTGGATGGAGGAGTTGGGAGGACCTACCAGCAATAATTTATTTCCAAAGTCATGGCTGAGTATTTAACTGATTTTGACGATCTAGTTGAGGCTACAACTGTAACCACTCACCTCATGAGATCTCTCCATGAATAAGACTTGTGTTTATGGTGAAAGAACAGATGTTATTATTTAACAAGGTGAAATAATTCCCTTTAAAAAAATGTATTTTAATCATCAGAATGCCATTACTTGAACAATTCTCCTGCTGTTTCTAAGTCATTAGCAAGTTGCTATCATTTAGATCATGTGTCTACCTTTCAGTTAAACACAAACTTGAAATTACAAACTTTCTTTTCAGAAGGTCACCCCCCTCATTTTTCTGCATCTGTATATTTGAGAGATAATGCCGCTGCTAATCCCTTGCAAGGTCAGTGCTTGTATTGGATGATTGTCTCCCACTGTTTATTCATACTTCCCGCTGATGTCATTTCCTCCTGCTGGCGCCGACTTTTGACCTGTCATTTACCTCCTATCGTTACCGTGGTTTAGTCCACCTCGGTGGCCGCTGTCCAAGAGAACATCCCCGTCTTTATCTCCGTAGGATCCCTCTGCTTACAGGAAGGTTACCAAGTATCTAAATGCAAAATCTATTTGTACTTAAAGGTCACTCTTCATTTGGAATTCCTAATGTCATCTTTCATTTTATTTTCTCCTTCCTCACTTTCCATTGGCTCCAGAAGTCAGTTTTTTGTCTCTCATTCCTTTTGTCCTCTTTGTCCATGATGTCTTTTCCTGCTGTTACTCCATTGTTTGACAAAAGTACCATACATCACTCCTTTGACAGGGAATGCCTATAATACATGATACACTGGTAATGTTTAAATGGCTCGGCTCGTGATTCTTCTACGCATTTCAGAAGCAGCTCTGGCAAGGGTGCTGGCTATTCTTTCTCATCATTTGATCAGGGACACTGATGAAACGAAGAAAAAAAACCCCTGCCATTATACTTGGAGTGTATTTTTGTGAGCATGTACGTGATTATATCATAAAAGGCATGTGTAAATCACCGCTCTTTAAACATAAAAGGCAGCGGGGGTTTGTGGTCTTGGCACGGTCTTGATTTACAGCAACAGAGCATATGTGCTTCATTTAGCATGTGTCTGTTTTGTATAATGTGTAGGATTGTTCAATTGGCAGTAAGGTTGCTGCCCGCACCTGAAACCCATAACTCTGCTGTAAAGCAAGTAAGAAGAGTTCCTTTGGATGCCCATGTAAAGAAAAAAAAAAGAATCATCTATGAAATATGAGCCATACATGAGGGCTTCTGATTGCAGGATGAGGTCAGATTATATGAGCGAAATGTTAACGATTTAACAAATAATTACTGCCTTTTACAAATGATGCATGTTTGGTAGGCCGTGTCACGGTGGTGTCTCAGTTTTTGTTAATGACTGTGAAACCATCCAACCAGTCATGTTTTGTGAAGTGTAAAGCTCATTATATACATTATAATTAACAATAATTGAATGAAGTCTCTAAGCAGACAAAAACTTTTCTGAAAACAAGGTTTGGGTTTTGTTGGAAAGCTATCTACCTGTATTTGGCAAGCAATTTAATCCATTGGCTATTAACTTTGACAAGGCAATATCTCAAGGCACTTAGAGTTTATGGAATAAATTAATATTGTTTTCAATTACTGGCCCAAAATAAATCAAATGGACCCTTGAAATGACTTAAGGCTGCCAGTTGAGTGGCCCCTCACTTCATGAGTTCAGGTTAAAGAATGAAAGAACAGGTGAGAAGTTATTAATTAAACTCCTGGGGGTGATAGAAAATAGATGATTAACTGTGTGAATTCATGCAAAGTTAATTGAAATTTTGAAATCCTCTGTCAGAATGAAATATTGCTTCCAGATGTAACATATGTCTCCTCCGATATGCAAACTGTACTTGAAAGAATCTGTATGAAAGATATTGTTTTGGCCAGGGCCATTTAGAAAATGAAGTGAAAATCACTGTAAAACATTATTGGTTCTATAATGAAGGCTGGGAGCCACTTTTGTCGATCTTAAAAAAATATCTGTGGTGGCCAAACGGATATGATTTTGCCATGACGGCATGCCATCACCTCACTGCCCCTCTCTGCCTCATAGAAATATCAAATTCCTCCCATACTTGTCCCTACCTTGGTGCTCTTGTTTGGTACTCAAGTCTGTCCACGCCTGGCCTCCTCTTTACATATTGTAATCTGTCTTTCCCTTCCTCTCCTCCTATGCTCTCTCCTTCTGTTATCGGCCTGTCCTGTAAAGCTTCATTTACAGAGGAGCCCTAATCAGATATGTACCAGCGGAGGGCAGTTTGTGAGAGCAGTGTGTGGCCTGATAGATAGCAAGGCTTAGCAGAAGGGGAGCGCATTGTAAGCCCTCAATTATATTCCTGACACCCCGACGCAAGAAAGAGACACTTGGGGAGGCCTGTTTGTGCTTTCGCTCGTGTATCCGAGTGTCATCCGCAAGTGTGTGTTTGGATGTGTGAGCACGGCTTTGCGTGCTTATTCTGAGTGTTTGCTGCACAGATTGTAAAACAGAGAAGAGAGTAGGTACATACATTTAAAAGTACTGTATCTTAAGTTTTAGTCGGGCCATATTTGATCAACAGTGGTACTACTAACTCATTGTTTTCTTGTACAAGGCAGATATATGCCTGCAGATCTCTTTTCCTCTATCGAGTGAATAGTTTGGTTCTGTTTGCACTTTCATCAAAAGAATCGCTGATTGTTAAAAGGCTATGAGCATCTGCCTTATTTTAAGATAAACAAGGACCTCAAATTTCTTGTTCTTGTGTCTGTGATGTTGGGTAAGTGCAAATGGCCGGCTAACATCAAAGTCCTTTATAGGTAAGTCTTGCCACTGGGCAATTATCTCGGGCAATATCAAGCCCCTATCCAAATGAATGGGGGAGAAAGCCAAAACTTTACTTCCAATGGACACAGGGACATAAAAAGGGCATGTATACAATCACCAGTCAAATCCAATGGAAAAAAAAGCTGAAAAAATGTGCCGACTTTGTCTCAAGATAAGGTGTAAAATGCCTTTTTTCCAGCAGGTTATACTGGTACTGCAATTGCACACCAACTTATTCTACGGCTCAATACAGAGTGCCATGATATGATGTCGTCCCTCATTCCTTATCCCTCCAGAGCTCTTAAACAAATGCATGCAAATGTTCAATGTCTGATGTTTGAATTACATCGCCCTGCTTGCCGCTAATCCTTTGCATTAGTGCGGCATCCTCCTCTTCCCTCGGTACATATCTTTCCGGTTCTGCTGTGATTAAAGCACAAGCAAACTCCTGAACATCCTGATTTGTAAATAAACTATTGTCTTCCTTGATCCTGGATGACTACAGGTCTATATAGATGCTTTACTTGGATTGCCCCAGAAGGATTAAAAGTGTCCTCTATTTAACACATCAGAGTCTCAGGAAACATTAGGGAGTTGCCCTCTTCTTCTGTGGTTGGGTCTTAAGCATTCTGACTCTTCTTGAAAACTGGATTTTTTTCACTTATCACCACCGCTATTGCTGTATCCATGTTCACTGTTTAATACACACAGGTGAAAGGCTGTTAATGGGCATTGTTGAAATATGAGTTTTAGTTAATTGAATAAGTTCTGCAACCTGATATCTAACAAGACAATAAAACAATTGTCTGAAACTGGAATCTTTCTCGAACCTTTATACAAAAGTTTTATCTCAACCAGAAGTGCAGCGTGGAGGCCACGGTGGGGCTATGTAGAGCCACTCATTTTCCATTCTACTTTCAAGGCCATTCAAAGCGTATGTTTAGGCTGTGTGGCGTTGGGCCCACAGAGACACCAGGGTGGAATCAGATGAAGCATGAAAAGGTGAGCTTGGGAGAGCAAACAATGAATTGTGTTTGAACATTTTCTGCTGCTGGAGTTCTCTGCTTCAAGGCTGCCTACCTCCGCAGATAGAATATTCATCTGCTGTATTGTCCCGTAGAGGCGTGTAACCTTTAGCGAAAAAAATCACAGCGCAACTCGACCTTGCTTTTCTGATTCGTTATCATGCAGCCTCCAGTACAAATAGCAAAGATTGATTTAATGCTTATAATATTATAGATTTTTTTCTTGACCTGTATCATTTTAACACTCCTTAAATTCTTTCACTTCCAGTAATTACGTCTTATTATTATTGTTAGTAAGTGAATAACTGTGGCTTTTTGTCTCGAAATTGAACTTGATGCAGTGACCTCTCAGGCTACAACTCTCCAAGCTCCAAGGTGATGTTGCCATTCACTGTCTAAGGTTACATTCCGTTAACCGACACATATCCCAAGCAGCTTACAATACGTACATTCAACCATGGAGATACAACCCAAAAATTGCAAGGACTAACATGAGTACTGGAATTCATCAAACAAACAAGCTGCTTCAAGTGCTACATTTAATTAAAGGACGTTTTTCTTCTTCTTCTTTTCATGGGCTAAGATACAGTCAAGGCAGGCGACTTTTCAGTCTGCGATGGATGGTGTGTCGGATTTCTGCTACCCTAATGTCAGTGGGGAGCTTGTTCAGACATTATTGAGCAAGGAGAGCAAGCAGTCAGGATTTTGTTGTGTGGTCGCTGGGATCCCCTCATAGTGAGGGAGTAAAGAGCTGTTCAGCAGTAGTAAAGTGTAGCAGACATGCTGGGGTGTATGTTTCGACCGTGTCCCGGATGTGAGATGGCCCTGAGCCATTTGCAGCAATGGCCAACGAGTACCAGTGACTTGAGTTGGATTTGAGCAGCCCCAGGTAGCCAAGGCTGGTTATGACAGAGCTTCAACTGCAGGCAGCTCCTAAGAACGGATCATTAGCTGCCTGCTTTTGCCCTAACTTCACCATTAGTGGCTACATAAAGTGATGAAGTACGGTCAAAGCCAATGATACAAGTGTCTTTAATGAGTGCCAGATGGTATTTTAATGACACAATAGTATCACAATAGGACCACTATCATCTGTTACCATTAGAAAAAGCTACTGCCCCAGAGATTATGGACATTTACCACCCATTTCTAAAGAAGTAATCACCTTTCAACACTTGTTAAAACAAGATATCTTAAGGTGCTTAACAAGTTGGTCAGCCATCATTATTCCTCCTCAGATCTGAAATATTCCTGCATAATGCCAGGTATGTACAAAACACCATTAATTAAAGAAAACAGTGAACTTCACTATGAAATTGCAGCGTTAGCACTTGAGTTGCATCATCCAGGCAGTGCTGTCTTGCTGTTCTGCTCTTACCCATGGAAGTATAGTAGGTGAGAGGCCACAAGTTGATAATTACAGTGCATATCTTTTACCACTATATGCAGCTCCAGGCATGATGATATAATGTTTACAGTCAGTGTTCCTGCAAACCACAGATATATCCAAGGTTGACATTTGTACCAGGTGTTACATTTCAGGTTAACATTATATGCTTATTAGCAGACTTTCACATCAGGAGGTGGAGGGATTTGGGCAGACGTTGTTACAAGCCACAAGGCAGCCAAATAGATGATCGCAGTCTGTGTCTGTGGTGACATTTCCAGCTGTTTTAGACGTGCAATACAGAGATTTTCAGCCAAACCATGATGTATTCCTAACCCTAACCGAGTGTTTTTGTGCCTAGCCCAAGCAGCACATAAGCACAGCATTATGACAAGAGAGAAACAGCTGTAACCAACTTAAACTTAAAGTTGCAGCATAAAGAAACAACACTCTGAAGTGTTCCTCTGATCTGTCACCGCACATTACTACAGTATTGGCACACCATTTTATGACGAATGATATGTGTGATGGCATTGATTTTATAACAGTGATAACACTTACGCGGAATGGAAAAAATTTATTATATGCCACAATGAACTAATTGTCTTTTGTTCTTGAACACATGTTCGCAATTTCAAAGAGGGCAGTCGTAAAGTGTTTCTCTTGGGACGAACTAACATCTGTTTACAGCTCTCACAATGGTGCATGACTGTCGAATGACTGTAGAGAGAAATGCATTTTATATGAGTTATTAAATTAATATTTTTAGATCGTTTTTGCCAGTTTGTTTATTTACAATTGCATGCCTTTATATTTTTAAATATCAAGTCTGACTATGTACCATTCACATTCAAAGGATGTAATACTCATACAACATACCTTTACAAAAAACTGTAGGAAAGCATACACATAGCATACATATATATAAACAGTCAGTTCTAAAGAATGGTGTGCGCACTGATGGTTTAGTTAACCCTTTAGGTGACCTGCCTAAACAGCACCCTGTAGCATACAAAGACAGCCTTTCAGGGCCTTACATTTGGCAGGAAACCAGCCATTACAAGGTCAACATTACCTTTATTACTTCTTATTAGTCGACATTATACCTCTTGGGAGATTTTACATAAACACACACCCACACAGATACACAGACTTCTAGAGCTATAAGCAGTTGGGATCCTGCCTCGCGCCAATAGACATGCCCAGGGGAGCTCAGGTAAACACTGGCTCTGTGTTTTTCTGTTTATTGTTTGGTTACAGGCTATGACATAGTCATGTTTTTTTTATTTATTTTTTTCTCAATCTGCAGCCTCAACGCAGTTTATGGGATGGAAATTGTAGCCTGCGTATGAAAACACTGTCATGTGTTTTCAACTGTGGCGTTTTGTGAGACGTGCATACATGACCATGCCTGCAAGAACAGCCGCTCAGTCACACAGATGCACATACATTAGCAGCGTTATGTCTAGCCCTAATGAGAATGGAACTCCATTTCGCAGCTGTAATTGTGGATGTGGATTTTCCTCCTTTGTCTCTAAAGATTAGGTTTGCGAGACCCAGGGGCCTGCCGATTGTTTTGAGTGCCTCTCCACTCTGTATGACTGCGCTGTGCCGCAGGTGCTCAACAAAGCAGCCCCATTGGAATGCAGCAAACGCGCCTCCATTGTGGCATAAGAAGCATTTTATCGACACCCTATTTCTCCACTCCTCTGAGTACAATCAGAGGTATCTGAGTGGCCTTGGCTCCTGGCTAATACAATGACTGTATACCCACAAATATACAGATGCACACCGCATTCTTTCCTCAACACCCTTAAATGTAGCCAGAGAAAAGGCATTATGTTGTATTGGAATGAAGGTGGCTGTATCGTGTATTGAAAGAATACACTGAAAGTGGGTTGTGTTTATGTCTCTATTGTGAAGTGAGAAAGGTTGTAATGGGGTTTTTTGGTCTCTGCCTCCAGTCCTCTCATGCTGTTCAGTCAATTATAATTTAGTCCTATGTGGACAAGATCCATTTGTATCAGTCATCGCTGATTCTGGAGAAAGACTCCCAGTACATGCATCAATAAAGGAGAATTAGTAGAAAGAGGGGCAGAAATATGGAATGCTCAATAGAATATGGCATTTACATTGACAGTCAAACCATGAAATACATCTCTTCCTCACTCTCACTCCCACTCTGTCTCCCCCTCTCCTGTTTTTTACTCTTTCTTCCCACTTATTATTCACAGACCATCGTCCATTGCTAAGTGCAGGTGAAAAAAGCCATTAAGTCACTGGCTGGGAGGCTTGTGTGTGTGGGTGTGGGTGTGTGTGTATGTGTGTGTGTGTGTGTGAGAGTGACAGGAAGACAGATTGCTGCCCATTCTGAAACATGACATTCTAATCGGTGTGCATGTTAATTAAGAGACTTTATTGAAATGTTTCTTGTGACTGGAGAAATTGGAGGCTTAATGAATGGAATAGTCACATTAAATGCATGCGAGGTGGCTCGTGTGTGTGTGTGTGTGTGTGTGTGTGTGTGTGTGTGTGCGTGCATGAGGGTGTGTGTGCGCGCGTGTGTGTGTGTGCGCACACCGTGAAATGCCTAGCAATAAGGAAAAACCCCTTAAAGGCTCCACTTGATTCACATTTGTTGTTCATATCAATATTTCCTCAAGCCTTTTTTTTCACCTCTTGCAGACTTGTTTCCCTTAATAGCCTCCTCCAAATGGCGAGGTCGAAAGTGTTTTAGTATCTGAGTGAGCACTGCATTTGGTTTCATTTGGCTTAGTCTGCTTTTTTTAAAATCCCAGAAGGGATTTGGTGGTGACACTTGTGAACAGGCTTCACTGACATTTGGAAAATATATTAAATATCCACCATATGCTCAGACTGGAGGCAGCACGTCGAGTTCTGTGTGTTTCTGTGTTTGTGCGTGAGCGTGCATGTCGTTTGAGTGTTAGCACATGTGCTCTGAGATAGAAACACAAACACTGAAGTGATTCAGTGTTGGGAGGATCCAAAGTCCCATTTTAATGAACACTTCCCTGCAGTTCTCGCAGCTTTTCTGTATTCAGAGTTCAATTCCATAAAACTTTTGTACAAATTCATAAAATGTATACGGCTGTCTAACGTAACTCTTATATAATAGCAGGGGTTAAGGGTTATGATTTAAAACACTTGGAAGCAGCTGTGCATGCATGGGATAATGTGAAATCCACCATCAGATAGGCCCACTTTTAGGTCACGTCACTCTTGTCAGAGCCAGGCACTCACTTGTGAAATTATCAACTGACCTGACTTCCCAGTTTGATTTCCTAATAGCTTGGTCTTTAAATGAGACTGTACGTTTCCACCCACCTCACTCATTTCAGCAAATCATGTTAGACCTTTGTAGCTCATTGGATGCTGCTCCAAGGAGTGTGTCCAGACAGAATGCAAGGCAAATTTTAAAGGCGTCATGTTGCACAGAATGTCAATGGGCCGACATGAGTGGGCATGATTAAATGTGCATAAAGAATCTGTGTGTAGTCCAATAGTCTATGAATCTGTTTCATAACATATGGCAGCAAAATTGGAGGGACGTTCCTGTGAGTTTGACAGTCAGTCGCAGGCTGAGCTGTCACATAAAAACATACTCCCATACACATGGTTGTTGCTTCAGTTTCTAGCTCGGTTACAGATAGCATCTGTGCAGTTTGTGCATTGGCTGTTCAGGTCTGTCCAGCGGTAAAGTGTATGCAATTGAACAAACTCACAAAGATGTATCATACAGTGGAATACATGTTTTTTCTCTGCCTTTCATCCTTCCCACAAGAGCAGCAGGTTATAACCTAATACACATGTTTTGATGGGGAAACCGGGCCACCTGGAGGAAACCCAATCAAACACAGGAAGAAGATTTAAACACGCTGCTCCAGCTGAGATTTGATCCCAGGATCTTTTTGCTGTGAGGAAGAGGTGCTAACGACTGCACCACTGTGCTGTCGCATGGACAGCAAAGTCATTAACATGCTGCCTGGCAAAGAGAAGACTCAACAATATGGATTGCTTGATTGCCTAGGGCAGGTAAAATGCCACACCGAGCAAGTAGGTTCAACAGCTTGGTCAAACGTAAATCAAATACATTATTTTTCTTTCATCATTGTCAGTCTTCTACATGAGGACAACATGACATTCCTCTATCATCCACAAACTGCACATAGCAAACAAGAAGTTGTTTCTCTCGGTATCTTCATGTCCAAAGAAACTGTTGCTTGCCCTTTGGAAGTCAGAAAAGAACATATTCAAACACTCACACCACCATGTCAACCAGCTAGCGCTGGTTTACTCAATCAATCTTCAGATATCAAGAAGGTTTTTCTCAGGTGAACTGTGTTAGAGGCATGGTGCCTTTCCTGAGGCAGCTCAAGGCTTGGACCCTGAGAGGGCCTGGCAGGTGCGTCAAGGATAGTCCCGCACTGAGTAAATCCAAGGCAGGCAAATGCAGTGCTGCCTACAGAGAGGTTTCAGTGGTTCCAGAAGGCAAGACGAGTTGATTCTTTTGGATCTGTGCTCTCGTTTCTGTAGCCTCTAGTAAACATGAGTCTGTCAAGTTCTTCTATCAACTGCCATGTGCCAAAAATCTCCTATAATGCAGGGTTTGAGAAGAGATTGGTTTTCAGCCACCCTCTGCTGAAACATTTCCTACAGGGAGTGAGGTGCCAGCATCCAGTGATAAGTGGAGTTGCTGGCGGTTCTTGACACCCTTTCAAACGAACCGTTCAAGCTGTTGGGCAGTGTCTCTTTTTGTTAGCTTTTATCAATTATTTTAAAAGTGCCTGCAGCCACTCCCAAATACCTCTGAGCCATGGCAACTTCACAGCATGCTGCTTGTCTCGTGTAACAACCTCACGACAGTTTGTGTTTGAATCCGCTTTAGCAAGTGCTGTTCTTGTTTTTCTTTATATAAATTGATATTACTCGCTTACTTTTCATGAACTGACCAGCTGTTTAAGAGACCGGGGACTGGGAGAAAGAACGAAAAAGCGACTACTCTGAACACATTATCTGGCTATTGAATCTAACTTTTTGTTTGTTTAGGTTTTTATATTTGCATGTTTCCCTCTGGTGAGAATGCTGGATAAATAACATGCTGGCAAAAGTTTGTCCATCTCCTGCAAGCACCATCTGTGGGTTTGTTGTGTGTGTTGTGGTAGAGACCTGGCATGTTGGTGTGTTACATGTGTGTGTTATATAACTATCACATGGAGAACCCTGTAATGAGTCAGACATTTTGGATGAGGAGTGGGATGATCCTTGTCCTTTTAATAAGAGTCTCTATAGCGTTTATTAGGTTCACTGTGTTTGCCAGAACACGTGAATGCAAAAATAAAGTTAATGGATGTGCAAGATGTGAGCATAATGACTACAACGTTTTTATAATCGTTACCATATCATGTTGTAAACAAAGAACAACTTCTTAAATGCTAAACATGCTAAAAGCCTGCCGCTCCTCATTTGAGCTAATGGATGCAATTAGCAGCATCCTAATCGAAAATGATCTGACATTTTGTCTATCCAAGGGCTCTTTCATGGACAGCCCATCAGCCAGGTTACATGGCTGCAGCAGATGGAGGACATGGAGGATGGTGACTGACAGACCAGGGACAGGGTGACAAACAAGCTCTATCCTCTGCACCGGCTATTGATTTCAGCTCAGAGGTCTCTGCCTGATATGGCAGCAGTCAGGGTCGGCCAGCCACCAAAGCTAGAGCTAGTAGGCTATTAGCCTAGAAAAGGGTGATGCGGGGGGAGACAATATTATTGTCATGGCCAGTCAGAATCAGGAATATGATACGTGCGCTGCAAGTTTATGAAATCGTGCCCACAGGAAACTGTGCAGAAAGGCCCAGAGGAATCTCATTGTTTTTTACCTGCAATTTTGTGTCCTCAGGCAGCTTTTTTATGGTTATTGAATTATCTCAGAGCTCCGAATGTAAACTTGATTGCATTGCTTGGATTCAGCTCCAGTTGCTTAAGACTCATAATAGTCGAACATTTATGATTTCACATAAAAAATTGGTAGATTTCAGTTTACAGTAATGTGATTGGAAAGCTTATATTGCTGAACTTGTGTCGCCCATTTTCTTGCAGGATTAACTTCATAGCAAGACCGTTTTCGATTTCCTAGATGGCAGTGTTTTTTTCTGGATTTAATTTGCTTTCCATTGCTCTTGTTTTCATTTCTAATAAAGTTTTCGTGAAAAAGTGTGAGCTAAGTGCCAAAGGGTCAAGCTCAGACAGAGTGTTAAAACCAGAGGGGGTTAGCTGGCCTCCTGTATGATAAGGCCTCTTTCTTTTATC
Organism: Acanthopagrus latus; assembly: GCF_904848185.1. Classification (NCBI taxonomy): domain Eukaryota; kingdom Metazoa; phylum Chordata; class Actinopteri; order Spariformes; family Sparidae; genus Acanthopagrus; species Acanthopagrus latus. The sequence goes on from NC_051043.1 coordinate 22,884,415, forward strand.
TTGCCCAACCACCCACTTTTTTTGGCTTGCAGCTACTATACTAGCATAGTGATAAAACTAGGCCCCAGTCAACTACAACAAACACACTGAGGTTTGTTTTACTGCATGTAAACCTCTGTCTCCAACCAGAATGGTGGTGATTTATACCTCACAGCAAAACCCTGTCTGTTCAACACTGAGGCTTTATTTTGTGTGTTGGCTCTTGTCAGGAATGAGATTTTGAGAAGCAATTTATAAAATATACTTTTACATGTGTATATGATGCTTGCATGGATCCATGACAGTGCCGTTTCGCTCGATTTGCTTCTTCCTTGCGCCCCTAATGACTAATGGTGAGTGAGTTCCAAAGTAAACATGGCGAGGCCCGGCCATGCCGACACAACAATCTGTCCTGTTATGTCAATTAGCCTGAGGTCTGTATCAGCCTCAGTCAAGCCTGCTTTCTGCAGCCTATGGTGGATGGGATTACAGGACTTACTTTTCCTCTACCTGGCAGGACACCTAGCTCTCTGCAGCATCAAAGACAACACTGGTGCCCTTAGCGCTTTCACCGGTTTTGTAGAACTCATTATTGTGCCTTGTGTTTTTTAACATGCAGCCCCCTCATTACCTTCAGTTGGCCACCGCTGCTTTGATCAGTGACAATGTACCGTTACCGCTCCGTGCTCCTACAGCAGCAGCATACTTTTTAAATAGGCATATTAGAGCTGAAAGTACATCTGTAGTTTTGATTAAGGTGGATATGGTTGAAATGTCCTCCACTCAAAGCCAGGCCAACCCCTCACTCACCTTGTTAGTGAATGGGTGCTCGGTGCACAGCATCTCTGATGGATTTTCATACGAGACGCCAGTGACTTTAGAAATGCTGGTGAATAAACCCTGAACTCGGGCAACAGTGCAGACAGCACTCGTTTTATGGAATTGACCAGCAGGCTGATGAGATGCAATTGGATTGCATATCTGAAACACTGATGGTAGCGTTATTTTATGGAAGCTGTTTTTACTGTGCCTTGGAGCTCGGCCAGATGGGTGTCTTAATGTAGGGAGTTACAGTCCTCTGGACTCAAGTTATATGTCCTTGTTCAAAGGAGTAGGTGGGGTCAGCTTTTTATGTACTTTAATGATAAACGGATGAAAAATAGTGAAATACAGTTAATTCCTACACTCTGTGATATATGAGGTTGTTTGTGATGCACAAAGTCCAATTTAATCAAAAGTGGTTGTATTTTACATTAAAAGCTGACATGGATCGGCTGGTTTTTAAACAAATTAGATGCCAGGCTCATCTGAAATGTTCGCCGGACACTCCAGGAAATGTACTTTACGCTGGTATAAGCATCTACTGCATAAACTAATGGGCCCTGAATGTTTCACTCCACTACCAAATGAATTACCACTTAGGCATAGCTTTGTCATACAGGCCACACAAGCTCTGTGATAGAATTAAATTGGAAATTTGTGATGAGAAAACCCAATTTTCATAGTTGCTGAAGGTCATATAATTGGAAATTCTGCAAGAATAATGACTGATGTTAATCTTATTAAAATGTGTGTAATACATGAGTGCGTACTGTAAAATTCACACTGTAACAACACTCTGGTACTGCGGAGGTTATGTAAGTGCAGCATTTCATAGATGGAGAAGTTGATGAGAGATGAGGATGATGAGTCTTTGGGTCAATATGGGTTAAAAGATGAGTAGGCAGGTGGCATGTCTCTAACCATACATCTCACTTTCTCTGATTGCGCACCATTTTTGCTTCTCCCTTGTTCTTTTACACCTTCTTACATTATGAGACTGATCTCAATGGCTTGCCACCGTGTCACACACATAAATACCCACACGAATACCATGTTCATACAGCTAGACATCAGATACTTTCTGCTTTATTGGACCTTGACCGTGACATAGTTGATGGACATCTTGACTTACGGTCACGCTGACAGCCTGATTCTCTGTCGGGTTGATTACTTTGGCCCTGCAGATTTTTCCGTATTTGAAAAGCCAGTTTTCTTCTTTCTTTTTTGTGTTTGTTTTCATCTGGGATTGTTACACTTTGCTATATTTAGTGAAAAGGAAGATCTCAATAGATAGGGGAGATGAGTCTGTGGGGGGAAAAAAGAGGTACTGGTGGGTTGTACCTGAGAATGGATGTTAAAAAAAATGGCAGAATGACAACCTGTGATGCTGGGGAAAATGGGAGTTAGAAAATCCTGACATCAAGACAATGGTTTTCAGTTGCTTTGATGCGGAAGGGGAGAGAAAGTTAGCCAGATTGTCGACAGCGGCATAGTGGAGATGTCAAAATGGGGGTGGGGGGGTATATGACGAGTTACAGTAGCTGCACATTGCCAGGGCCTCGTGCTTTTACGATGGAGTCACGATTTTCAATGAGCCAGTCCATTTTTCACAGCGACGAATTGCTCCTGACAGTCCAATGGCCAGACCAACATTTCGCAAAATGTAAAAGGTCTGGCGCAAATGAGGTCTGACCTTATCAATAGCCGGGACCCATCCATCTAAAGGCAGACCCCCTGTCGCCTGCTTACTGCCCCCCACTTCCCTCCTCCTTCACCGCTGCCTTCCATCACTGGATTGCTCACTCCCTGCTGTAAGGTTCACTGTGCTTATGCACATTTCTCTCTGTATCTGTGGGCAAACAGCCCTTTCTGTCTTGGACGGTGAATTGGTCTCCATCTGGTTGTTTGTTTATCCATCCGTCACTTGCAATATCTTAGACACCTCTCACTACAGTTTGATTAAACGTGACAGAATGATTCATGTCTTGACGTTGATGTGGCAGTTTCACAATTGCATTGATTGCTGACATGGAGGTTATTATTTTGTCCCTTGGTTACGAGCAGCATCTCAAAACAGAGAAAAAAAACAAGGTCCAACTTTGTCAAAGCTGGAGGAACTAATGCTTCTCACTATTGGCATGTTTACACTGATTGAGCAAATCAGGAGAAAAGGCAGGTTGAGAAACAGGTTACCAGTTAAGAACATTCAAAAAAACATTTGTGCACTTCATAAATCTTCTCAAGGCCACCCTGGCCTTACTTGGCATACGTCATGTAACCTTGCCCTAAACTGTATCCATCATGACTTGGTATCAGTCCTGCCGTTCGTCCCTCACCAGTAGACGATGAACTACTTTCATTTCATTATTTTTCTGCCTTCTTTCCTATGAACGTTCCCTCCGCAGTGGTTCTGCGTGATCCAGTTTAACATCACATCCATCATGCACAATCACACTAGAGCATTGTGGGACCTATGTGTGCATGTGAACTCACAAGTACTGTAAATGTACTGTGTGTGTGTGTGTGTGTGTGTGTGTGTGTGTGTGTGTGTGTGTGTGTGTGTGTCAGTGTGTGTGTCTGTGTGTGTGTCTTTAGGAGGTGCATTCTTGATGAATTATGCATGTTTGTCAGGGGACTAAGAACAATGGTATCTGGAACTCTGCAGCCAGGAACCGAAGCATAAAAAGTCACTGTATTATACTGCCATTAATACAATCTGCAGACAGACACATTAATGAAGCAGCTCATTACAGATGCAAAATCTCTGAAGGGATGAAGACAAGACAGGAAAAATAGCCTCCACTCAGCCCCTAAACAGGTCACTGAGCAACACATGTTGTTTCCAAATATTTGTTGAATAAATCCATGTACAAATTTGTTAATAAACATTAAATGTATTGATATTTTCAATAGTAAATAATTTAAACATGATGTCCTTAAGATTTAGGAACGAGAAGAAAAAAGCTTTGGAAATTACAAGCAGGAAACTGAATGAACAAAATGTGAACAAAATGATAAATTTGTTTTAAACTTCGTATGAGCAAAGGATTTGTAAAAGAACATATAATTTTGGGGTTTTCCGACACTGTTCCGTGTCATGAGTCTGAGATTAGAGGTGCATTCCAGCACTCTTTTATGATAAAGTGTGTTTTTTTTTTTTCAATATAATTTAGTTGTCCATGTGTGTTTAAGTTGTTGATTCTCTACATTGTCCAGATTGCCCTTGAAGAACTCCCAAAGGAGGAGGAACAATTGCTTGGAATGGATTTTCCTTACATACACACTTTTCCACGTTTTTCCAAGATACTGAAGCAGTATGAGTTCAAGTTTGTTATATTTTAAATGGGTAGGAAAGAAAGGTAACTTCTTACAAATCTAATTATGATCATGACAGCACTAGAATCAACTTCAATAACCGGGCCTTCAAGCGTTAGTAGTGGAATTGGTCTGTGTCTTTGTTTGTTGTAGCCAACATTGGTGGTATGTAGTGGCAGTGACTGTGTACTGAACTGAGCTGAACAGAACAGAACAGAACTGAGCAGAGCCTGGCTGGGACTTTGGGCCCTCCCCGAGGAAAGCCAACCAGCTCACACAGTCAGATCTGCAGCAACTAGAGGAGACACTTTGGACAAGTTTAACAGTGATAAATCTGCATGTCAGTATGATTTAAACCACGGCCGCTACTTTCTGTCGACGTTGTGTCATATCGCCGCCCCCGCAGGGCTCATATTGTCCGCCGCGTGGCTCTTTTAGAAAGAAGGGATGATGAAAGAGTGAGAGGAGAGTGTGACAGGTTTAACTCGTGGAAGAAACAGAACGAGCTTTGATTAATTGCAGTGGAGGTGATTGTGAAGGGAGATGGCGAGGGTGAACAGGTTCTACAGTAGGTGCGTGTGTGTAGGTGGTATTAGCTTTTGGCACCCTTGTGTTTGTGTTTACACAGGAGCAGGTATCAGCCACGAGAGCGTGCATGTATACACAATATGTGGGAAGAGGCATCAGCGAAGAGAATAAATAGTAGTTGGATTCAGATTTTGTGCTGGCAGCAAAACAATTGGGATTAGAATCAAGATTTTATCTTAAGTCTTGTGGTCTATCTTATTTTTACCAGCACATTACATTAGATCTAATGTATTTGGCAACGTTTTTGGATGCGTTTTGGACTTGATAATCACCTGTGGAAGAATAAACTTGACACTACTTATACAACATGAAGCTTCTATACTGTATTTCCAGACTCACACTTCTTCGTGCTTCATGGTAATATAGAATGATCAATCACATATAAATTAAAAAAAGGAATTGACAGGTTATGTTACTGGTAGCAAAGATGTCCTGATCAGGGTTACTTGTCAATGAACAGAGCACAAAGAACTTAGTCAAAAACAAAAAAATAATAATTTTTTCTTTTTTTTTTAAGTTGAGGTCAGTACAGTCATTTGAACAATATTGGCAGCCTTGCAAAAATAATTTGGCAGTTCTTCATCAGATCAAAGGTGTTCCGCACAAAGCAATAACAAACTTTCAAAACTTTATGAGCTGTTTTCAGTGTACTTTAAATTGACAACTGATTTAGAATAAAATCATGCCGCCACGAGCAATCAATAAATGCTTGTTCCGGCCCTTTATTCTACAGTGTGACTATAAGTATGGAAGCACATTATGGAAGTGCTGCAGTGTAGTTGTGGACTGTGCAAGATTTCAGTTTGTTGCAGAACAGCACAGCACATTTGACTCTTTTGGGTGTTGGAGCTCTGAGGCATTATGCTGCAAAATGCCAGCAGACGTTGGTGTTTTTAAATGTCTGTAACTCCAGTTTGATGAATGATTCAACCTTACCTGAACAGACTGCAGTGTACCAGTTTCCCAAACTGCCTGCGTCTGAGCAACGCAACTCCAGACGGGTAGGAAACAAAGTTTTACTAAATAATCCACTTCCCATTCTCATATTCCAGCCAGTTAATGTGGGCCCATTAGTGTGCATGCAGAATAATTGACCATTATGTTCTATTGAGATGAAATCCACCCAACATTGCAGACTGCTCCAGAGTACACACATTATATTAGCTAAACTTTTATTTCTGAGCTTCAGGAGAGGTGAAGGGTGGAAGCTGTGAGGGTTTTAAACACGGCGGGGATGGTTGTACTCATTAAATGGAAGATTTCTCTCTTTTATAATTTACACAATGTTTGGGGGTCAGACCATCTAATCAGTGTTGCATTGTTTGACCACGTATATTACTCGTTGTATTACCAGTTAAGCTGTACACAAAAGCTGCGGTGGAAGTACAGGGATGCTTTCAGAATAAAAGGGATAAAAGTCTGAAAGAAAAGAAGTAATATGAGCTCAAAGGCCTCTTTTACATTTGGTCCTGAAAGTTTTGATGCCTGCATATATTTGTTGTTGGTTGTCCAAGTTTCTTGTTGAGTTTCTGCAATTGCTCAGGTAGTTGCCCCCCCATTCCTCTTTGTCTTTGTTTCCTATTTCTACAGGCTTTCACACACAGACACGCACACACACACACACACACACACACACACTTACACTTTTCACATACTATACACGGGGGCAGTCTCTAAATCATTCATGTGTTGGAACATTGGCCTTTCCCTCTGTTTCTCCATAATAAATGAAGGGTTTGATCAGCTGCCTGGATCAATACCTTGCACACTCCCACAGTTTGTACCTACTTGACACCTAACCTCCAAATGTTCTCATACATTTAACATGTAGCTGCTCACACTTGCCTGTAGGGGTCTCATTTGGGATGGAGGGAGATTTTGTGCGGAAAACCACACATATTTTGGAAATTTCGGACCTCTATCTACAATCTAGCACGATATACGTGCACTCGGTTTTGCAATAGCTGCATCTTCTGTTACCATTGAGTTGTGCTGTTTTTCTAATACAACAACAATAATAATAATGATGATAATAATAATAATTGAATTTTTCAAAGGAGAATCAAGGAGTGCTTTCAGGGGAAGGGAAATGGGCACACTACATCCTGAAGTGCAACAGGCCAGAAAGAAATCCCCTTTGTTCCCCGCCTCTTGTCAGAAGTAGCTTTAAAATACAGTGATTGCCCCTTTTTCGCTCCACCTGACCCCTCCATTGCTTTATAAATAATAGAATAATTGCCTGTTTCCAAAAAAATAAGAATTGTTCTTTGATGAGAGAAAAGCCATTGGGGGAAATTGTGTGTGTTAGTGTAAGCAAGAAAAAAAAGAAATGAAGAGAAGAAACGAGAAAGAGAGCAGAAACACAAAAAGGAAAAGAAAATGTATTTTTCGGTGCTCTGGGTTAGTTCGAGCCTAGCCTCCACATTCAAAGCTATTAGCTGATACACATAAAATCAAATTACATTAGAGGGAACAAATTGGCCAAAAGCTCTCAAATTAGGTTAATTTTCATCTCTTTTTATAATGCATTTGTTAATTTAGAGCACTGAACGTGGCTTTTTTCTCTGTGACTGTAATAGACCTCCTGGCCAATTCCTCCAGCACCTCAACATGGACTTCTCCAAACTAACCCAGTTTTCTAAAGACCCAGAGGCAGCCTAATTTTTTAGACAATTAAAAGTCAAATAATTTTGCCACTTTTTAGAAAACTTTATTAATTTCCGTTAAATTAGAAGACTAATATTTCCCAGACCTTCTTGAGGACATACGCCTGAATGCCACTGCCTACGCATCGTGAAGTGCTCTTATGTTGTCGCATCTCATTCTGAATCATGGGACTGCTTTTTAAAGATAATGAAACAAGTACAAACAAGGATGAAGTATTTTTATAATTTGCTCATCTGCATGAGCAGATAGTGTGAATGTGATGACACTGAAGCACAACTAGTTTAAAACATCTGCGGCAACCTTTGTTTAATGTAGTGTACTTGTAAAGAATGTTAGTCTGTGAGAAAAAAAGATTGGAGATTAATGATTGATAAAAAAAATAAAGAAATAAAGAATACGAAGAGGTTGTCAGAGAGAGATGGAAAGGAGAAAACGACACAGAGACACAGAGGAGGAAACAAAACACAGATTTCAGAGGTTAATGTCCTCTATTTCTGTCTCTTTGTCTTTGTCATTGTATTCAAACTGTCTTCTATTATTTTCTCCCTCACCCACTAACTCTCATCCTTTCCTGAGGTATTTTGAGGACATGTCTTACCAGGCGGAATTAGTGTTGTCTCTAAGATGTGGCGCAGGCAGATGTCTCAGTGGCCGCCCACTGTTGGCAAGCAGGTAGAATAGCAATGAATTGTGGGGGGTCTTAGTAGAAAAGCTTGAGCTTTGTGTGTTCACAATGCTGACTGGATTTTCTGGCTTGGGGGCGGAGGGAATTGGTGTGAGACACAAGCTACTGCTAATTGAACGCAGGGCCTGATTCACTAATTTGAATGATTGCTTCACACCCCAACTATAAATCCTTCACTGTTACTCCTGAGGTGCAAATGGAACTCTACTCCTCCACCAATCTTCACTGTCATATATTATTATGTACTGCCTCTCCTTCACTAATTTTATGGAGAAATAGACAGTGGAAGGAAGAACAGATTTTATTACTGTCTACAAACATACTGTTAATTTTTACTAGTCATTTTAAGTGTTGTGTGTCATTAGCCTTGATGGGAGAAGTGTTCAAATCCTCAACTTCAGTAAAAGTAGCAATACCTTTTTATAGCTCCAGAAGAAGCTACATTTTTGTAAAAAAAAAAAAAATAAAAAAAGAAGAAGAAGAATGTGTAGAATTAAAAACGTGACATCTCTGGTTCTGCTTTATTGGTTTTGATCATTTGATTTTTAAACTGTTCATAATGAGTCCAGCGTTGTTAAAGGAGAGTGTGTTTTTGAACCAGTGCACTGTTTTTCAAAAACCTAGAGCCTACATTACCTACAATGCATCTCAGGCACAGAGCTTCATCTGGACCTACAAAAGGCTTTATTCTACTTTTTTCCCATATATAATTGCACTCCTCAACACCTGTTAACACACACGTGTGTGTAAAATTGGTGGAGTTGCCCTTTAAAGTATGAAAGTAAAAGTAAATGAAACCATGGAGAAGTTTGGAGCGAGTTTGGTGGAGTTGTTAACAACTCATCTGAAATGTGACCCTAATTACACATTGTTTTCTGCTATAAATCAGAAGCCAAAAAGGTCAGATCAAAGTTTACAGTAGCATGAAACAGAAACGGTCACATAAAGTACAAGTATCTCAAACTTGTACAACAGCACTGTACTTGTGTTAATGTACTTAGTTACCGTCCACCGCTGGTCACTAGATTCCCAACAATTTAACATTTTTCGTTGTTGCAGCCTAAAATGAACAGCTGCTCCGTCGACCAAAGACATGCCAAATAAAAAATCAATCGATCTGACTGTAAAGATTGTGAAATGTGTGTTTAAGAAGGTATTTTCATGGACGTGGGATATCTTGAGTGGGTGATTTTCAAGTCTGAAAAAAGTTTTTCTTTTTTTATACTGGGCAAAGATAAAAGCAGCAGATGGCTTTTCCCCACAAGTAGGATGTATCCAAACAATGTGTTCTTTGCATACATGATAATGTAAAGGACATTGGTACCTTGCCAAATACTTGGAAGAAGAACACAGAAGCAGCCATTGTGAGCATCTAAAGGTGGGGTAGAAGGAGCAGCAAGCACTAGAGGGCACTCTCCAACTCCCTACCCCTCAGTGCTACTTTCATTCTCACACACACACACACACACACACACACACACACACACACACACACACACACACACACACACACACACACACACACACACTCTCTCTCTCTCTCTCTCTCACACACACTCTCACATGCACTCATGCACACAGAGAACATGCTGAACATTCAAATATGAAAGTCAGAATGAGATGTTCTCACAGCTACTAGGAGACAATCAATTTGAATTGTATTAATCAGTGCTTGCACTCAGGCCCTCTCTAGTTCACTATTCAATTACAACTGTTACATCTCATCCCATTCTCTCTCTCTCCCCTCCCCTCCTCCCTCTCTCCCCTCCTCCCTCTCTCCCTATCTCTCTCGCTCTGTCCGGGTCTATATCTCTGTCTCCTACTGTAGCCACTATCTATATTAATATTTCCCCCATTGTTTTTTTTTCCCGCAGCAGCGTAGATGATAGATTTTAACCTAATGAAAAGCACTTCTGTTGAGATTGAAAAGCTCCTTAAACACATCATGGCGAAACCTCCCTCTCCTCCCCTCCTGTGTTTTTCCTCCCTCGCTCTCTTCTCCTTCTGCTTCCCTCCCTCCTGGTTTTCCTGCCGTGTCTCCCCCTCTCCCGCCCCCGCTTGTCCTCACCCAATTTTCTGTCTTGACATTTATGCATCATCTGTTGCACCCTCTATGAATCCTGCCTTTTTTTCTCCTGCAATCTTTTCTTACATCTCCCCCCTTTTCCTCTCCCCCTCTCTTCCTATGCTAAATGGGCTGCATTACTGTAATGAGCTGGTAATTTATGGAGGAGGAGTGCAGGACTTGTATCATTTGCCCATTTAGTGTTTGGCCTCACCGAGCTTACCCACTCCCTCTGGAAACACATTGGATACAGGCTCAGAGCCAAGTGTAAACAGAAGCAGACCCCCCCAAACCAAAAGTAAGAAGGGACACACGCACACACGCACACACACACACACACACACTGTAACAAGTGTGTCTAATGACACATTCAAGAGAAACACATTGTCTACCACAGAATCAACCGGCTCTAAGTTCTCTATCACTGTACACAGACGGGATCCAGTCATACTCTCATAATGCATAGATTAGAAAAAAAACATGTTATATGTCATTCTCTATCTCCTGATTCTAAAATGTACCGCTCAAAGTAGTTTGCTTGTTCGATGGATTTAATGTACTTGCCTGATTGTTGCAGCTTTTTGGAAGTATTTTCTTTATTGAATGCACTTCTTTGTCAGTTTAGTCACAACACATTTAGAATACAGCTGTAACCATACAGAACTTAATGTAGAGTTGTGTGACATTCAACATCCTGACAAGCTTTCTGAAGCTTGAGAATAGGGGCCCAGATACTAAGCAGATAACATTAAAATAAATGTTTACCAACGTGTCGAAGCTTCAGCTAAATGGATGTAATTATGTGAAATGGAAAAATAAAAAAAAACCCTTGTTTTGTCTTATTCATGGAAAACAGAGGGTGTGGAGCAATTGATGCAGTCAGCTGCACTGATTAAAATTACAGAATATCTCTGCTGTCAGATGGCGTGACACAGACAGCACAATTATGTATTCAAGACCTAGAAAATAAATGACCCACTTGGGGGGGATCATTTTATCTAACAGGCATAATATTTTATAACCCAACAAGCTTTTTGTTTACTTCTTTCTTCGTTAAAATTCTAAATCATCTTTCAATCTAAAAAGTTAAAATGTGAAGTTGATGTGTGTTTGTAATGCTATTTATACCTTCAGGAGGTAACCGCATGTTCAGACGATTTGAAATTTAGGCTGCCAAGTTCGAGGAAAAACTGCAAAAGAAGAAAAATGAGCCTGTTTGCTTTCTGCTGCCGCTGAGCTCTTCATTTCAGCGGGAGGAGCGTTTTTCAAAAATGTTCTTTTTTGGTTCCCAGGCACAGGTTAGAGCCATCGCTGCACAGGATAATTGTCATTGTGGGATGTTTTTCTATTGGGGCTTGTGTAACTCAATAGCCTGCGGATGAAAGTCACAGAGAGGCGAACATCCAAAGAGAAAGAGACCCGTTTAGACCACAGGGAGATGGGGAAGAAGGGAGGAGGAAGGACAGAAGAGAAACAACCACGGAAGGAGGCTGGATAAAAGAATGAGTAAAAGACGTTGAAGTGAACAGTGGGGGGGAGGTTTGTCGGATACTGTGACTATTGTCTGTCCCGCCTCGTAACCTGAGTGGAAGATTAAAGTGAACGTAAAAGGTCAACGTGTCTCTGACATTATAAATAAGGTCTACGTGCATGTTTGAATTGTACACAATATCCATGCACAAGCATGGCCTCCCACGGGGATGTTAAACACCATGGCGACAGGCGCTGACCCCAGTCGTAAAGAAGGTTAAAGGTCAACAGAGCTACTGAGGGGATGACAGTGACCCTGAACACGGGAACATCCTTTAGAGAGGATCAGGAGGAGAGGACTGAGAGGAGGGGGAAGGGAGAGAGGATGGAGGGTAGAGCAAACACTCCTGTGAGGAGGGAAGAAAATGGGGCAGGAGTAAGTACAGTGAGGTCTGACAGGGTGAGAGAAATGGAGATGGAAGTAAAGGATGACGTGATGAGCAAAGACCTCGACTGTGCCGTTCAGTGTGTTGCTGTTTTCATGTTTTTGTGCTATTAGCTCCACTGTAAAGGCAGTTACATGTGCACAGCATTTGGGTCCACAACACATTTTTGCTACAGGGACAATAAAGTGTATGGCCGAGGCACACGAGCCAATGGCTCGCACACATTATTAGAGACAGCAATGAGAGGCTCATAGGCAGAAAAAGTACTGTACCTCTTTCTGTGTGCTGAGGAAGACTTTTAGATGATGTATGAATAACAACAAGTTATTTTTCATCTATAAAAAGTTTCCCCTCTGTAAGATTCTTGGCTGATTGTATCTACGCTAAATTAAAATAACCCTTGATGGAGTTTTCAGCCGTCTCCTAACGCATTCGGGATCATTTTAAAGTCAGTAATACTCGGGCAGATGAAATATTTGTGGCAAAACAAACTCATCTATTTCCTGAATTCCACATAAAATGAAAAATATGAGTGGGGAAAATAGTTTTCTCAGCACACCGTTCCCCTTGTTACATTTGGACAAATTATGCTTTAAAGGAGAGCTCTCACAGTTTCGAGTCTTTAGTTGAACATTTGGCCTGTTGTGCATTTCTCTCTGCGGCTCTCTCCACAGTTACCTCCTGGAGAGAAGTGCTTTGTGTTTTTATGAGACATTCTGACTACACCGCGGTACAAAAACAAGGTTCTTAAACTGTCATTTTGCATTTAAGAGCACTTATCAATTTCATAGACGCAGTCAAAGCAGCAGTCTCAAGTAAGACATGAGTTATTCTGTGTGCGTCTGAAAATGAGCCTCGGGAAAGGTTAGCCATAAACTGAAAAGGTGTTTGATCTATAGCCAGTTATTGATCAAAAATACTGTCTAAGCTCATGAAAACGTACATGTGTGTGTAAGTGAGTGTGCGCCGGTGCACTTTGGTTAAGAGTGTGCGGCTTATACTGTAATGGCACTTGAAGTGTGATTTGAGTTATGGCCAGGTATTGATCAGAAAACATCACAGGAGCTTTAAACTTTGCTAAAGAGCTTTTGGTGAGACCTGACTTAGTGCTGTTACAGACTCATGAGCCATTAGGAGTTTGTGTAAAAGAGACCACAGCGGGACAAACAGAGAAACGTTTTTCTCTCCAGACACAAAGGCCAGGTTTTAATGGAGACAGTACTGTTTTCTGCAGTAATTCTTCATGATTTTAGCCAGAAGGAACACAGCTCTGTTTTTTTTTTCCTTTTGGTCTCCTTCCAAAAAAATATTCAATGTTCAGTGTTGTCACAGTTTTAAACAAACACTGACCAATTATCTCACTGTTTCATGCTCTCTCATATACCATTGTTTTGAGTTCGTTAACTTTAATATGTTGAGATCTTTTACTTTACTGTTTTTTTTTCTGGAGTTCCTGTTCACACATCAACATAAATTAAAGCAGCGTTTAATGAAGATCATCTATTTTTATCTCTTTCTGACTGACCTTATCTGCTCAGAAAACACCACAGTGTTTTTTATCTGTTGTTTTATCTTTTTCCCAGGCTGACTTTTTAATACGCCATATCAAACCAAGTGCGCAGGAACAACACTGCTGCAAACCTTTAAATTGTTAACCACATTCAAATTGAGGATCTATTAAGGATTCACTTCTTTGTCTATTTTGCCTGTGCTTGACTTTTTAAGGACTTTGCTGTAGGTTTAGGTCAAGAATTAATAAGGCTCAAATAAAAGTTCAGGTTGCCTTGAAGATTTTCTAGCTGAAAGTTGAGACAAGAACTGCAATATAGTTTGCTGGAATGTAGGGATGATTAGATAAGACATGTTCTATTGTTACAGTTTCCTTACATTTTACCAACACTTTTAACAGTCCCTGTTCTAGTTACAGTACATGTTTCTGTCTGCTCTGTCAATGTTACCATCTTATTGGTTTTAGGTCTCAGGGAGATAACTCTCCTTGGCGGGGTCTGCCTGTTATTAACGGTCTACTAACCTAATTGTCGGACAACTAATTGGTATTGGGTCATTTGTTTTCAGGTTGTTTCAGGGGGCTAAGTAGACCCCTAATTCACACACAGACAGAACCACACATGGACACACATGCTGTCTTGAGATCATAGCGGTTTGGAGGGTTTCTTCAGGGGTAGGCGAAGAGGAAGTGTGTGTCTGGTTAATGATTCCCGCTGGGTTAAAGCGGACAGAGTGGACTATTAAAAGCTCGAGATAAGGCATAGCAACAGACTTGGCGGCACTTGGAACCACCGACTGTGTGTATGAGACAGAGTCAGAGGGGCATTATGAGCAGGAAAGGGTAAAAGTGTGGGCATAGCAAATGACTAAATTAGAATAAAGGAAGAAAAACTGTCCAGTGTGGATGTCACCGTCTTCTCAAACTGAGAACTGAGTGGTGTTGCTAATTACCTAATTACCCCATGTGGGCTTACTATTTAATGTTTTGATGATGACTAAATTAAATCCATGTCCCAGTGATTACAGATACAAAGATTTTTGGGCCATGCTTTTCCTCTTCATAGAGCAGCTGAGATCTCAGCAACAATGCTCTTGTACCTACCAGACAAGTTGCAGTAGTATTAAGATTGGCAGAGACTGCCACGGTGTGTTAACCTGTTGTAGTATGTAAGAGCAGCCGGTTTCCTCCTGGATCTTAATAAGCGTGATGTAAGAGGAGGCCCATTTCTGGGCTCTGGATCCAATAGTAGCGTGTAATTACCTTTAAGACCTGCTCCCTATGCTAAAGGATTAGCCGTAATCCATAACCAAAGCCATAACTATTGCTACGCTACGTTAATTCCAGTCAGACGCATGCAACACGCAGTTCCATCGGCTGGGATGGTGTCTGTCTTCATCACAGTTCTTGTTCCTCTCCTCTCCTCTCCTCTCCTCTCCTCTCCTCTCCTCTCCTCTCCTCTCCTCTCCTCTCCTCTCCTCTCCTCTCCTTCTCATTTCAAATTGAAGTTGTTAAGCTTTATGCCCCTCCATCTGTGATGTCAGAATTGGAGAGCAGTCTTTTCCTGTTGTACACAATCCAAAATCGAGCGAGAGAGAGAAAGTGAGAGTGATGGAGGAAGAAACAGACACACAGAGAGAGAGAGAGATAGTGAGTGAGTGAGAGAGAGAGTGAAAAGGTGGGGAGGATTAATATCCTCAAAGGAGAGGTGCATTGGAGCAGAGGTGCTGTTGGTTTGAAATAGAGCTTAATATCCTACTTTTACTGCTGATGGCAATAGGAACCTCGGTTTTTGTGTGTGTGTGTGTGTGTCTGTTTTCTGTTTTCTCCTTGTTGATGTTGTCTTTGAAGGATGAAAGTACACAACACACATTTCCATACAGATTATACACACAAACATGATAAATACCATATGCCTGTGAGCATGTTAATATTAGCATTGAACGGGCACATTTCTAGGAATGTCTTTGTACTCATAAACCTATACACCAGGGCTGCGTGGCTTCCTATATTAAAATCAAGATTTTTTTTTAAAATACATTCTTACATGATGACAACTCTGCTTTATTTCTATTAGCTGCGGGATATTCTGAATCAAAGCACTCACATGTTCTCTCTAAACCATGAATGACAAGACCACAATCCACTTCACAAACTGAACTATCCATCTCTGACGTACGTAAGAGGGAATTATTGAACACTGGACGAAAAAAACCTTCAATAACAAAAACAGAATGAGTGCGGATCTAAAAAAAACAACTTATCCAATCTGTTTTTACAAAAATTGTTGTCCTTGTACTGAGAAAATGGTCTCTTTTTGTTGTGTGGACTCAAAGACGAGGTTGGCGTGACAGCTCGAGTTTGTACACCAACCAGAAATGTCACCACAAAATACAACCTGGTGAAACTAACAGGGCCCGAAAAATACCACAAAACCTTACCATCCCACCAACTCAACACAAATAGATGTAATCCTTCTATGTTGCATCAATATATCTGACAAGCCTTGATTTACCACCTCAACCTTTCCCAGGAAAGTTTCACTGAAAGTAATCTTTTCTTTTTCACAAATTTGCTACTCATATTCAACTTGACACACATTCATGCCTGGAAGCTACCCAGCAGAACAAGAGTCTGATCTTTTGGCCAGAGAGCAGCTTCACTGAAACAGCTTGGGGTGAAGGGCCTGGCTCAAGGGGTAGAGCCCACAGTGGTACTGAGGGTGAGGGCAAGCTTTGCTCTCTCGCTACCTCCGCTTGGACTTATTCTTCCAATCCGACAGCGAGCCTGCTTCACCAACTCTCAGTGCAAAGATGAAATCATATGTCAGTTCTTTGAAATTAAAATGACATCAGTACAGACATGAATATTGAACAATTGTGCAAAAACCTGGAATTTGTCCAGCGATGAAATTTGTCCTCATCCAGCTCCAACAATTTGGCAACATCTGTGCGTAGCAGCTAAGGTATACTCAAGTTATATTTGAAAGATTGTGGTGATAGAAAGTGAAATATTGTTCAGGTATTGTTCGACAGCTGAGACACTCGGTCAGGGTCATGTGTAGGGAAATACTACCGTTAATAAATAAGTAAAGTGACATCGTGTGCGTAACGTAACTTAAATTATGTACGTAACCTGTGTAGGTTAAGTGTCTGTATGTTCATGACTGAACTGAATGTAAGGTAGCCATTTTAACCCAAACTTTGATGTTTTCCTAAACTTAGCCAAGTAGTTCCAGTGCCTAAAGTTAACCTAGCAGCTTTCTTGCCTAAACCCTACCAAGCTGTGGCATGCACATGATATTGAATGGTTGGAGTATTTAAAGTTAAGAGTATTTGAGCTGTGAGTGCATCATGTTACATTCTATTTTTAATTGTATGAAATTATCTCAGACCATCCAATCTAATTGACACCTGATGAATAACACCGACCTGTTAAATGTCCCTGTGAGTGTGTGTGTGTGTGTGTGTATGTGTGTGTGTGTGTGTGAATCGGTGCCGAGTGCTTGTTCTCAGCAGTGAAGGAAAGCCTGTTGTAGGTCACCTCTGTGATAGCTCCATCTCTCCTTATCACCCCTTCACTCCGTCTATCTGTCCTTGCCCATCACTCTTCCTCTCTATCTCTCTGCCTCTCTCCACTGTCACTCACTCACCTTTCCAATCTTCCTCTTCCAAACTTCACATCCCCTCCGCAAGGTTATCGCACATCAACCACTAAAAACAGTCCTTGTGCCTGTGTGTGCGTGTGTTCAAGTATATTATTTTCAGATGCTAGACCACCGTAAAACATCAAAGTCACTTTTTTTGTCGTACTGTCTCTACCTCACCACTTAAACATTTAAGGGTCTACTGATTGCCTCTGTTTCTCTGTCCGTTGCTCTCTGTCTCTCTCTCTCTCTCTCTCTCTCTCTCACACACACACACACACACCAACGGTATGTGTCAGCTGGTTTACATCAGATCAGGGGCTGATTTGGAAAATGCCCATGCCCTCAGTGCTCTCTCTCTCTCTCTCTCTCTCTCTCTCTCTCTCTCTCTCTCTCTCTCTCTCTCTCTCACTCACACACACATACACACACACACACACACACATACACAAGGAGGCACATTGCCTTCTCCCTGCCCTCTGGCTAATTAATTTCCCAGATCGAGCATGTCCCACCGTAAAGTGCTCTCCCCCCTTCCCGTGTCACACTCAATCTGTTCCTCCCCTCTCCTGTGTCTCTCTGCCGGGCCTGGCTCATTTCAGTTCCCCCTGGCCTTTGATTGCGCTAGCCCAAAATGTCAGGGCAAAGAACGTCACCTCATAGCACCTCTGCCTCTGTCATTTTCTTCCTTTCTCCCCGTTTTTTTCTCTTTTTATATCTGCATATTTTTTTTATCTGGCTTGGAGGGTGCAACTTGTTTTTTTCCCCTCTTCTGATTTGAGGGATTGACTGCATGCCTTCTCCAGTTCCCTGTAGTTCTCACAGCTTTTAATTTGTTAATTCTCAGTTCACCACGGGGGTAAAGCAACAGTCCCTCTCTTGTTTCCCTCTAGCAGTGCATGTGTGTGTTTCGAGTGCTTTATTTGGTATGTTGTTTACTGCATTAGTTGTGGCACTCTGAGTGACCCTGGTCGGTTTTGGCTGGTTACTTTGAAGATGAGCATAGTGTGTTAATCAATCAGACAGTGAGGCCAGAGCTCGGCCCCATCAGACTGGCATCAATGGAGTTAAGTGACATCCACATGGTGCTCATTGAGGTTGCCGGGGTCAACTTACACAGTTTTTACACTCTTGTATGATTTATGTGTGCTCATGCATGGATGTTTGCACATGTGTAATCACACTTCTGTGAGAGCTTTTTCCCGTTTTCTGCTCATGTTGACAACCAGTTCATGATGACATGTTAAGTACTCGCGAGGAAACAGGCACATATGTGTACAACCTGCTCACAGTTATAGATATCCCCTCATGTTCTACAGGACAAAATTAAGGTATCCAGTTATGAGTCGTTATAAGTCGTCAAAACAAACCTTTGTGCATTACCTGGTGTGACATTAATAGTCATCTCCCCTGTGCCCGACTATGACACGTTTAATCCATCCTGTTCGCTGCAAAAGTTGGTAAAATACATCCATTTTTTTTTATTCTCCCTCTCTTGCTGATTCAAACAGCATGGCTAATCCACGTTTTAATACAGCTAAAAAAGTTCACTTAATGTCGCGTTCTGGATGACAAGCTGTGTGATCACAGCTGGGTCTTCTCGGATCCACTCGGGAATGACACATAATGTTAAACAGACCCATCAGGTTAAGGGTCAGGTTAGGTCCTAATTTTCAGATGTACCCATGAAGACCTCTGTTTGACACATCAGGGGACTTAATACATCTTCATATCTTAATGCCTGCCTTGTACAAAGTAAAGCCACAAAGCTGATTTGATAATTGATCCTACGTTGACCACCATACCCTCATACGTTAAATGATAATATAATGATAACAATAATACTGAGACGGCAGATGTAAGTTTTATTGTCTCACAGGTGTATATTGCCCTCATGTCCCACCCTTGTAACAGTACCAAAAGGTTATCTTGAGGTTTTGCACCATCATGAGCATTAAGGTAACTTTCCTTTTCATGGATGTTACAAATACAGCAGAACTGAAGCCTCTTTCTTGCCAGATTTCCTGTCAGTGCTGGGAAGAGTTTCGGCTCATGTGGGAGGAAAGAAATACAGATTGTGATAAAAAATCTTTTGCATCCCTTGCAACTTCCACGGCTTAAAAGGATGAGAAGTGAAAGGGGGTTTTCTTTTGGTTTTTTGGGTGTACAGCGGCAGAATGGAGAGGGCAAAGCTGAGGCCAAGTTTTTTAAAAAGCAGCACAAAGAACCGAGCGAATGTCTTTCACATTAGACGTGACAGTTGCGCCCTCTGGAATACATCAGCTATAATAAGGCTTTTTTTCTGGTGTTCCTGCTGCCATATTTATACAGACACACACGCTGCACACATGCACACACCGCCTCGCAGTAAATCTTTACCTTATACCGTCACTTCTTTCATAAGCATTCTGTCTTCATCAGTAGCTAAAATATGGTGTATAGGGTTTCAGCAGACAGGCATTGGGATGGCTTCAGAGCAGTAAGATAGCAGTAATGGCACACCATCATTTAGGAGAATGTAATAAGTGAATATCTAATAAGCCTGTAAAAGATGCTTAACCCCTGATGCTCTGGGGTCAGGTAGAGAGACAGGGGGAATAAGCTGATTACTGATGGTTTCTTCTCACGTTGCGGTCATCACAGGATTGACCAGCTCCTGACCCCGCTGTTAGGAGTGCGGTTACCTTCGCCCAGATCCACTCCTCTGTTTGGATAAATCCGCTATTTATGGTTGTTTGGTAACAGCTTGCGCCTGATATGGGAAAGTAATAGGTTATGAATCTCAGTCTGGAGATAATGCAGAAGTTAATGGAACACCAAAGATTTAGGGTTTTTACTTCAGTTGTTCACATTTGCTCAACTTTTTCTCACCTTTGTTCCTAAGTGAACGCCATGAAACCTGTCGTAAACTGTCATTTCAAGATTTGGGACAATCTTGATGATAACAGTGTGGGCAATACTGTGATGGAAGCTCTGGTTATGAGACAGTTTTACCATTCCTAAAGGCACCAAATGGTCCATGAACCCTCTTTATATTGATCTTTTGATTGATTTGCTGTTTGGTGATTGATTGACAAGCATATAAGTTGGCCCAAATCCTGGGAGATGTTTAACTTAACTGAAGCAATCAGGTTTTAAACGTGATCCCCCCCACCTGTTTTTCGTATGATGACATAGTTTTATCCCCGAATGACAGACTTGGTAAAAGACGGATGAAATGTGCCATGCTCAGAATGAATGATATCCTGGATTTAAGGTCAATCCCTGTCTCTCTCTGCTTCTTTTCACACTAAACACACACACATACACACAGACACGCGCACGGAGCCAGATCCTAAAGCCATTTTCAGGCAGGGCAGCAGAGTGTGTCCTCATTACCGTCTGTGAGTGTGTAGTCACCACTCAGTCACAGCTCCTGCTGCCAGAATGGGATTTTTCCCTCTTCTCTCCTCTGACTCCTCCACCTCTTTTTCACCTTAGCTTCTCTTGCATATCGCTTCATCTATTTCGCAGACAGAAAATCATTATCAGTCAGGAAAGACAATTTCCTGCTCCTATGGTCCCTTATACATTGCCAATCAAAAGTTTTTGAAAACCCTATATTTTAACATTTTTGGGTTACTTTTTTATTTTAACCATTTCTGAAATTAGTATAAATCAATTTCACTTGCCACCTGTAACCATCGGCATGCCTTATATCTGCCTTACTGCACAACTGAGGAGAACACTGCTGTAAAGCAAATGTAGCATGCAGGATGTATCCTTAATTTGCTGACCTTTACAGTGGACATGCCACGAACATTGTGATATATCCCGTAAGAGTCCAATTACTATACGGTGATTGGGCTCTGGGAAAACTCCTCACACACTGAACAGACATCAAGATGCAAATGTCACCCCACAAGGGATAAAAGGCCAGATAACATTGCTCTAAATGAAAGACTGTCTTACAGAGATTTTTTTACAGTATATATGAATGCTGTAATATCATAAGTGCTGTGCTGTGCAAGAACCCTTCTGTGATATCTAACTGTTACTGTAAGTCGTTTTTCAAATGAATTTACAATTGAATTACTTCAGATTTAAAGCAGCTGCAAGGATCTTTACTGTTGTGGCATCTGTGGTCACATGCAGTATGAGCGCCACAGCCTCCAGTACGTAAAGATCTTGACTTGTGTGTGAGTAAATGAATAATAATATGACGTGGTGAAACAAAGTAATGTTGGACCACCGACCTGCAGAGCAGATTCTTTCCTCAGGTTGTAGACCTCTCAGTTCATCCTCAGCACTTGAAATCCAACCTGGTAACAAATATAAAGAGTTAATATAATACAATTAATACAGTGCATGAATATAATATATATAGGAATTGATATTATTTTTCCTGAGGGTGTTTTTGCTTTTGGAGGTCATTAAGAGGCATCCCTAAGCAAAAGAAATAGACTTTTTCATAAAAGTTAGAAAGTGTGAATTAATTTGTAACTATTCAAAGATAGTCTTCTTTCACTTACAGTTCTATGGATTCATAATGAATAGAAAGCAGTACAATTGCATTTTCAAACAAGCAAAAGTCTTTATTTGTATGCTTCACCAATATCTTGCAAAACAAAGGCGCCGAGTTCAGATTGCTCCCACTTTTTCTGAGGAGCTGAATGTAACCGTTCGACTGTAGTGTAAAGGTTTTCAGTTAAAGCTCCTCGCCTTTGCGAAAGTAGCCACCGATTTCCATTTGCCACTGGCAGTAGCTGGAGTTTACAGTCTCCTGATAAAGGATCAAAGGAAGAGGGAGAGAGGCAGAGCACACACACACACGGATATTAGACTGTAATGGCAACCAGATGAACTTGTTGATAGAGCACTAAACGAGTCTAAACAGCCAAACACTTGGCTCATTCTGACAAAGGCTTTATCTGACTCTCCAGTTTACCAACTCGAGAGCTTAACAAATGATGTTTATGGTTATTTGCTCTTCTCTTTGTCCTTTCAGCTATCTCAAACTGCCATATGTTTTTTTTTTCCTTTTTCCCTGGAGTCTGTAATACAGCGGTTTCGATTAGGGAGGTTATGTGCTCGGTTGAATGCAGCACAGTAATCAGGAAATGCGTGGACAATGTATTCACCCGCGCTTCTTATACATTCACCGCGGTAGGCACCTGTCTGCTTCCATCCCCTCACTTCGTCAGGTTGAAAGAAGTTAAGTTGAAGGGGAAGAAGCAGGGAGTGGGAGTCGGTGAAGGGGAAGTGGAGAGAGTTCTGTTGTTGGCTTCGTTTAACTATGAAGCTCTCCTCTTTTTTTATTTGATCTCCCTGTTCCTCAGAAAACTCCAGATTGCTCTGCAAGGCGGATTTAACGGCAGCAATATGTGTGTCTTAACATCAGACGAGAGGTCTGAGCCCAGGTAATCGAATTTTGAGATCATGTGATTGGACTTGACAAGAGGAGCAGGATGGGGAGCCGTTCGCCTACTTGACGTCTCTCCAGTCTCAAACACACACACACAAAAGAAAAAAAACACAAATGTGTGTTCATACTTAGAATATTTTTCCAGGTCACAACTCATAAAAAAATAACCCAACATGGCTGCTCCATGCGCTGTTCACCCATCTGGCCTGATGGAGCTTCCTCCCCATGGTGCCGTTACATGAAGCACTGTGTAACTTCAAAGCCATGTTACTGCCTGTTTCGCCATAATGTGCCATTATGCGTGGAATCCAAGAGCATGCTGGAGTACAAAAGAAACCACATGTGGAGCACTCCATGTGCCCCAAGCTATATATTACATATGTTACATACTGTATACAAGGTTGTTCCTGTGTGTGTGTGTGTGTGTGTGTGTGTGTGTGTGTGTGTATAGGAGACTCTACGCATTACACCTCTCCAGCTGCATGGGAGAAAAGGAGGTTTAGATACATGTAGTCAATTCAAAAAGCATAAGATTATTCATTTCCCTTCTCCTATGGGAACAAGCTCCCACTTCACGGTGCAACACACATTTGTATACAAGTACACACACACACACACACACACACACACACACACACACACACACACACACACACACACACACACACACTTGGGCAATGAGTCTAGCCCAATGGAACATCTGCAATCTGCTGATTGCATGTTATTTAATACTGTAATATGTGGAGGTATTTTGAAAAGTGTTGTGATAAAAGGGGGGGGCAGGAAGAAATTCTATTGGACTGAGTTTGTAAAGATTAATATTCCCTCCTCATTGAAGTGGAGACGTTTGAGCCTGTTTGTGGAAAAAAAAAAGTTTGAAGTGAAATGGATTTCTGCAAATGAGAAAACAACATCAGGGCTAAGTAACCATTTGAAGGTGCTGTCAAAGGCTTTCTCTGTCTTTACCCTCCTCCTTTCATCTTTCTCTCATCCCTCGCTCCTCCTCCTGCCTTCCCACTCTCATTAGTGATGGTTGTGAGAGAGTGGAGAACAAAGCGCAGGCCCTGCCAATCGATCACCGAGCAGCACTATCAATCGACTGGTTGGAGCGCAGGTCTCCTCCATCCGCCCAACGATTGACGGGTCAAGGATTGATGGGGGAGATTGTTGTTGTGTCTGTGTGTGTGTGTTTGTGTTTGTGTGTTAATGCAACAGGGGTATGTCCTTATTTGAGATAGATTACAGAAGATTTAATCTCATCTTGTTTGTCAACTGCACATTTTAATTTGTAGCCGACTAAATAGATAAATTAAAAGGGCATCAAACGAGCAATGTATCTATGAGGGATGGTGTGTGTGTGTGTATGTGTGGAGTTATGTCTACACACATATTCCCAGGTGTAACAAAAGCCCCCAGACACTGACAGATATTTCTTTTTGGTGGCTACTCTTTACCCTGGCACTGTGTCTCTGCCCTGGCAGCAGTAAACATGCATGCACACACACACACACACACACACACACACACACACACACACACACACACACACACACACACACACACACACACACAAAGCCGAATTAAATCATACACTGGCATGGAGTCACACTTTACCCTGGCACGGTGTCATTGCCTTTCAGTGCTGTGACTCATGCCAAAGGCTCTAATGGATGAATCCCGCAGCAGTCTGAACAGGCATGAGTGTGTGTGAGATTTGTGCGTGTGTGTGTTTCAGCATGTTACCCTGTGTGTATTTCCAAGGTGTTGTGTAAACATTGGCATTATGTGTCACAGCTGGCCAGATGACTTGCCCCGCTTTTCATGTCGATTTTCCGTGCCTCTCTCTGGGAGGACGATGCTGCCACATTTGCATGAGAAAGGTTGTCAGACTAACACCTTTTCTTGTTTCTCTCTCCCTCCCTCCCTCCCCCCTGTCTCTCCCTTTCTCCCTCCATGTCTTTCTCCCATGTCCATAGCTCTGATAGCCATAGGCCAGTACAGCAGCACCATAGAGACTGTGGATGCCGGCTGGTGTAAGGACATCACAGACCAGGGAGCCACTCAGATCGCTCAGAGCAGCAAGTCCCTCCGCTACCTGGGCCTCATGAGATGTGACAAGGTAACAAGGCTCGGCCTGTAATGTTGCACTCTCAAGAGATGTTTCTGGAGATGTTTTAATACAAAGCAAATCAGATTGTTTCATGGAGGAAAAAAGTTCTGTGAATCTTTTTTTTTTTTTTTGGTCTACACGAAAACTTAATACGTTAAGAGCTGAAGCAGTTGTTTGATTTGTTGATTGACAGAAAACTAATCAGCAACACTTCAAATTATTTGTTAATTTGTTCATCTTTTTTTGGCAAGTGCCAAATATTTGCTCATTTCAGCTGCTATGTTTTCAGCTTTTTTTTTCTCTCTCTAATTTCTCTGTTTCATATCATTTTAAATCAAATCTCTTTTGTTTGAAGAAAATAAGCAATTTGAAAAAATGGCCCCAGACTCTTTGAAATTGCGATCAGCATTTTATAATCATATTTTACTAATGACGAGATTAATGATCATTATTAGTTGCAGCTGCATTTGCTTTAATATGACTGTAGCCCCCTTTTGGTGCTGTTAATATGCACATACCTGATTGGACCCCCGTTGTCATTCTCAGTAGAGATAAATAAAAGAGTATTGTTTGGTTCGAGCAAATTGTAATACAAGTCTAATACAATATACATAAATACTTTAAAGGTGCAATTTGTAGGAAAATGGCAAGATTTCTAAGGTAGCTCCAAAGAAATATGGGACAACATAACCTCTTCCTGCTGCACACTACACTCTTGGCTGTTGTAACCAGCTGCCATTAGCAAGTAGCTCAGTTAGCTATGGAGTTAAGTGGCCCTATTACTGACAGGTGTCTGCTAGTAGGGCCATTCTTCAACCTCAGATGGCAGGGGAGTCACCATGGTCAGTTTGAAGACAGGGGACACAGTAAGGTTGCGATTTACAGCAGCTCTGATCAGGACTATGATTTTGGGGGTTGAGAAGACATGGCAAGTTATGGACATCTAACAGCTAACGCTGTGTGGGCACTCCGCCACATTTTGCAGTTCATATCTCACATTTTGCCCACATAAATCCATTTTTTCTAAATAATCTGCAACAATGTATGGGTATAAATGATATAACAATGTCTGATACTTGTCACATTTCAGTCATCTTATGGTTACTCTATATTGCCTTGCTTCAGTGGACACACATAAACAGAGACATAATCAAACAAATACACATGATGCCTCAAAAGACACAGGTCAGGGCACCTCGCCAAATAAGAAGCATCCAGAGGCGAGCATGTGGAGTAACTAAGCCCATTGCTGTCTGTGCCCAGTGTGCCCACGTGGTGTGTGTTTGAGTCGGCTTGTTGAGTGATAACACAAGTGAAGTGACATAATGACCCCTCTCAAACTGACTTTGAGATGCCTCTGGGTCTGAGGGACGATCTTTTCCAAAGTCACCCTTAAACTCTTGCTGGCCTCTTACCAATCCAATCACTGACCCGATGGAAGCACGTTAAGTTGTAGTGCCATGGTAACAACTCCACCCACCTCTCCAATTGGTTCAGTGGAGCTCCTACCACACAGATGCATCCACTTACTTACAGGATCATTCAGTGTGACATGAGTGGGATGAGGGCGGACAAGGAAAGAGACAATGAGCAGCTGTCCTAACCTAGAAACTATAGCCTGCACTGATATCGTACAGCCTGGTGTCTTGTACTGTAGTCTGCACAACACAAGGCCATAATCCCAATGCTGGTGGGCCTCCATATGGTGAGTGTAACAGTGTGTTTTTAATGAGCCATTTTGTTTTCAGATTGAGGCTAAATTTTACATTTGGGTTTCGGGCTGAACAAGTTTAAAAGCTCTCTGCTGTGTAGTAAAAAAAAAAAGTCAGAGTAGAAGTTGGCAGGGAAGCAGAGGAGGGCGGAGAGATGTTATGACTTATAGTCAAGGCCTTTCACTGGGCTGGGAACTCATCATTTTTATTTCTTCATTATAAAATCGGTGATATCTGTGTGTCGCGGCCTCGAGGTTGACCTTATGGATTTCTTTGGGGGAAAAAAAAAAGCCTACCCGGAGATCGTTAAGTGTGACCAGAACATCGGTGTATCATATTTATCTATTTATACTGTAATAAAATTAAAACATATGAGGGTCCGATAGTGACCCCATGTGTAAGGTCTCAGTGATAAAGCGGTGTACTCGATTCACATTATTGCGGACGTGAATGCGTATCTATCATATTTATCTAGGAGTAATAAAGAGTAACTGCATTACATAGCAGGTGATCACTTAGATTCCATTTTCATTTAGTCCCCCCGCCTGCCCGCGTCTCCTCGCCGGCTCAGTGACCCCAACAATCGATATCTACAGCCATGCTAATAAAAATCTCTTCTGCAATGACCTACATCTTTACCAGAATAACAATTTTTCTTAGTTTTCCCTCCTCAGTATGCTTTCATGCTCCTCCTGCCCCATCGCTACAAACGAATCCAGCCCATTCCTCTGCTCTTATTCATATATCCGCCTCTCTTCAGATGTGATATTCATACTACCTAATTTAGCCCGGAGGATGGAAAGATAAATAATTATCCTCCCTCTGCTCTGAAGTGGGAATTTGGGGATGACACAGCTAAATAAAGCCATAATTGGTGCTATTAGGGTTGTAATGGAGTGTGAATCGAGCCGAGAGAAGATTTTGACAGTTTCCAAGGTCACGGAATTAATTCACTGCATGCTTGGCCCCTTCACCCGCTTCCTCTGTCTCCTCTCTTTTCGCGCCCCTAAAATTGTGTTTAGCATTGCAAATGAGGAGTACTGGTGAGGATTGGTTAGGCTTGTGTGTGTGTGGGGGGGGGGAGACAAGCCCACAGCAGCTACTTTCTTTTGTTGTTGTTGTTTTTCAATATGCCAGGCGAGAAAAGGGAGTTACAGTAGATAAGGTCAGGCTGCAGGAGCGGACAGAGAGAGGGATAGGGGTAATACGAAGTTCGCTCAGAGGGAAACGAATAAACAGAAAATAGGTTGTTATTACCGAGGTCGCAGTGAAAATGAGAGCTACAGAGCGAGTTAAAGAGGTAAAAAGGTGAGGTGCAGAGACGGACCGGGGGAATTGTGGTTATCTAGGAGTCAGCTCACGGGCAGCAGTGACCATGCTCTGCCTTCTCCTCGCCTCCCACTCGCCGCTCTCGCCGCAAACCCTCCTGCCCCTTCTTCACGCCTCTCGAGAGTCTTCAATCGCCTCAGCTAAAGATCCGTGCTTCTGCTTTTCTTCCTGACAACTAATTTGAATTATTTATATTTCTTTTACGCTTAAAGTTGCTGACTGTCCTCTCCCAAATGACTCAGAGTTGGGGGACGCTCAGTATCTTTTTATCAAGGTCACTTTGACGGGGTGTTTTTTTTTAGTTGCTGTTGGATTCCTGCTGCTTCACGTCTTCTCTTCGCTTGTGCGAGTAAAGAGATTTCTGTATCATCGAAGTGGAAGCAGACAACTTCATAACTTCCCCCTGCTAGCATTTGTAGATGGTATTATTTTGCTCACTGCTGTCGCAAAGATAACCCAATCGCTTTTGTTTTACCCCAAAGCCTCGCAACTACCAGCAACAAGGGACAGTTTCTTTCCAAATTTCATAAAGAAACGATAAACATTACCTTTGAAAATTAGAGAGAAGACAGGAGCATGTTCACTGGAGAGGTAAAGTGATATTGTCATAAAATTTATACGGAGTAATAAAATAGTTTGTGGATTTCTTTGTGTGAAGAAGCGACAGCAGCGGGGGGTGGCGTCGGGGGAGTGGAGGGAAACATTAAGAGGAAATGCACAAGTTTATTTATTAAGTTAGTCTTCAAGGGAGACATGAATGCTGACAGGGTTGTACCCTTAACTCGAGCTTCATCTAAACATTGAATAACTCATCATCTACTGCATGATGATGAAGTCAAAGCAAAAAAAAAAGTTGTGTATTGCAAGTTAAAGTTAACAGAATCTGTTCTTTGACCACTGCCTGGTGAAAAAAAAAAAATTGAAATAGTGGTTGTAATCCCTGTTGCATGCTGTCCCCCGTTAATGAATCAAATCAATATTTCATACTACTCTGCAAAATAGTTTTTAGTACGGGCTATCCAATCAATTTGGCCGTGATTTTTCCTCCGGTTTGCATTTGACATTTCGGCCTCGAGCAGCGCCGTATCACGCCTTATTTGTGTATCACAGCAGTAAAATCCGGAGGCATGTCCAATTCAATCTCGGGGCAAACTAATCTCATCTCTGCACTTAATGCAGTTCTGGGGGGAAAAAAATGCAGAAGCTCGGGGATAACTCTCGATTCCATGGGGTTCCCACATAATGAAAGTCTTGTTCAAATTACTTAACTTTAGACTTCTCTCCGCCACAGTTTCTCTTTTTCATGTTGACAAATCAGTTGGAATTGCCTCATTTTATTAACATCTCCATTGTTTCAAATGAGGACACGGCTGCACTTTCTCAGTGAATCAGTTTGTCTTTTCTCTTTCGTCAGCCCCGTTGTTGACAGCGTGAGTGACCGGCGTGTAAGGTTGGCAGTCCTTCTTCTAGTGGAGCCCATACTTCTTTTCTGCTCACAGGTTGCTCAAGAACTGTAACGAAGGTTGATTTCAGGCAAAATACTTTACTGTAGAGCGCTCTCTCCATTAGATTTGGATGGTATTTTCTTATGATTCAGCTTGATGGATTTTAATTGGTTTAGCTTAGCTTGACCTGTAACAACCCCAATTTATTTAGCTCTACCCGAGGATCTACACACTTGAGGAACCATCTCAATATTTACCCATCAACCAGCCAACATACTGTAGCTAAGGGGGTCACTGACAGTGGCCCCAACCTGAAATAATTTTTCTTTGCCCGCAGACCGTGAATGTTTGCATTGTGAAAATAAATTGTTATATACACTCCGCTCCTCATGAGAGCTGTGTTGACAGTGTTCTGGACATACTGCAAATACTCCGCAGTTAATATTTCCCTTACAAGGCCTTTGCTTGGAATTCATTCAGGATGTGTATGTTGCAGGAATTTAGCACAAATAAGTGCGACACAGAGGTAGAAAAACACGTGGGCCAGGATTCAAGGCGACAATATCGTCGCAGCAAACAGCTGCTCAATCACCATCAGAGCTAGCGTAAGCCTGTCTGACTTACAGATGTCCAGGTAACATCTGCGGCCTACATTTGGCTCTTAAAAATAAATCATGCATTCGCTCTTTCTCTATTTTCTCTCCTCACTTTTTTTTTTCTCCTTCCACCCCCTGCAGCTTCCTCCCACCCTCACTGATTTGGAGTTAGGTTTTTCCGAGCGGGTCCTGTCAGTTTCAGACAAATACAGCCTTGTGATAACCCCCGACACGCAGCGCGGACAGCCCCGTCAGCCCCGTCAGCCCTCCGCCTCGGCAGCGCAGCTCGGGGCTTGTGTAGATTTGTTTGGAATTGTCAAAACGCTGGGAATTTTAATGTAACAGCTTCCCTGGATGTCACAGGACTTAGAACGTGTAGAATTCATTTAAGAACTGTTAACAGGATCCATCTGGCTCTCCTCATGTGGAGCTGTGTGAAGGATCGATTTCCTCCGTCACAGTTTACACAAACGTGCTTCCGTACTGTATACATTTTACTGCCAGCCAGCTTGAATTTTGTGTCCACTGCCATTTGGACTGATACGGAGAATGTTTTATTTATTTTATTTTTTTTACTCTGTACACACACAGACGTAACACAATCCCAGATCTGTGTGAAGTCTGCTTTGATTGTCAGAATATTTTCTTATTGAGGCTGGGCGATATTCGTTTCCAACAGTTTGGAATGTGTGTGTTCACCACTCTCTCTTTCCCCTCCACATCTGTCTGAGGGGTTTCCTTTGTGTCTCGGTGTGTTTATACGCGCCAAAATGCGACGTGTCTGTGTGTTACTGTGTGTGTTCTTCCGAGAGGAATTTATGTTATTTGCTGTTAACGCAGCTCATAATGGCGCATTGAAATCAGAGCCCCTCCAGGCCCGGGCAAATGGCATGCTCCGCCTGCCTCAAATGATTACGCTCCTCTGCCCTCGGGGGCCAAACTGCCAACGTTCCGACGAGGAGAAAGAATGCGATTGATCCCGACTCACCCAAAAATAATCAAATCAATGCATTTTGTCCTCTTTCAGCGCCAGCCTTTTGAAGTGTTCGGCTGAAAAGACGCCAGGAAAAAGTGCCCGAATCGTCTGAAAAGCTGATCATTTCTTTGCTCCCATATGTCAGCGCGTGCATCTCAGAGCAGCCCGGCTCCCCAGCGAGTCTACTGTTAAATGTTAGGTCCTCTCTGCGGGAGGAATTCATCTTTCCACGCCTCGACGAACACAATGGAACATTATGTATTATTTCGGGCTGCGCTTTCGAGTTGTGAAATTGGTGTCAGAGGTAATTTCCAGCTAAAAATTACAGCGATGTTGTAACAGCATTCTGTGCTTTTGGGGCCGGGTGTATGCAGAAAGACAAACACACATAAACATGCCAAACTCACACAAATGCAACAAATGTTAACGCTGTGACATTTATAGCTTTTTTTGCCAACCGCATAATTAAGATGAGTGTCCGGTCACAGAGGCAGGGATCCAGCAGTAAGTTTTATTGATTTATTTGATTTTGCAGAAACACGCTGTACTGCCTCACACCGAACAGTGGTAATTCACTGCACGCCTTATCTGGGCTCTGTTTACATATGTCTCCTCTATGCGTTAAGATGGTGTTCTCCATAATGGGCCCTCCCGGCCACTCTGTGAACATTTAAAGCCTTCATTCTCTGTTGATGTATCACTTTGGGGATTTTAATCTTATTCAGCCTCAGTGGAATGTTTTCTTTTGGAGCGTTTTCACAGCTTGCTCAAATGTACCTCTTTTTCCCCTCTCATCCTCTTCTCCATTCCCTCTCTTTCTTTTCTCTACATCTTTTTCACTCCCGCCCCCCCCCCCCTTTCTTCCTCATCCACCTTTTTTCCCCCACCGTCTTTTCCACTACTTCATTAGAGTGAAAACAAATGGGCAGCTCAGGTTTGTGAAACGGAGAGAGGGGAGCAAACTCACACAGTCAGCACGAAGCAGGACTAGGAAAATAATGACACTGACTGCTACCGGCCCCTTCAGGGACAGCTGGTGGAGAGAGAAAGAGTTATCATAGTAATGGAGGAGAGGAGGGAAGAGAACAGAAAGTAGAACGAGGGTTGGCCTTGAGGAAAAAAAAACAAAAAAATGATTTAACGAATGACAGAAAACCAAAAGGAAATGCAAGTGAAATTAAGTAAAAAGGGAACAATGGAGTTTCTTTTTTACAAATGCCCCACCGCTCCGAAAAGTGTTTTGTGTAAGCAGTTTTGAAGTGTGCTCCCATTACCTGCACTGAGGCGGAGCGACGTTTGGGGAACAGGTATGAGCACCCCAAGATAGAGCAACCAGACAGACCTTGTTAACAGAACAGACATCCCAATCAATACGGCCGTTCCACTGGTGGATCCAGCTGCCGGGGACTACACACAGATAGGCACGGCGCAGCAATTTGCAGACATAAACAAGGGCCTAATTGTTCAGGGCCCGGAGGTTTGGAGCGAGGAAAACAAAGATGAAGTATGGCGAAGAGTTAAGAGGCTTTTTAAGTCTCGTTTAGGAAATGAGAGTTTTGGACTCTGGCGAAACTTTCTTTGATGAGTGTTGTTATTGCGAGCGGCGGGGGTGCTTAGTTTTAGAGGCTCCTGAAGCGAAAGGGGAATTAGGAAGGAAAGACACCGTACGCGCAGCATCAAGTCGTAAGATTGGGCCGGTTCCCTGGTTTTCCTATTTTACCGGGCTTTGGTCAGACTTGAATGTTCAAAGTCGAGAAAGTAGGTTTTTTTTCTTCGGTGTAATCTTGGAGTCTCATCCCACACAGAAGAGCTGTATTGATTGGCGGTCTTAACTGAAGCCGCCTCCTGATCATCCCTTCATCTTGTTTCTAAAGGGCAGGAGCAAGGGACAGTGAAGGAGAGAGGGCGAAATAAAGTGAGACGCCGACAGAGTTCACTGAGTATCTGAAGGGAATCTCAGATTTGCCCTTCAACGTAAAAAAACAAAAAATCTACCAGACCCATAGACACGCGTAAGCCTGACCTCACCTGGCTCACAGGCGCTCACATACACGTTCGCTGCCTTCCCTCCACCTCGCCCTCGCTTTATTTTCGTACCCCTCTTCCCTCTTTTTGTCTCTCTCCCTCCCTTACACTCCTCCGAGCAAGGACGGCCAAGGTTGTTTTGAATTTTGGATGCCGCACACATCTTTTGCTCATTCAATTAGTTCATTCATCTTTCAGCCTTTCCTCCTCTTCCTCCCTCATCCAGTGCAGTTTACCCATCACATCGGAGGTCAAGATAATCTCATGGAGTCACGGGCAGACGGTAGACAGGACTCCGTGTGGCCGGGTAGTCTCACTCGCCGATCCTTGCGTGTTTTTGCGCCAATAACGAATGTTTCGCTCAATATGTTTTTTGGTTTTTTTCCCCTTCCTCCCAAACGTTGTGAGAGACAGCAGGTGGTCACAGTCTCTTTTTTAGCCTGCAGGCGCAGCATCTGACTGTGTCGGTGATGAATTAGCCATTTAATGCTAATGACGACGTCGCTCCCCCTCACTGAATGCTGTATCTGTTAATACATCCAGATGAGCTTTGGAATTTTTTTTTGTGAGGGAATCGCTTAAGATTCTGATTTATGAGCGGCATTAAAAAAAAATGTTTGGGAAAACAGTAGCCAGTGGTTAGAAATGCTTTGAACACTTTTCCGTGTTTTTTGTGTGTAGGCAGGAATAGTGTTCCTGCGACCTGTGGCTCTGTGAAAAAAGAGAACAATTTTCACCCAGAGCTAAAACTCAAAGAACAAAGATAGAGATTTATCACGCTGTCAAGATTTGAGCTTGTACTGACAGTGAACTGAACAAAAGGGTGATGTCTGTCTGCACAGTGTTTTTCTTTGTGCTTTTAAATAATAAAAAAGCTTGACTTTAATTGCAGTGTTCTCATTTGATCAGTCAGAATTAACCCCTAATTCAGAACGATCAGTCAGAATTAACCCCTAATTCAGAACGATCAGTCAGAATTAACCCCTAATTCAGAATAATCACTCTACAGGAGGCAGTGTTCACACATTAGCTTTTTTTTCTTTCACAGATGAGATCACTGAGTTCTGCTCAGGGGCTTGTTTGTAACGTTGACCGGTCCGCAACATCTAATCCGAGCTTTCCCCGCTCCGAAGAGTCACTATGAATTTTGTATCACGGTGTTCTTTGGGAGGACAGGGTCAAGCTGCCCTTGTTCTTTATTTATTCTGAAGAACAAGGGAGCCGTGCGAGGCAAGAAAAAAAAGAAAAATTAAACACAGTAGCTCTGTTGTGATTATCGTTAAGGAATTCTGCTTGTGTCTGACCTCCAGTAAGCCGCTCTGGAATTTCCTATCATTTCTGGAGGTGTGTGTGTGTGTGTGTGTGTGTGTATGTGTGTGCGTGCGTGCGTGCGTGCGTGCGTGCCCACCTTATTTCATTGTGCTGTTTGCCAGTTGAAGAGGAAGGATTGGTTTCAGTTAACAGGGCATTCACCATTCTGTTACTATCTTATTGTACTCTGCCAGTGAGAACAATATATGACCTCGACTGGTCCCTGTAGTAGGAACGTGAACTCCCCGTCTCTGTCTTTATCTCATCCCTCTGTTTGTCACCCTGTCACGACACCTCTTTCTCTTTCTTTCTCCTGTGTCCTGTCTGTTTCTCTTTGTGTCTTTTCTTTTTTAGCTGTGATAGGCTTTGAAATAACTTACATTTGAAATAAACTTCTGCTGGCAAGAATCGGATTTTTTTTTTTTTTTTACTATGATTTGATATCTTTATGATGCATGCAGTAATAGGGAGACGGCTTATACCGATACCAATTATTAGAAATCAAGGAGACTGAAAACTGATATATGGGACCGATTTTCATTCGCAGTAAAAATGAATCTTAAGTACAGTTTTCAGGTACTTCACTTCAGTCATTTGATTCATTTATTTTGATACATTTAGTCTGTAGTTACTTTGCAGATTCTTGTTATGTCTTTAACGGCTATTAATTTTGATGTGTTAGCAATCAGATATTGTTGTAGGTGTGACATTGTGTGAGAGGGCGCTGCATCACAGCCAAAGTAGCACTTTATTTTGCATTTAATCCGCAGTCTGACAGGGAAATAACTGATATTGATGCTGAATATCGGTCCTGTGATCTACCAGGGCCGATAATCAGGTCCACTCCTAGTAAGAGGATAAATAAACCTAATAATGTTATTACATTATTTGGTTGCACCCATATCTTGATGACTTTCTTTTTGTCTATCCCAGATAATTACAGCATCACACTTTTCTCACGCTTCATTTGAAGTGTAAAACGCTAAAAACAACCCACACTTATCGGTGAGATTGCTACCAGAACATCAAGTGTAACTCTACGGTTTGTTAGTCCACCGTGTCACAACACAACGCATTCCCATTTTAATTAGCTTTAGTTCAGCTCTACCTAATAGATGTTAGCTGTGATAGTGTTTACCCATGTTTTCTTTTCTAAGACCGACAAATAAATTGTGGAAAAGCCTCTTGAGTTATGGAATGTTTTCCTCCAGTCTGCAGAGATAAGAGCGCCGGCCTTACAGAGAGGGATTGGACTGAGCCTCGCGCACATTCCTTTAGTTACCTTTGTCACGCGTGATGGAGTGTGGGGTTTACAAACCTAGCCTCCAGAACCTCGTCCCCTGACCCTGTTCAGTTTGAGCCCCCATTCCTCCATGTGTGAGTGTGTAACTGTGCGTGTGTGTGTGTGAGTGAGCATATACACTGACACCCTCTTTTTCAGTTCTGCCGTTGTCTGATACTGTGCAGGGATGAGGGTGTGTGAGCGGGACCAGACCTTAGTTGTCGCAAGCGGTGCCTGACCTGTTTTTTTTTTTTTTTTTTTTTTTAAAGCACATTCAGAGCCATGCACTGCAGATTTCTGTGAGAGGTCGCTCTGCTTTCTGAGAGTAAATCAGAAAAATGTTTGAGCTCAGGCTTTGCTCGGTAAAGAGCAGTCTATTCCTTAAGCTTCCGAGCCAATGCATCAATAGTTCATTTAGAAATATTGAATCCTTCAGAACAAGTCTGTGGCGACGTCTTTTCTGTTTCAACACTTGTGAGATCCTCTGCTTTGTTTCTTTGTTTCTCTTCCGTTCCTTCCCTCTCTCCCTCTTATCAGAGATGGAGGACTATCTTTCACTTGTCCAGTCACTCGTTTAGAAACTTTACAACGGGGGCTTTTCCTCTGAGCAGTTTAAAGAAGGCTATAAATCTGGCCTGTTTAAATCCAGACTTGTTTAAGCTGCCTTTTACTAAGACCTGATGCACCGCATTCTTCTGCTGCCTAAACAGGCTTTTTAAACATTTACCCCAAATGTATTTACTGGTTGACTGATGTACTCTGTACATGGAAGTAGACAGGGAACGGGGGGTATTTGTCTCTCTTTATGGGGCCGGGGACTAGAAATGGCTGCCACATGGCCGGAGAAAAGGGAGGAAAGAAAAAGGAGAAAAAGGGAAAGAGCCCTGCAGACCTGTGCTGAACTTAATGAAAATGAAGAAAAGAAATAGGGCAATTTTTTATTGGAAACAAACACGTCTTTGTTTTCTGATATCTGCATGCGCAACCATTTAAATTAACATCAAACTGTAGCTTTTATTGCTTTTTCCAGGATCATTGTTCCTGCATGCGAGACCGCGTCGAGTGCATTTGATATATTCGGAAGGAGCAGGGGCCATATTTCTTTGAGCCTTCTATTTCCTAAACTCTCTCCCTCGCTCTTTATTCCATTTCCCTCCCTTGATTGTTCGGAGCACTCAGAGGGCGTTCTCACCACCCCAGTCCAATATGATATGTATCTTGGTGTTTGTGTATCTGATTATCGATTTACGACCCGGTTTCTTCTTTTTTCCCCTCCGCCGAGAATGTGAGCCGCCGCTGCATTAGTCATCTTTACGACGTGTTTTACGGCGCTGCTTACTAGTGGGAAAAGCCCGGAGCTTGCGGTAAATGTATATTTTACGTGGTGATAGAGTGCATTTGCATCGGAGGATCAGTCTTGAAAAAGAAGAGCTCACTGTTAAGAAAGGAAGCACTCCAACAGGGAGAGCAGAGGTCAGCTCGGGAACTCGCCGTCACTTACCTTCAGCCGTCACTTGTAAAAGTAGAGGGGCGGTTGTCAGCAGGCACTCTCACACACGAATACACACACACACACACACACAACCCTGTTCACTATTCACATTCACTGTACAGCATGTTTGAATAACAGCGTTTGCCAAACAGCGTATCAGACATACATCTTTTTTGTTTTTCCCCACATCTCTCTCTCTCGGCCTCTTGTAAACCCTGACAGCGGCACATTGCCCGTCAGCATGCATTACGCCGCACTTAGATCTACAGTGCAGCATCTTTGAAGTTAAAATGGGGGAAAATATCATAAGTATAGGCCTTGCTCCAGATAGCTGTGGCTGCACTCCCAGATGCTTCTCAAAGATTAGAATCATCAGTGAGCGGTGAGCCGCTCTATCGTATGGCAATCCTACACACTTGGCGACGCGTTCGGAGGAGGGGCTGTGCAGTACAGTACACCGGATCAGGACTGTTTGGGGCAACAGGAAAAAAAACAAAATAAAAGAACCAGAGCCGTATATCTAAAGCACCATTGAGTCACCAGGAGTCCCCTGTACTTTCTGATATCATTTTTAAGCTTATGTTGCCTAGCAACAAAATATCGTTAAGCACAGTTTTGCCCGGTAACAGAATTTCACTCTAGGAAAAAAACCCCAAAACAAAACAAAAAAAAACAGCTGAATCATTGGTTTGAAAAAGTCAGTGTAACCGGAGGACTCCCCCGTCTGCCATGCAGTTACCCACAGGATTCAGTCTGACCTTCATGTCTCACATCAGCCCTGAGCCGCAAATACCAAGCAGGTGTGGTGATGTCATCACATCTCATTCAACATACCACAGAGCCACGCAAAGGGCATACAGCCCTCGTTTGTGGAGAGAGTGAGAGGGATTGAAGGAGAGGGTTCTTTTACACGACGCTGTGTTTAAGACTTACAGTAACCGTGGCTGTCATATTGTGCAGCGGAGTAGAGTTAATGGATGCTATGATGTATAAATGCCTCTGTCAACTGATTTTCTGTCAGCGGGATTTTCTGTCCGCCAGCAAAAAAGCTGTTTGAGAAATGAACAAAAGCATTCGTCATTCCAAGACGCCATTGAATTAAAATAAATCTCAAACCAGGTACAAGGAGTTATTGTGCTGTGTTCTGCCCATTCGAAATTTATACAGGCGTGGATTTCGTTGATGGTAAAATCAATTTTTTCTTCAGTCTTGATTGGCTTTGCCCCGTGCAATATAATAAGGTGTTTGAATTCCAATTATTTCTGTTGTATGTGACAGTAATTATATTTCAAAACTTGGAAAATGACACAAAGAGACTGATTGTTTCTTGACGATGCTGATTCTTTTCTTGTGAACGTGGTGTTATCGGAGAGCGGCACGGGTCACTCGATAGTCTTTTCATGATTTCAGTCGAAGGGATCTCGTCACAGCTCAAACATTAGCGTTGGTGCAACCAGCAATTAGGAGATGATTCAGCGTTTTGATTGGGAGCCATTTTGTGCGCGCAGTGTTTGTTCAGCAAGTGTAGCTGCACTAAATTAGCATTAATGAATGTTATGGCCTCCCGTCAGTTTGACAGGTCTATTCTTTAGATCTGTTTTAATTGTAATTAAGCCCTGATTAACGAGCTGGGGGATGTTTCATTCTCTTTTCAAGAATATAGCATAATATGTTATGAAGGCAATCAGGGGTTTGTCATTTTATCTGCTAATGAGGCTGAGCCATATGTCATAACAAACTTCACTTCTCTCTGTAGCGGCAGCCTTTAGAGACCTCGCTTAAGCTGCTCTTCTGCTCCTGCTTTGGTCTTCTCTCTGAAGACAGCCATCTTTGTAGGCAAACCGCAGGTGTTTGTCTGGGAAAAAAAACAAAACAAAACAGGTGTGGGGTCGCCCCTGTGGCTCTGAGTTTAAGACTCCGTACACGAACCGCGAAGTCCCCGGTTTAAATCTTGCCAGGCACCTTTGAAGCATCTCTCTTCCTTATTTCCTGTCATCTCTTCCTTTTTGCCTCTATCTAATAAAGGCATTAAAAGTCCCCAAAAAGTCATTTAAAAAGAAAAAAAAGAAAAAAAAACACAGGTGTGAGGGTGATCCAACATCACATTAAAGCTAATGATCACCATTTGAAGCCAGTTGCTAAATTTGTTGAAAAGGATCCAAGAGTCGACAGATCAGACAGTCAATGAAAAGCTCTTAATTTATGATTTAAGATCGTCGGACGCCCGGGTCAAATCCTGAAAGAGCAAAAGAAGAGGCAGCATTAATCCTTGCTTCTCTGAACCACCATTGAATTAGAAAATTCAACTTGATTTGTTGCCCTTGCCAGGATTTGTTTAATAGTCTTATTGAAAAGACTCAGCCAGAAAGAATAACCAGAGCAGTCTTTGCCTCATTAAACCACAGAGAAGCAGAAGGTGCAGCCACATGACAGTCACACACAGTTGTCCATTTGCAACCCAGAATGTGCAGCAGCTTGTCGAAATTCTCACATTTTTATCAGAATATTCAGAAAAACATCAAATGAGAAGACTTAATTAGCAGGCTGCAAACTCAAACTAGAGAAACTGTGGAAAATATAGTGGAAATATTGTATTTATATACATTTCCTGTTTCTGTTATTCAGTCAGTGGAAACATCACAGGCATCATGTACATCATAAAGTGTGTCTGGGCATCCGTCCTGTTCTCGTTAACATGATATCTGACAAACTTATTGATGGAACTTCTTCAGATCTGGTCCACTTGGAATTGGGGATGAACCGATTAGATTTTGGTGGTCAAAGGTCATGGGTCACTGTGACCTCATGGCGTCCAATTCCCGTGAAAACACCATATCTCAGGAATGCCTTGAGGGAATTTCTTCATATTTGGAAGAGACAGCCGCTTGGACTTGAGAATCAACTGAGTGGAATTCAGTGGTCAAAGGTCGAGTTCACTGTGGAATCACAAAACACATTTTTAGACATTACTCAACAATTCAGATGCTAATTACGGGAACATTTTACTCAAATGTCTAATAGAATAAAATGATGACGAGATGACATTTCAGATCCAAAAGGTCAAAGGTCAGCTTCACTGGGATTTCATAATATTCTGCAGAAAATGTTCTGGCTCTTATTCAGCGGCATAGCTCAGGAACTCTAAGTTGACTGGTGGAGACATAAAACAAAAGGCTGTGATGGCATAAACTAATAATGGGTGTAAAAACAGGTGGATGTAAACACACTTATAATAATCACCCAGCAAATCTAATGAAACCATTTATAAGAAGGCGCAGATATTTACATTGTTAGTGTCTTCTTTCATGTCCTTTAAGATAAAACACCCAGGAGGTCTCCTGTTTTTTGCCTTCATGGTAAACATTACCGCTCTACTTCAGTTTGGTCATCACAGTAGAAGAAGGAAATGATGGCTGAAAGCATGGTCTGTCTTGTAAAACTGTCTGGCCTTTAGAGTGCTTATTATCTCACAATAATAATAATAATGTGGAGTCTTTAAGTCGATATCTTGAGACTCATGTCGTGAGTGCATCAGCTTTACTAATAAATTATTGATCACAGCAAAGTGTTGCTAGACTTTCCTCATTTCCACTAGTACCCGCTGATTTAAAGCAACATTATGTAGAAAGTGACTCCTGAAACAGCTGAAGGTGAACGCAATGAAGCAGTGAAACAACTCAGTGACGGGACAAGAGAAACCAAAGATTCAGTTGGAGGCTACAGTAGTACTGAGTGCTGAACACAGACTTTAAAAGCGTCTCTCTCTCTGGTTTCCTGAACAGACATGAGTTCAGTATCGATTTTAGGGGGGAGACGGATGCTTGTTACAGGTTGGCTGAAGTCGCGAGACATCGCCGCAGCCCGCTCGGAGGCGAGGGCGGCCGTGGCTTGGCCCCACTCCGGATCAAGTCAAGTTGAACTGGTAAA
Organism: Acanthopagrus latus; assembly: GCF_904848185.1. NCBI lineage: Eukaryota > Metazoa > Chordata > Actinopteri > Spariformes > Sparidae > Acanthopagrus > Acanthopagrus latus. The sequence goes on from NC_051043.1 coordinate 22,925,214, forward strand.
GGAAAAACAAAATCAGCACGGCTCAGTTTACCTCAAAAGTGCTAGCGGGAAAACGGCAAAGAGACACCGTTCACCCTGTTACAAGACACTGTACCATCAAGATGTTATTTTGAGGTAAAAACATTACATAATGTTGCCTTAATTGCAGCCTTCTAGCAGTGGAGGTGTCAGGTGTCATTGTTTCAAGTTTAAAAGCCCTCTGCCAGTCTCTCTCTCTCTTTTGTCTTTCTCTTCAGCACTGACTGAGGAGAGAACCGAGGCAGGTTTTTTTGGCACTCCGAATTTTCTCTTTGCATCTGATCACAAAAACCAAACACACGTGAAAGTTAGAGTTATGTTATCTTTTTAATTCCTGTATTGACGGTATCCTGAAAGTGTCTGTTAAGCCTCTGTGCGTTGGCGTCAAGAACCTGAACCCCGGCTCGATGTTTCTTCCTTGGCAATCAAGGCGAAAGCTAACAGGCTGTTTTTGCCTTTTAGTTTTATTGAATTCACTTGCGCTGTGCAATTTTCCACCTCCCTTCTGTGACCCGAGAGGCATCAGTGGTCCGTTCGCTTGAGCGCACTTATTTCTTTCTCTGATTTCACTGGTTTTATCCCAATTCTGCCTGTTCTTTTTTGGTCCGCCTGTCTGTCTGGCCATTTGTTTTCTCTGTTTCTCTTCTTGACAGGGACTTGCTGATACCCACCACTTAAATAGATTGTGTTCGGTGACGAGACAGAGGGAATTAGACAGAAAAATAACAGCCAAAACGGATCATAACCTAAGCAAGAGCCAGGGAACTCTTGTCCATGCGAGACTTTTCTTCCAGAAAATACAGAAACTGGAGGGCTCTCGGTCAATGAGCTCGGGGAGAACTGTGCAACACTTTGTCACTGCTTTGGCAACAACAGATGACTGTGTGCTCAACATGTGTGTGAGTGTTTATACATCATTTCCCCTGGAAAGTGTCATGCTCGCGGGTGGGCGGGGGTTGGTTCAGGGTGGGTTGTGGTTAACCCCTCGAGGTCTCCAGGGTTACTCTGCCTCTGCTCTTTTTCAGATTCTCAGGCTCTCTGTGATTCAGTGACGGCCCGACAGTGTTGGACTGGAAAAGAAGAGCTGGGGTGGCTATTAGCTGCCTGTCTTTTCCTCTGAGAGCAAGAAGGCCTCATTAGCCTGTTGAGCTCAGCTGTCCTCTGGTGCTAAACCCGTTGCTGAGGATCAACTGTGTGTGTGTGTGTGTGTGTGTGTGTGTGTATGTGTGCATAGCCTCTGCTCTTAAGAAATGGCGTATCTCACACATTAGTCGGGTACACTGCTGTTTTGACAGGGCGCTAACAGTTCAATCTGTGGCTCTGATTATCTTAATAAGGTATCACGGAGCGGTGCGGAGACGGACGACAGATTCTTAAATTACCCCGTTTAAATTAAGCTGTCCAAAAATCTGAATTTATGTCACCTAAAGCAATATTTCTGCTACATTTATATGTTTTTTAAGATGATTGCCTCATTTTAATGTATCTAGGCTGGAAACCTCTACTAATACCGAATGAAGGAATCTTGAATGATTCTGAAATGAATGGCTTGATTAGATGAAATCATGGAAATTATGGATATTTGACCTCCTTACTAATATTGGGAATGTCAATACATTTCCATGGTAACATTAGTGATAAAGAGCAATAGCTTTTAACCAGAAGTTCAAACCAATCAGACAAATAGCGCAGTATCTTTAAAGGACATATTAGTCCCATGTGAACAATAAAACCAATCTTGCCGTTTCTCCCGTTCAGGCCACTAAAAGATGTCCGGTGTGATTGATGGGGGGTGCAGAGTCCACAGTCTTCGTTCTGTTATGCTCGGTTTATTTGAAGTTAATGTGAGGCTTCAGCGGTCAGAGTGAGTCAGATATAAAGGGGGGGGGACCAAAATGATGGTCTTTTATAGCACAAAATTCCCTCTTGTGAACTGTGAACGAAAGCGAGTCTAACTTCTTAAGATGGCCATTTTATTTGATTTACTCAGACTACTGAAGGCTGCAAACATATATTTTTCCGCAGAGAGATGACTGGAGATTTTTTTTCTCTCCCCCCCAATCGCTTTAAATGGAAATGCATTATGAAGGAATCTTTTTAATGATATGAAAATTGGCAGTGATGACAAGGAAGCAAAAGCTGTTTTAATGTGTCACCAGAATATCGCTTTGAGATGTTGTGAAACTGTGCGGTGCATACGGTGATCCAACGGGACAAACGTGTCTGCAGTGCGCAAACATGAGAAAAGACACCGTACATACAATCACGATCGTCGCACCAGTGAGCCTGTTTTACCTGTGGAATGTTCTGAACAGGTGTTTTTGTCGCATTCAGCAACTTCTCTCAGTCTTTTTGTCTAACTTGTCAAGTTTCATTAAGTTAATGAGGGAAAACACTGAATAAATTGCCTTTTATGCTGTTTTTAATTGAGTCCGTGTCAAGAACCGGTGAGCAAAATATCACATTATGTTTTTACACAGCGTCCCAGCTTTTTTTTAGGATTTGGGGATATCTATCAGCAGATGCAGCATCCTCAGTCATCGTGAAAGTGTAAATATTTAGATTTACCACTAATCTGTTAAGCCAAAATTGATGAGCATCTGCACATGAAGCCTGTGTGATGTAGTCAGAAACTCTGGAAAACAAGTAGGGAATTGGACTGTACGCCAAAACTCATTAACCGACATGTATAAGATTCAATTATCGTGAAATTAACTGCATTATCATTTGATTGTTATAGCCGTTTCCATATACGGCACAAAAGGGAAATTGGGTCAGATAGTAACAGTGTGCGTCTGTGTGTGTTTTACAGGTGAACGAGGAGACGGTGGAGAGGCTGGTGGTCCAGTACCCTCACATAGTTTTCAGCACGGTGATGCAGGACTGCAAGAGAACCCTGGAGAGAGCTTATCAAATGGGCTGGAGCCCCAACACCTCAAACGCTTCGTAGCTACCGCTGGATCACAAGCAGACAGACACGCACACACACGTGCACGTGCACGTGCACATGGATACACACACCAACACATATCTACACAGAGGCCCCTTTTTTTCGGCGTGCAGACACAAACACACACAATATTTGCAGCTCAGTCATGTTTGCTTCTCATCCACTGTTCAAACATGCATGTGAGCATGTAGCGACACACACACACACACACACACACACACACAGACAAAAAGGTTCGGTCCATCAACCGTTTCATTCGAAGCAAATCTCCCATTTTAATAATTTAAGTAAAACTTGTATTTTATAATGAAGTCCAACTTCACAACAACAGCGACAGTCAGCAACTCGACTGATTCACCCTCAACATCATCATCAATCAGTTTACATGCAACAATGTAGTGTACTCTCTCGGACCAGAACCTCCAGTGACAGTCTTTTTTTAGGGGTGCAAAGCAGTGCACCAACAAGTGTTTATATGATATCTACTTTAAGTGAGTGTTACTCAGTTGATAAGAGTATTAATCCTCATACATTTAAGTCCTCCACGTCACCTTGGATGGAGTAAGAGTGAAGTTGCATGAGGGCGGATGGGGGGGACTGGTCCTGAAGATGTGAAAAATATCCCAACAGACATTCAGCGATGGTCTGACCACAATTGTTTTTAATGAGAAAAATAGATTAAAATCGGTTTGTTGCACAGACTGGAACCGATGTCCCGCGAGCGCTGCGCCCACGTCGGCCCTCTGCAGTGTTCGCTTCCTTCAAACTGAACTCAACTGCTGCAAAGTGAGATCACACGAGACGCAGCAGAGACTCGGAGATCAGGAGATGACAATACCACGACTTTCAGTCTGGGAAGACAACCGGACTGCCGGGGCGTCAGAGCTCACATCAGGCATTCTGAGAAACCTGTGATGTTTATTTTGCCTAATAAGAAGATTTTTTTTTTTTTTTAATTTTCTTTTTTGTTCCTCTCTTGGATGTTCAGTACAGTGTTCGAGGCGTCTGTGGACTCATACTTGTTGAGATTGTTGACAAGGCTCCGTTTGAAGGACAGAGCTGTGACTTAAACTGCACATCGTCACGGTACGGAAGGAAAAATTTCAGGCCACGAATCAGCCGAACCCCCTGGCAAATGCATGGCAGGAAAACAGCACTGAATACTCCTCTGAAAAAAAGAATGCATGTTTACGTTGAGATTCTCACCTTATTTTTTTCAGCTGAAGAGATAATTGACGTGAGACGAGACAGGATGAGATTGAGATCATCTGGCGTTGGACATTAGCCCCTGTACGACTTGGGAACAGTGCTGCTTCCGATGCCATGTATAGATTTAAGGTTGACTGGGCGTCACCTTGAGTCAGGAGAAGAATGAAAATCAAACCATGCTTGAAATAGAAGTTGCCTTTACCTAAAAGAAATAATAAAAGAACCTGGGTCATGTTATCAGAACAAATTAACCACAACCATCGTGATGACAGGTAAGAGGGAACGTTGCCTTAAGTGGTCAGTCGGTAATCGCCACTGAACTAGCAGCCTGGAATCGACCCGGAATCCACTAAAGAAATGTTTATCTGATACTATCTTCCCATTGTTTGATCTGATATATACGTATAAATGAATACTGTGTGGGATTTACTTAGCCTATTATTGGTTTTGAAACATATACTTGTAATATTATCTATGTAGCAACGCAATGAGGGAATTATCTTTATTAGTGGTGTAGGATGTAAAGAAACAACTGGCTTGGGCCCGTAACCAAGGCCAGTACAAGTTGGTAGGTAGGAGTTGATCTTTTTTTTTTTTTTTTTTTTTTTTTTTTCATCTATTCTATAGAAATTTAGTAGTGTACAGTTTAAAAAAATGCAAATAACCAGGGTATTTTTCTATGGTGTGAACCAGCTCTGGGCTCAGCCTCCACACACTGTCACTCGATCACACAATAGCTTACTGGGTTTAAGGGTTTGAGTAGGACTGTAAACTTTCTACAGCATATAGAGATTTCAGACAATTAAAAAACCATGTTCATTCTACCCTTGTCAGGATTTGTAGACTTTAATCGACGGAGACTTTCTCCCTCGGCCTGTTTTTTGTTCCGTTTTCTGTTCTTTTGTAATCCCTGTATGCACTTTCTTCTCTGCTAGATGTTGACACACTTGATTCCTGATTTGTTAAGGCAACCGTAAATGACTGGATTTACATAAAGATGAATAAAACACTACTACTTCAAGCTTTTTTTTTCTTCCTCTTTTCTCTTTGTACGTGTGAAATTGAGGCAAGAAGAAGAATATACAGAATGACAGTGGAATAGTTTTCCGCTCATTTTCCATCATCTGTGGACTGCTTAAAAAAACCGTCTTTCTGCAGACATTTTTTATTACACCAAGTATATTTCAACACTAATACCAGAGACACCATAATGGTAGACATGGTGAATTTCAAAACAAACATAGATTGCATCTGTATTCTCAGGTTAAATGCAAATCAGGATACCAGCATGTTTTCCCATCACAACTAAAGGCCTTGGAATGCACAAGGTTGGCATACTGATGCCTCTGTATCGTTAGAGATAAAGATGTTTTCCACAGATGTCCACGCATTGATAATGTCTTTTCTCCCAAGCACGATGACGGCAGTCAACCTGCGTTCCCGTTAAAGGGGCGCTTGCGATGTCAAGGTCAGTGCGGTTGTCGCGATCACAGCAGCTTCACGTCTCAGACGAAGTGAGGAGACGTCAGCCCGCCGCCCAGCAAGACAGCAAGGGGCCTCAAAGAGCTGTAAAAGCTGTCCCTCAATATGTCGCCTCGCTTTGACAATATTGTCCCTTTCAAGTGCCTATTTTACCGTTCAATGTGTTTGTGTTGTTTCATGTCCGCCGATCAAACGTGAACGGTGGCATCAAACGGGATGTGAAGGTTGCTTCTCGCCCAGATAGATTCTTTGAGTTGTCAACACAATTTGTGTCAACTCGAGGTTCAATCCACCTGAGTCACAGCTAGAGGATCTTATTCTAATCGTAATGAACGTATGGGGGAGCCGTGTTTGTGTCAGTTCATGAAACAAATGCATGCACAAAACACATCTTTAAGTTGCGGATCTGCTCCTTGAACATCTCAACTGTGGAGGTAAGTGAAGAGAACTTTTCATTTTCTACTTGTCCATGTCAAACACTGCCTCAGTGAATGGATGCCAACACCTGTACAATCCCTGTCGCTCGTTCCTGATTTCACATTTTTAGCCAAACTCAGAAAGTCAGAAATGTGCTGATTAAAAACTGTAATGTTGTTTTTGTTACCTGAGGTTTTGTACCAGAATGCATTATGTTGAAATGTTTCAGTTGCTTTTTTTTTTTCCCCAACATCTCTTCAGAACAGTTTCAGCATCACAAAGCAGTGTTTGGTACAGGAATGCTGTGTTTGATTGAAATAGATTCACAGGTGTTCATCCCCCGTAACTGTTGGAACAACACTGACTCACAACAAAGGGATAACAGCATTACAGCTGCAGAAGATTTGAAATTACAAAACAGTTAAAGTGTTGTGTATCGCTTAGATTTTTCTTTCAAGTTTTTTGTTCCCACAGGGAAAATGCGAAAATTGGATTCTTCTTCTTGAGATGATATATATATAAATAATCATTTTCATTTGGCACTTTTGGCCATTATTAGATAGCAACAGTGTAAATACAAGCAGCACACACACGAAAGAAAGAAAGGGGTGTAACATTTTTTCATACACTGATGGCAGTGAACAACATGCAGTGGCTGACACGAAAGGTGCCGACCAGCACATCAGGAGCAGATTGAGGTTTGGTATCTTGCCTACTAGTGACCTTCTGCTAACAAGACACTGGCTCTACCCCTGAACAGCCGCCCCTGACTAGTGATGTATCAACACTTCATGAATGCTTTCCCCTGATTCTGGAGTGTACCGACGTCCTACTGCTGTGCTTCGAAGCCACTGACGAGGATTGCTGCTCTTCCCGGGCCGGTGTCGGGACAGAGCAGGTCTGACCTGGAAGTCAGAGGATCAGTTCCTTAAACGTGTGCAAGGATGTCCGTGGTCACAGTTTCAACTCGCTCGTCCTCTCTTCTGCACCGTCTTGTCACAGACGCAGAGTGAGAAATCTACAACTATCATTGTGAGGAGCGTTGATGTCTTGCCCTCCTTGCTCTCTTCCACTGACTGTCTACAAAAGATATAAAACAGACAAATGTTCACTGAATGATGTGTTTTCTGGTGTGTTTGACTGTTTGGCCTGTATGTCTGACAAAGGCAGGTCAGGTAGAGCCAGTGAGGGTATATGGAAAAAAAAAGAAAAAAAGACTATCCTTCGGTGAATAGCTTTTCAGTGTTATTTCTCCAGCAAGAAAAACCCTAGTTCAATAGATTGTACTTCACTGGCCCTGACAAGCAGAGACATTAATAATTCGGCCTTTGGCTTGGTCTCCTCTGCATCTGTCGAAGGCCTTCTGATTTTAGACTGACAGGGTTTTTTAATACCTCTGCTCCAAATGAGCTGATCTCCCCTCACTCCCCTCCCATCTCTCTCTCTCTCTCTCTCTCTCTCTCTCTCTCTCTCTCTCGGGTAAATTATGCAGCTTGCTGAATTTTACTGCTGCCAATTAGCGCCTTTGCAAATGTGAGTGTATGCCATCGATTCTCCCGCTGATTGAGGTGGATTCCATCAATGGCTCACACTCCTCGGACTTCTGCAATATTCATCAAGGTGGAAGGAGGCGTCCGTCCGACACTTGGAAGAGAAACTGCCCTCCGGAAAAGAAAAAGAGCTTGCAGGGCACGGTGGAATAGCAATAGAGAGCAGTAATTAAACTTGGTAAATATTCATGTGGTCATTACATTTTTAATGAGGAGCTGATAAGAATTGACGCTGACCATACAGGACATTTGTCATGTCGGACCTGCAAGGACGTTAGTCTAGTCCTCCCAAGAAATTAGTATTTTTCGAGACCTAATCATAGCTGACATTGACGGATGTCCTCGACTGAAAAGGTAGAGGCTCCTTTGAACTTCCTCGCAGGAACTGATCCAGAGCATCTCGTCATGATGAAGGCTGCGCTTTAGAAACATGGCAGTCCTCCCTCCTTACGCACTCATGTGTTGTCAAGAACTCAGGGCCTTTGTGTTTGTGATGTCTTAGAAAAAGATGGAGGGTGGCGGTATGCTTATGAGTCAACATGCAGTAACTTGTTGATCCAGCCAATGGTGGTGCCCGTGATGAGGTTTGACAGTACGTTATTGTATATTTTGTAGTGGCCATCTGATGCGTCTCTGCAGCCCCCATCACCAGCGTGGGATCGTCAGTATACCAAAATCTCACTTGTGCAGAGCAACATCTTCACCGCTTCTCTGAACAAGTCGTGTCTTGTCTTCAAGTATTTTTCATGACCTTGGATGGTCGTCTTCGCCTCAGATGGCTTCCATGTGGTTGAAAGAGTCTCCTTCTCTTCCTGACTGGCTCCCACTGGCCGACTGCGGAGGGTCTGCCCCGCTAAAGCCTCCCTTCATCCTCTTCATCCTACACTGAATCAACTTTACTCTGGCACCTCCCAGCATTCCCTCCGCTTCACCCCTGCCCTCTCCAAACCCAGAGTCTTCCTTTCCCTTGGAAATTATGTCAATCATTTATCCTCATCGGGGCCAAGAGCTTTGATATTTATCAACATATAACACCCAAATATTTCCTGTCAATCATCATAAACTGTTCTCACCCCCTCCCAGGGGAGCGAGGAGGCATTTTGCCTGGCTACCTGTGGTACTCTGCCCGTCTATGGACTTGTGTTGATTCTGCAGTTGGGAAAGAGCATCGTGTCAAACAGTGAAGATGTTAATGGGTTGACTTTGTAACCGACACTGCCTTTGAGCTGCAGGAACGAGCTCAGTGTTGCTATTCATGACTCCGTGCTGTACAGGCCCAGGCGAGACTCACAGCAAGTGTTTGAATTACGCCTGCTCGTTTACTTGTTTTGGACGGTTGAAGTTGGTTAGAGAAGGACGAATTTTCCTCCTAGTCACTGCGTCTGGAAATTGAACTTGAATATGATAGATCCCGGCAGTCCCCGGCTTGATGTATGAAGATTTATGAGTATGAATTCCGCTGTAATGGTTTGCCTCTCACCAGGGGCTACAGCTAAACCAGCTTTCCTGTCCAACCTCATGAAGATAAAAAGAAATGAGATTTGTTAATCCACCAAATTTTGACATCCTCCCAACGGGCTCGCTCCTGCCGCCTGGGGGCAATATCAACCAATGAGTACCCTCAGAAAAAGTGAGGTTTGCCGAGAGAGTGTGTGTGCGCAAGGATAATGAAGTCACAGTGACTCCCCCTGTTGTATGGCTCAATGTAGATGTTGTCTCACTGTCTTTCAAGCGGGAGTTAATTGCGGTGTTTAGGCAGCGCTCGGTCTAGCTTCTGAACGGCAAAGGTTAATTAGCAACAGAAGGATCTCCACACAAGATATGTTGACATTTACATTTCCTTCCTGGCTAAAAACCGAGAAAAAAACCCCATTCGGCGGCGTCGGGATGGAATAGGGGGAGAAAAATGATTCCTCCACAAACACCCTCATTTCTATGCAAGGCTTGGCGTTGATATGCAGATTTGGCAGTTGGATGACATTTAAAAGTAGTTAATTGTGCAAATCTTTGTTTTAGAATGGAAAGGTCGTGGATAGTGAGAGTCTTTCATCATGAACTAACAACCCCCCCATCATCAGCACAGCTGCAGAGAAGGGGGGGGGTGTTGGTTTCTCCGCTGACCGCCTTATAAAAGTCGCCCATTGCTTTTCAAGGTGGTTCATGAATATTTATATGCACAAACTCTTTTGGAAAATGAAAATTAATCTGCAGCCCGACGGGAGATGACTTGGCTATCTGTTTTCACCAAAGAACGTAATTCTCCCCATTCAGGACGAGAATTGTTTTCTTTCTCATATTCCTAAATGTCTGGATATCTAATTAGGCATGTTGCTTCTTGATGAGGGACAATTTTGTTTTATTGCGATGCATTCTCCCTCTTATTACAGCACAACTCGACGAGCAACTGTTATGCTTTTCTCCTATAAGATTTGTTTGTGTTTGGCTATCAGCACTTAGCCGTTGCAATTGTGGGGGTAAACCTGCACGGGGAAAACAATCCGTACCTCTGGAAGCAATATGATAATGCTAAATAGATTTATTGCATGTAATATTTTGTCCATATTCTGAATATTACCATCTAACAGGCAACACTGGTGAGAAAGCACAATGAATTAAAGATACAGCAGGTGCACAGATTGGAAATTTTACACCTGGTTTCACCTGAATAGCACAAATGGATACATAATTGCTCCATTTCATCACTTCCCTTCGCTGGGTGACATTAAAGGGAGCTCTTTTTGAGAGAAGGCAGTAAGGATGAATACATCCAACTGGGGACTTGAGCAATGCTCAAATCTGATCATGCATATTTCTATTTGTCTTTCAGCTGAAAAAAAAAAAAAAAAACCCCTCTCTCTTTGATTTAGCTACCATTAGGGTTCCTCCAAGGATACGGCGGTCTTGTTTGCTCGCTGAAATAACTCGGTGCACATTTAATCAACGGCTGATTCACCGACTGTTCTTTGTTTTCTCCTTGAAGCACGATCCCACATCCTCCCTGGGGCGGTTTTCATCAATTAAAACAGTCCGGCCCTGTTCTGAAGCCACAGATGGCCAGCGTCAGACCCGACCAGATTCAGGGTCTCCCAGCCAACTGCTCTGACATGTCAGACATGCTGGTATGCCTTGTCACTCCCCACTCCTCCACTGTAACAAAGGTTGGGCCGACTCCCCTCCGGAGCGCCAGGCCCAAGTGGCTTCGCGGAGACGTGAGGCGTGACGGAGCCCCAGTCTCAAGGCCAAGAGTGCACCCCCAGACCTCCTTTCAAAGCAGCCCCTCCTCCTCCTCCTCCTGAAACCTAGTGTCCATTTAATCCTTCTTCAATTCCATCTCTCGCCACCCGAACCCTCCAATCAACACCCCCCCTCCGCTCCCTCCAGAACAGTCGCGCACACACATTCCTCTTTGCATTTTCCTCGCTGAATTCTCCCCTCATTTTCCATCTCCGAATCTCACACGCTCACACTTGCTGCTCGCCGCCTCTCGGCCCCTCGACACCCCGACCGCCCAGTCCCTCCGCCCACCTTCGGTTGCTTTCCAGGGGTGTGTATTTCACGCCCTGGTGGCTGGACAGGCTCCGGGTGATTTCCCAAGGTGGGGGCTGAAGGTTGGGCAGGAACCGGTGGTGTGGAGTGATGTCAGAGCATGCCGACCGGGGCTTGTGTGCGCGGTGTGTGCGGTGTCGCTGCATATCTACGCGTCTGCATGTGTAGGAGTATATAGTTTGAACTCCCTTCAAAAGGCCAGCTGTACAAACGCTGCGCTGAATGAGAGAGGTGTTGAATTAACAAGCCATACGAGGCACCCTACTCTCCTGTGTTGCTCCACACACTGACCTGGCAATAATGAGGCGGAGACACATCACAATGGTTCTTTATGGGTTATGTTCTGAACATTACTAGACCAAAGGGGCTAATGTGCTGGTGTGCGGAAAAGCCAGATGAAATGACAGCGCAGCGAGCCAACTGGGCGTAATGAGAATATTGTGTTTTGGATAAACCGAAATGGGGTGAATTTGCACAGGATGTGGGCCAAGGCAACGTTCCCCGCTGTGCTCTTTAGACGGTGTTCGGGGATCTTTTTCAAACCAGCATGACAGTGCTTCCTCTGCTGTGGCCGAGCTCTGAAAAACACAGGCTTTATTTATTTATTTACCTCTATTTACTCAGGCTAGATTGACCGAGCGTGCTGGGCTGCGTTCTCAGAAACGCCCCGCTTCACCCACATTCAGTTACACACATTTCACACCTCTGGGAAACCGAGGTTTCCCCCGCTGTTGTTCACGGAGCGTTTTTCTACTTGACCAGCCGGGTGTTAATTGCCTTGCTCAGGGTCACTTCCACAAACTTGGGAATGCGCTGGCTTTTTTTTATTTATTTATTTTTTTTCCTTTTTTTGCTCTGCCCTTGTGTTCCCAGCTAAGGGATTTGAGCAAACAGCCTCCTAGTCAAAAGCCCAATTCTCTGAGCTCCCCTTACGGTTGGAGCAGAAATAGGTAGACAGAAAAGCCCTTTTGAGTGCGCCTCGAGTTTTTCTGTAGCACTCTCTAAATGACCCTGCTCGCTGTGCTCAATAATAGTGTCATAATGTTAACTGCAGACTCCTAGCTTGTTGCATTTGGCTCCGTTGCATTGTCTCCTCGGGGTAATTAGCCGAGTGTCTGCATGTCAACACTGTGGCTACGTTCAGCTACGTGACGGCCGAGCACGTCTCTGATACTTTCTCTCCCCCGGGTGCTGCAGTGCTTCAGTACCAGCTAGAAATGACTTCATCATCAGAAGGGGCAGGATTCATATCTCAAAACTAAACATGAGGAACAATACGCTGGCACCAGCATCAGATGCCGGACTGCGAGTGTGTGTAGGCATGTCCACCAGTGTCTGTGCCTATAGGCGTACGGTACGTGACCAGTTCCATGGATTTTTTTTTTTTTTGTCTGCCTGTCCAACACCCACCATTGTAACCATAAACAACATATAAAAGCCACTCTTCAGGAAATTAATTCCTGTGGTTTACAGCACTGACAACCTGTCTCCTCACAGCTATTCTCTGAGAGACTTTTTTTCTTTTTTTTTTGTCTAAAGATCCTGCTGTTTGTAGTGAACGGAAACAAAAGGAGGGGACAGACTGGGAGAATTGTTTTCCTGTTCTCTTTGAATGTCCTTTGTTCTTCATCGCTCTGATTCTTTTCGAAAAACGTTTTTCTATGTAAGCAATCTTATTTTAGATGAGAGGTCAGCATTATGTTAAGTCAGTCTAAATAATAAGAAAAAACTCCAGCAGAACCTGAAGTAACGTTTGATACCAGTGACACCGCTTTCGATGAATAATTACAGCAGACGGGTAAATTGAGTTGATTATGTTTTCTTTTGGGAAACCTTAACCTGAAGAAATAAAAACAAAACATACACAAGCTCCAATGAAATGGATCCTCTGTATTTCCGGAGTGTGAAATGACAAACTTTACAGAGAGACTGTAATCACACTGTTTGCTGAACTCAGCTGAACCAATTAAAAAGTCTTGTTTTCACTAACACAGCTCTCTCATCTGAGTCTCATACTTTAATAACCTCCAAGCCTTCATGAAAACATGTCACTCTGCATCCGCAGCGGGGAAAACATGTGTTATAAAAGCATAAACGCAGGAGGGTAAGCCCGTTCCGCGTTTGTCTCAGCCAACACTGATAAGATACGGCGCATCGGGTCAAGACAAGGTAAAGAAGAAATAAGAGCTGAGGCAAGAGTCGCTGAAATATCGCCAGTATCTGATTGGCTTGATGGCTTTGTTTTGGAGCCAAGTTAATGTTTCCCTGGAATGTTTGTTCTCTGCTCTCTTGATGGACAATAACAGATTATTTCCATAAAAGAGGATGAACTGCTGTTGTTCACCCGGTCCTTATTTTCCCCTCTCCATCTTTCCCACTATCTTTCATCCCTTTTGGCCCGTCCTCGTGCGTCTGTGCTTCCACGACTGGTTATTTTTCGCTTTAAATCTCCTCATTATATCAAGGCATCGAGAGTCAGGTGCGATCTGTTAAGACTGTGTCGTGCAGATGATCGCGATTTGATTTTATGTAAGGAGGATCCAGGTCAACTGTGGTCAGGGCGACTGTTTATCTGAATGGGAAGTGATTTGCGGTTCACTGGAGGAGCTCAGCTGACTGAATCAAGCCTCTCCCTGTCAAGCAGAGAGGAGGAATGTGTAAACCAGTATGAGTAATCCTCCTGACCTTATCATTGGATTAGCTAAACAACACCCTCAGGAACCTCTGCGGCCATGTAAATATGGGAAAGTAACAAATTAGACCTGTTGCCTTGTTTGATTTTGTGTGAGCGTGCGTGTGTGTTTTTGTCTGTGTGGGAATGGGATTGTATTTTTACATGCGAGTGTAAAAGCTACACACTTTCTGCACAGCTCAAAAGTGTTGGCTAAGAAGCACAATGGAGAGACTGTTATAAAATGTGAGTATGTGATCTTGCGAATCCATCTCGCCAGGGTTCAAGATATGTGATGTGGCCAAACTATAGATTTTAGCTGAGATGCGGCTCAAGAGCCAGTTATATCGGAGCAAACAGCCCGTTTTCTACGTTTTACGCCATAGGAGCCGGACCCTGCCACCTCTCTAGCTTCTAACAGTGTTCTTGGGACTTCATTTTCCTCTGAGAACAGCGTGTTTATTATTTGTATTAACCTCATTAATGTTGTAAATATTAGTATAAGTTCTGGGTTCGGATTTCTTCTCCAACTGCCGAAGCTGCCAAATATGACAAGTTGGGAACGAGAACACGTTGCAGCTGGTGAGACCGTCGAAGAACAAAACTGGAGGTGGTTTTTTTGGGGGTTTTTTTTTGTAAAAAAAATGGAAAAGATTTGAAGCTCTTCTCCCCAAATGGCTTCGGCAAGAGTTTGATTTACCAACGGCTTGTTGTGAGATTGGTAGAAGTTGGGCGGGGACAGACAGATTCTTTGTCCAATCGCCTGCCCAGGTATTCCTGGAAAGTGTGTGAAAAGTGTGTGAAAGTGTTGTAGGAAAGGGCCCTTTCCTACAACAGTTTCTAAAGATGACTTCCCAAATGACCTGCGTAACAAACAAATCTGCTACGTCAGGTTATGATTGAAAACAGCCACTTGAAAAGACATTGCAGTTTAAATTTTATGCGGCAAAACATGATGACTGATATATAAATGCCGGCTATAATCACTCCAAACTACTGCGAAATAACTTCATGTGCTAGCATTTTAGCTCCTCTATAGACACATGAAGTCCTATTTGAATACTTTTTAATTCACTGTAAGCTCCTCCAAATGACTGCGTATTGTGTTAGGATGACAAAATCAACTCGGCACATTAGATTAAGAGCGTAATTGGAGTGACTCTCTGACTGTCTAATTGACTCTAAGTGAAAACAGAGAGTCACGTCTGGAGAATGGGGTGTTAAAAAAAAGACAGAAGTAGAAGACAGAGCGTATTTTCTCCCACTTTGTCGAGCTTTTTTCTTGCTCAGTGTGGGAAAAGCTGCACAAAGCGACAACAGCTGCTCAGCATGAAATGACTTTTATTAGAAATTAAAAGAAAACCAGCGCGGTCCCCGTTATCTTTGCACCGCGCACATCGAAGGCAGCGAAGCGAAGGAGTCTCGCTCGCTCACTCATAATCGGCGGTGATCTCTTTTAACAAAAACCCTCTATATTGACAAACACATCTGGCGGCAGCCGGCAGGTTAACCTTTGCAACATGGATTAATTAACTGTTAACTCAGGGTAGTTGAGGTTTCTGGCCTCGGGGCACATTTCCTGTTAATCACGCAAATTTTTGACCCCCCCTCCCCCCTCAAATAATCAAAGGCCGCCCCTAACAAAAATCTTTTGCTTTCAAGATTAATTGCTGGCAGTTCTATATTTTCTAACACCGCCTGGCCTGTGAACACGCTAACCAGCTAAAGTGGCAGACTCATGCACCTTGCGGAAAAGGACTCCATTCATCAGCCTGTCAGTTCAATAACATCAATAGCCCCGTGGCCGGTGGTTAATCCAGCTACTTAGAGGTCCGCAGAGCCACACCTCTCCTCTGATCACAGCAGATGTGTCCAATTCTCAGCCAGCCCGGTGCGTTTAGTCACTCGATTCCAATCACAGTCCCCCTCTCTGTTTTCCCCACTTCCTCCTGATGCTGCTGACCGGGGAGAGATAATCAGGCTGAGAGACTTTGCATCACATGTAGTGATTCGAGTCGCGCAAGTATCCCCGCCCAGCTTCGAGGGTATTTCAGGGCAGCGTTACGGTGCATGAGAACAATGCAAATTTCCAGAGACGGGCTCAACAAGGGCTTGACTTTGGTTTTCCTCGAGTCTGCCTGAGTTTTTTTTTTTTTTTCCACAGCGGAGCGGCTCTGTGTGATCTCAGGGGCAGCTCCGTGATCTGTTATTCCGGTGCTTTCTGGGTGTCTGTCTTCTCTGTGTTACTCCCCGCAGACCTCCCCCCCTGCTCTGATCCGGGATCAGCAAGCTTTAACAGTGCGGATTGTCCCGGGTGTGTTTCTCTCAGTGGGTCTCTCTGTGGAGGAGGATTCTCTTACACGAGATCTGCAGCCTTAAACGTGTCTGTCAGTTATTCTTGATTCCATTGATTTTTCCACAGTCTGAAGGCTTAAAGCTGCTTATTGGAAACAGTCTTTTCTCTCTCTCTCTCTTTGTTTAAAAGACAGAGAGGAACAGAAACAAAGTGTGTTTCTCATGTCTGGCTAAATCACAGACATGAGAAAGTGTTCCTCATATGTACATGTGTGAAAGGCATGGGGTCGTGGCCCTGGCTAGCCCTCACCTCTCCGGTGTCTCCGGTCTTGGTCCCACCCTGCCACAGAATCTCCCTCTCTCTGGCTCTAACCTTTTCTCCATCTGACCCTCACCCTCATCACCCTCACCCCCCTCCCCTCCCCGGTGCATCAGATCCACGAGGTAATAAACACAACAACCAGCCTGACCTCTCCCGACACAAAGCCCACAGCAGAACGCGAGCTCTTTGTCTGCTATGACAGGAATCTCTTTTTCTCTCTTTCCTTCTCTTTACAAGTCAGAGTGATGTAGAGAAAAGTGTATTGACTTTGAAGGTTGGCTACAGAAACATCACAGGCATTGTGCTCAGAGCTGTCCGAGGTAAAAAGCAGATCAATACTTTTCATATTCCGCTGCGGTGGAGTGCTATCGACCACCGTCTTCGCATAGCCGCGCCGCTTCGCAACCAGCATGGCGTGTCACTGCGAAACGTGCTATTTTAATCAGAGAGGGAGAGAGCGAGACACACTCCATACGTCTGACAAGTCCACTCTCGACTCCGTCCACTACACTCTTCACCTCTTTCCTCTTCTTCCTCCCCTCCTGTCCTCTCCTCTCCTCTACCGTCCTCTCCCCTCGTCTTCCCGGGGTTTGATGGATCAGAAAAGTGGTTCCATCCACGGAATAAGAGTCTAAAGAGAAGCTGTCAGAACCAAAGTGACACAGAGAGATAGAGACATCCACCAGAGTGCATGTGTCGTTACAAGACAGGGTGACACTTAAGAGGCTGTTTGACAGTCGCGGCGCCGAGGCTCAAAGTGTTCTTTGCCAGTGGTGAAAAACAGGCGCTGCTGCCGTTTACAAGTGATGCTTTTCTGCCTCGTTTCGTCTTTAACAGGCCTTGTGTGTGTCTTTTTCATTGTTCCAACTTCAGACGAGAGACACCCTTAGTCTCAGATTCGAATACACACAAGTCCACGTACACACTTCAAGGCCTCCGTACACCCTCCTGTAAATTGCCTGCAATATTTGGATCCTTCTCCGCTGCCCTTCACGATGTAATCCAGAAACAGTTGGAGGCCTGTGTGTTGATGGCAAGCCCGGGGCCCAATCACATTCATTCCACTTAATGTGATTTCACGTATCCCGCTGCTGCAGGCCCGGACCCCTACTGTCAACCTGATGCAGCCAGCATATCTGCTGCACTCCTCTTCACCTGTGAAAGACTTGACGCCGTCATTGACAGCAATAGCAGAACGTGATCATCATCATGCTCATCATCACCACCGCCGCCATCAGTCTCGCTGCCATCATGTTCATCTCGACTATCACCATCACCCTATAGAGCGAGCAGTAGGTATCGCTGTCAGAATGAGGGTTTGAAATGTGAAAGTGGATGGTTGGCTCTCCGGGCGGCCACAACCTGCAAGGTTTGGTTTCTGACCCCACGGAGGAACACGGACGGTGTAATTTATGTCTCTTCAGAATAAGTCAAACTATTGTGGTGGAGGAAAAGCATGCATGGAAGCTTTCTGACATTTTTGTGGACTCTTAAGTGCTAAGTATAGCAGACGCTGAGTTGTGTAACCACGTTTTGTGATGCAAGAAGTGAGGAGTACATTTATACTCTGTCACCGCCGTATGATGTTAAAGTTGCGATGCGTATGATTCCAGTCCGGCAAGAAGTCAGTTTAAAAATGGCAGGTGTTCGTGTGAAGGTGGCAGCGAACAACGGCACTCGACCATGTGGGTACAGCGTTACCAAACGACGAGCCACGAGGAGAGGAAATGCAACGCTGATCTGAAGGCTGGTCTTCATCATTACTTGAAAATCTTGAATTCAAACTTTTTGTCCTGCACGTCACGTCCAACACATGCTGGCAACATTCCCGCTGTGCATGGGCCTGCAATTTGAGTCAAATATGGAAAAGTGGAGAGTACAACCAGGACGGAGACATTTAACGGCTGTTGCTGATTATATCTTAGTCATAAATAGCATAAAAAATTGGGTTTTATACGTTTAAAAACGCCCTCTCATGCCCCTATGGTAGAGAAAACATGATGAAGTGTCCTCTAGGGTGAAATGTATCAGGACTTTCTGCACACTGGTGCTGTTTCTTTCTTTCTTTCTTTTTTTTATTTTTAATGCCCCTGGCCCTCAAACATCCTGAGTCTGCCACTGCATGTTACCAGTGAACCTGTTCCATATTCAGTGAACTACTTTCCCAGTCTTTTGATACTCTTATCCCAACTTGTGTGAAAGGTGTTGCTGGCATCAGATCCACAAATGACCATTTACAACAATCAATGATGTTGATTGGATGAAACATTACAAAACCAATTGTCTTTGGACTATTTTCAATTGAGTAACTGTTGATGATTTGTTATGTTTTACAACCTTTTTGGAGTTGGGGTTGGAGGTCTTTACATTACATTACATTCATCTGGATGGAGTTGTTGTGCAAAAAGGTGCATTCAAATTCCACATGAGCAAGAGGTACATGTCATCTTTAAGCTGCTCTGGAAATGAAACCCAAACAAAGAGAGTCGAACAGCGACAGTACAGCTGCCTGAACTTGTTTTTTGTCTCGTTGTTATTTCATAAATGAGAAGTAAATGGCATTTTGTTGAGCAATTGTCATGTTTACTGTATGCTTAATGGTGCGGCTCATGTATTTACAGCTCCTCGTGTCGGCCTCTACATTCCCTCTCTGTTTCCAAATCTCAAGAGTGTTCCCCGTCAGCTATGGACACACTGTATGCAGCAAAACACATGCACGGTAGACTGTGGAATGCTTGCGTTGCTTATGCAGCACTCAAAGAGCACGAGCACACAACTTAGAGACTCTAATCAGAGGTTACATATTCAACGTGAAGACTGCACGACTATATTTGGGGTGAAATAAATTGTCAAAAGGCCGAGGGATAGATACTGTATATGGTCTGATAATGTGGAGGCAGACAGATCATGACTGTGTCTTTCATTGTCATGCATAAACGACGACACATTACTGCTCAAATCCGGCGAGACGACATGATGAGGCAATTAACTGCGCTGGGTACAAACTCGTCTAATTATCAAAAGTTTTGTTTACGTCGCGGCTCCCCACAGATTGTGGGTGGAGGAGTCTGAGCGCTCCCGACTTGACACGCCGCTTATCGCTGAGGTCTGCTGCGATGTGGCGTCCTCACAGACAGATGTGGCAGCAGGCAGAGTGAGTATCGTGTCACACCAAGTCGTCACCTCCTCCTGTGCAGTTGGTAATACCTTAATTGTTCTCCATCAATTGCAGGTTGGATTAAGGATTTATACCCATAATACTGCGCTGCGTTAATCCAGCGACAACATTTGTTCGTTGCGTTTGTTCGTTCCCACCCACCCACCCCAAGTCAATTACAGTAGATGCAGGACCATGTCCCTCGGTAATTCAACGCTGGGTGCCAATTATCAGCTGATGCCGACAGCTGGTGCCCTTTAATCCCTAAAAGGCTTGTGGGTGATCATTTCAGCTCAACAGAAACACCAATACTTTCAAATCTGGTGAGAACTATCCCCATGTGTGCTTGCCAGAAATCAAAATATGTTCCCAATGTGTGCCAGCCGCAAAAGGTCGCCATAGATACCCCGTCTCAAACACACAGTGGTTTTTTTCAACACGTAAGTCAGTAAAGTCAAGTCTGAATTATGGTAATATGTTAATAGGAAAATCTTTTGCAGCTGTAATGACTCTCCAACCGGTCACCGGAGGCACGATGACGCTGAACTAAAAGGACGTGGTGGAAATGCCCTCACCCGCTCTTTTCTCTTTGCATCTGCAGCATTCGGCCCTGCGTGGGAGAGACAGTTTTGTGGAAGAATGTGGTTTTGTGCTGTGGGTATGCTGGTGGATAGGGGCTATATGGTATGTGGCTCACACTGAGATAAACCTTTTCTTTTTTTTTTTTTTTACTATTAACACTTGAAAGGTTGGCGGTTCTTGCAAGTGGCGAGGTAGTCCAAAGTGCAACTCATACATCAGTTTGTTTTCTGGCCAAGGGTTAGATTAGTTTAGCTTAGCATAAAGACTAGAATTGTGAAAAGGGTGCAGCCGCAGCCCTTGCAAACAAACGGCCATTTTCTTAGCACATGAGGAAGTAAAGCAGCTGTCCAAACCAGGCCTTCTCAGAAGCACACCCGCTTGCACACTAGCTGTGGTGGGTGATGAAGGCAGTAAAAACTGGCTGGTCAAAAATTTGTTAAAAATGTTTGTAAAGGTAGCAATCCTTTAGCAACTGTGAGGCAAAGACATAACTCTGCTCTGGCTAACCCAGAACAAAAGACTCCAACAAGCACTATAGCTAATTAATTAATATGTTATATCTTGTTTTACTAGATATAAAGACATCCAAGTTTTTCTCCACAGAGGGTTATTTCTAGACTATTTCTTGGCTGGGCTCCTCGCCAGGCAGCCTCATAATGACAGCAAGGCTCTAGGAAGTCACTGCACCTCTTGAGGAAGTCAGGAAGTAGCTCAGGAAACAAAATCCTTTGTAAAAGCACAACGTGTCAGTTTTATGGGTTCCTTTGTTCAGTTCTTTGTTCGCTGGCACTTACCTTGGATAGTTACTTGCTAATACTCAGATGAGAAAAAGCTGATGTGAGCTAAACTGACAATTTACTATTTTCTGAGTCTCTCCAGACGATGTAACCCTTCTCTGACCTTTGACCTATTGACCCTAACTCTACTGTAGCACTTTTAATAGCTCGAGGCAACTTTCATACCAAAAAAAAAAAATCAGTCACAACTTCACACATTACGTTGAAGTCCCTTGACAGAAAGCTGGCTATTCCAAATAAAGTATGTCTTGCTAAATTTCACAATTTCAGTCATCTTTCTCAGGAGCTTCATCATTGGCGTGTGTGGAGTGCAGCACTGCACTGGGGGTGTGGCGGTGCATGCTTGCGGAGGAGCGTGTCATCATCTCGGAGATAAAGGGGCACGAAGCAACATCCTCACTTCTCCTTCTCCGAACATTTTCAAGAAACCCTCACGAGAAAATCATGACTAGGGAACGAGGACCTTTACTTGACCTGGGTTCTTCACCAGATTGCCTTTAGATACACTAAGTCACCGCAGTATTTCAATGCTTCAATTGTATACGTTGACATCCTGGTTATTTTTGTCTATCTAAAGAAACTCAATTTGACATGAATCTCATGACTGTGACACTCACAGATAAGTGTCGACATCCCGCCTCCATTTTTGGCCATGGAAGGGGAGTCACAAGCTTGCACAGGCAGCCATGGGGTTGATTATCTTGCGCTCCATGGCCACGCTCCATACGGAAACATCACTGTGTCTCTTCTTTGTGTAGTGTTGCGAGGCAGGCAGGATCCTGGCACAGCCCGTGGACTTCCACTGTGAGCTTTGTATGGTCAGCTTGAATGGTGCACTGATGAAAAATGGAGATCACTTCAGGCCCCACTGTTCTCGTCGGATTTTGCTCTTGGTAACCACATTTATGAAAGTTTTTTGTTGCAAGACACAAAAAGGTTTTTTTTTATTTTTTTTATAAGTCTTGTGACCCCAGACTGATTTTGTGCCAATTTCTATGCTAATCTGGCAAAAATGTATCTGTACTCTTTCGGGATACAAAGCAAACCTGTTCATTGCAGATGGAATTTTTTATTCAGACATTGTGACTGTGTAGACCGGAGGAGCTCGAATCTATTCATACGTGTTTGCTGGTTGTTTTTTTTTTTTTTTTGATCTGATATACCTCAAGGACGTTTTGAAATTTAAACATTTGCATTTCTCCCATACCATCCTGCAACTCTCGGTCCCATATTGTATTAACCCCGGTCACCTTCAGTGTGTCTGCCCCTGTTTTTAGGACTTTCATCCGCTCTTGCAGAGGCTTCCTGTGTCCTCTGAGAAAACGCATCTTTGAATGAAGACTCATCCAGACATGAACACATCGATGTGCATACATACAGGCGCACACAGGAGCATGAAGTGCAGACCTTGCTCGGGCAGGATCATTAATGCAGCCTCACAGAACCGGTCCAGATCTAACGCTCGGCACAGCGCACAGCTGAAAATTGACTGTACATGTCTGTCAGACTTTCATCACCTGCCACCTTACCTTACCGAGTTGGTGCTTGTTCTCCCGCTCTTATCCTGCCCTGAAATCCCGGTCAATATGTTTGTTTTGTGAGAATGTGTGGGTGACAGAGAGAGTAAGAGGGGGAGAAAGAGTGTTTGATTAAAAGGGCTGTATTGACAGGTTTGAGTCAACAGGAACAAATCTGTATAGTGTAGCTCAATATAATGGTCGTTAAGAGTTGGGGGGGTGAGCATGTGTTTGTGGGTACACGAGTACATACGTGCTCGTGTGGGTGTGTGGTTGGAAACATGTCAGTAAGTGGCGGAGTATCTGTGTGTCACACTCTGCCTTTGCCTGCAGTGAAAGCCGATAGTGCCCCGTGGTTATATCATTTTACTCAGTGGAGAGCATTGGAAGAAAGACCAAAGCTACAGTTAAGACCTTAACTCACTGGCAAGACCTCACAGGAGACCTGTGACTGGTTGGAGGCTTCGGGAGACTTCAGGCTGTGGTAAATCAAAAAGCTCGAGTTGTTAGCAGCCTACACAAACTTGAGAGCATCAGCTGTGTGTGCATACATACGGTATACTGTACGTTACTTTTTTCTAAAGGGCACCTTCTGCTGGAGGAACTTTTCAAGAATAGAAACTTTCTTGGAACTTAACTTGTGTTTCCGTCAGAGTGGTGCAAGTCCAACTTTGTGCCTGCGCCACAGACAGTCTCTGCTCCAGGTGAAGCTCTTCCCTACGGCCTTAAGTTCCTTGTTCCAACCTGTGTACGATATCAAAACCAGGGGTGGACAGCTCTTCTAATAATGAATAGCATTTCTTTCTTGTCAAGAGTTAGGTGAGAAAAAAAACTGCCACCAGTATGGCAGATATAAAGCGACAGGCAGCTCGTTAGCTTAGCTTAGCACAAAGATTGGCAACATTTTTACACTCATGATTGTGTCCTGCTCTATCTCAGATCTTGCATCTTATCTCTTAACTTTAGCAACAAATTCCAACAAATCCCAACTAGAGCTGTAAACGTGATTCTCTAATCATGCTGTCAGGCTTGTACTGGCGTTAAGGATACGCGCAACCCTGCCTGTCCACGATGACAGCTGTCTCACTTCACTTGTCACGGCTTATCTGGCTTGCTACACCGGACAAGAAGCTTCCGTGAGCAGGGACATTGCACAAATGTAGCATGTTGATCAAATTCAAAGGGAATCGTCTTTGCAGTTGATAAAGCTAGAAATGGTGCAGGAAATTTAAAGCGTCATCATAGTTTTTGCCGTTAGTGTTGTTCTACACCATCACTGCCAGTGCCATACAGACCTCACAACATTTGTGCCGCCACTTTTGTCAGTTATTTTAAATTCAGACAGGATTTATGCCATCCTAAATTTGGACTCTTACCTTTAGTAATTCTTCAGTTAGGACGGTTCTATAATATCTAAGTTCCCATCCTGATATAAGATTGGACCTTTTCCCAAATGTGTAAAATCGTAAATGTCAATGAGACATAACAGGATTTCAGACAAAGGATGTTTCTGTAACGAGGCCGCCGTGGAGGTTTACACTCGTCGTTTTTAAATATTGCAGCGCTGCAACGGTAAAGAACAATATGTGAGTGAAAATCACATCTGCAAACAACGATGCAGCTTTAAAATCAGCTGTTAATGAACTTACTGCCTGCACAATTCTTCACACGCGGTGCAATCACAAACAGGAATGCACGAGAGGCGCCATCAGTTCCTAAATTAATGAGATTGATATTATCCTCAGTTGTGCTGCGTGTCTGGCTACACATACGTGAGAAACGATAGTCTCAGTTTTTCGTGTGGGCAGATATTTTCCATGAACTTCGGGCATGTGTGCTTGTGTGTGTGTGTGTGTGTGTGTGTGTGTGTGTGCGCGTGCGTGTTTGTGTGCAAAAGAGAGATGTGATTCAGTCTTGACAGGTAAAGGCAGTTAAGCAGTGAGGGCACACATGAAGAGGGAGAAGACGTCAGACCGGGGCAGGGCAATGGGAAAGTGTGGATGAAGGGAGCTGAAAATGTCACAGTGAAGAAGAAAGAATGTTTAGGCAGTGAGGGATGAGAAGAGAAATGCAATCTGGGCCCAGACAGAGGTGTAACAGACCAATTTGTTTGTGGTGTAATGGAGAGAAGATGGGTTGGCCTGGGTGATAAGTTGGCCAGGTCTGGGCCCGGGCTGGACTGGGAGGATAAGAGAGGTTCTGAGGTCTGTGTGGAAAACATTCAGATAGACAAATATGTGGCGCAGCAGGAAAAGGAAGGTGAAGTGAACCCGAACAAAGAGGTGTAGATGTGATATTTCAGCGGTATAAAGCGGACGGCTTATTTACAGAGCTTGTTTTAAAGTCTTCGGGGGGAAGTTCAGGTCGAACCTCAAAGGATTCAGTGACTGCGGGTCCTGCTCAGGTCTTAAGTTTGTTGGGGCAAGTCCCAAGTCAAGTCACACAGGGTTACAGCTAAAGCTTATAGTAGTGACTTACCACGGGGCTAGTTGGGTAGCAAAACTCATGATATTTTCCACAATTCCAAGTCCACAGATCCATCTTCCTGTTAAAATGTGAACAGGACTTAAAGGTGCATTATGTAATAAAGGGTTTGAAACATAAAAAAAATATATATATATATGAATAAAAAGCAGAATGTGGAAAAGTTACAGTTTTGAAATTATCGCAAAGATATCTACTAAAGTTAGCATGTAAATCAGCTCGCCCTGTCTTGTAATACCACTCCGATACACTAGCTGCACAGCTAACTGAGCTAACCAGCTATACTCAGCGGTCACTCTGGTGATATGCTGCCTCCTATTAGTTTGGAGTGATCTTACGTCAGCAGGTGGATAATTCTTACATATTGCATCTTTAAGATGGATCATATGCTTCATCAGATGCTCATCTTGATTGGCTGCATTTGATCTGAACAGGCAGCACGCTCAGCTTTCCTGGTCTTGGGATCTCCCCGAGTATATGAAAATATCAAAATGCTCATTTTATCGTGTTCACTAGCTTCCTAAGCCTCATCTGCGTTAATAGGCCCACTCAAGGCCTGCCTGCTGCCATCATATTCAGTTTTTATTGCTCCGTTATTTTACTGGGAGAAAATGGATGTTTTTGCATAAATCATCAGCATAATAGCAGCACTTGCAACCTGCTTTCAAGTGGATAGTCGAGTCTCAAGTAGTGTTTTGTCCAAGTTTCAAGTCTTCATTTTCACATCTTATATTTGACTCTAAGTGTCAGACTGCTTACACACACACACACACACACACACACAAAAGTGATCTAACTGGAGTGTGGCAGCTTAGAGCTTATTGTCCTTGTAGTGGCGTCTAGAAAGCACAAAGAAGAGAAGTGGTGTCTTTTCCTGGAACTTAAACATGACAGATGTTTTGTGTTCAAATAAATAAAAATGTTTGGAATTCCAAGTCCGCCGCAGGGCTCAGTTTCTGTTATATTTGGATTGCAGCGATGGGCTTTTCCAGCAGCTCTGCTGTGGGTAAACGAGATTGGCAGCTGGTGTTACTGGGAAGAGCAGAGTCGGAGGACAGGGTCAGGGCCAGAGGTCGGGAGTTGACCCGCCAGGAGAGGACGAAAGGGAAGAGGAAGGGAGGAAAGAGGAAAGTGATATGGGAAGAGGGGACCTGGATCACTGACACATGGAGATGGAGGAGAGAGAGGGGAGGGAGAGGGATGGGGAGGATGAGGGCAGAAAGGTGACACGCTCAGACAGAGAGAGGGAGAGAGGGATGGAAGGGGGGGCGAGACGGAGAAAAGGATGAGCGGAGTAGGGGATGCTGCTGATCCACCGGTTTGACCTTGCAGAAGGTCTGCGGTCTCAGCCCGTGTGAGCGGATGTGGGAGTGTGTGTGTGTGGGAGTGTGTGTGTGTGTGTGTGTGTGTGTGTGTGTGTGTGTGTGTGTGTGTGTTCTTCAGTCTGAGCAAGCTGTGCTCTATTTGCCAAGCAGGGTCAAGGCAACACGAACCCACACACAAACAAGTCCATCCATTGCACTGCAGAGAAATTACTCGTGTGTTTAATCTCAACTACAATCAACAAATCAATGACCGCGACAACTTGCTTGTGCACGAAATAGCTTGAAAATGTTTCTGCTGTGAAACGACCGCTTTCTTTGATAGGCTTTAAAAGAGAGGAACATGTTTGCTGGTCCAACTTCTAATAGTCAGTTTTCAGTATGATGTTCCAGCATGAGATTCCAACTGTCTGTCTCAGGTGGGGTTGAGCTTGTTTTCTTGTTATATGCAGTGTATACAGTACAGTACATATTGGTTTACAGCTACTTTCTAGGCTTTTCTTGCATTTCAACCCTCCAGTTTCAGGTAGAGAGTCTCTTCTCTGTGTAACGTAATATTTATGTTTTATTAACTGGCAGCCATCACTCAAAGATGTACATTCAACTCGAGAAAGAATTCTACTGCCTCACGATTAATGATTGATTACACACTTCTACTACTAGTTACATGAACAGGGGATGGTGACCGGCTAACCCAGATAGAAAACTCATGCCAGACACCCTCATCCAGCTCGCACACAACGTGGAATGATTGTACTTGAGCTCCTGTTTGCCAGATCTGAGCCACCCGCAGACAATAGCATGTCCACATGTCAGCCAAGGGTGAATAAACCAGAACCGGCCCCTAGTCTGGGCAAGATCAAGCCCACCAGAATAGAATGAACTGTTGCCCAGATTTGTTCCAGTTCTGGTTTGTTCAGTTCGCTCTTGGCTACCTTTTGAACCACGCTGTGGCCCGCTTGTGGCTCAAGATCTTGCAGGCATTAATGGACCGCCCGAGTGCATCATTCCGTGTTGTTGAACGGCCGGATGAGCGTATCTGGTGTGGGACAGATCTGGGCTGCAACAGCTTTGCTAAAGAGGTTTACAGATTGTAGCAAGTGAAGACATGAATTGCTGTCGAACTGTTACTGCCAAAGTTAATCACCATCGCTGTAGAAATGTTAGCAAGTCATTTGTGAAGGGTAATGATTCCAGCTGTTAACCCTGCAGTTGTAAATGTTAATAAGCTGTTAATAAATAGATTTTACACAGGATGCTCTTTTCCAGGAGATAATAGGTCACACATCTCTAACCCTGAAAAATAGACAGCTAGAGGGGAAACAAAAGCAAGTTGTGCAGGAGGAAGTTACAAACCATCCAAATGGATTTTTCTCAACCTGGCAAACTGTGTCCATACTGCCGACCTCCAAAGAATCAAAGATTGTTAAAGGGAACCTCTTTAGTATTGCACTGGAAGCTGGTTGTAGTTTATATTAGCAGACTCCATTTCTAAACTAGCTACCGACAGAGGAACTGAGACGAGGTACAAATCAAATCGTTTTTGTGTTAAATTCAACCCAAGTCCATCTAAAACAAATCCCTTGCAGCACTCAGTCCAGACCACAAGGTCCACGGCTAACCAAGCTAACAGCAGCTACAGTTAGCAGAAGCCAGCTGAAGCTAGTCATACTGCCCCTTAGTTGCTTTGAGTTTGACTGCAGTGGCCACCTCTTACATATCATCCCATACTCACACATTTCACTGTATAAGCCTTCCACAGCTATGCATTGATACAATGTAATAACCATAAATATTTTTAATTATCACAGCCAAATTTGTGCCTAACAGTGTGTCACATGAAAGCAACCCACCAACCAGGTTCCTTGCTGTGAGCATGCCGCCTTATTTTTGAGCAGGATTAAAGATAAAAAAAAAACCAGCGGAATCCCCCTTTTGTTAGAAGACGGGGGAGTTCCCCTCCAACCAAAATCTCAGGTCTATGGCTGCACTCGACTTATAATTACTCAAAACTAACATTAAAATAATAACGTAGTCTTCTTTGAGAGCAACCTGTGCTTAAGATCCTGAATTATATTTGTAGGAATGGGAAAAATGTTGGCGCTCGTCGCTAACCATTGTGTCTGCGGTGTTTAGCCTCGGAGTATTGCCTATGCATCAAGGCCACTGCCACCGGTGCAACATATCGACCATTGTTTGATTAATGGCGGTGGCCATCTCCACTGCAATCATCTCTCATCCTCTGGTAATCACGGCCTCACTCGCCCATCTGTCTGCTCCACTTTCAAATCACACCATCTTACCTGCCAAACCTGTCTGCAACAAGAGCCCCGGTAATGATCCGATCTGCCCTTGTTTCTCGGTGTAAAAATAGTCAGATACATAATTAACATCATCGCTCATAACAGCTCCAATAACTGACTGTCTTCTGGGGGATGAGGGATGAGGGTTCGGCTCATCTGAAGGCAGAATGTTGTTAGTCCAAAAACTACTCAATCATCCCGCCTTTACACTTCCTGCATGGCAATTGGAAGGTTGCCAAACACTGCTGCAGTTCTTTATTTGCACTCAATTTAGATGGTTTGGCGCCCGGGCTGTGTGTGTGTGTGTGTGTGTGTGTGTGTGTGTGTGTGTGTGTGTGTGTGTGTCTAGTCTCTTCTGTCTCCCTTATTGCTCCCTTATTCACTCCTTTTCTGCCTCTCCCTATTTCCTCTGTTTTTCCTCTGCCATTTGTCTGTCTTCTGCCATCTTTTTTCCCTCACTCTCTTCCATCTGTGGTTTCGCTTCACATTTCTCCTTATCTCTTCTTTTCTTTTGTCTTCCAAAGACTCTCCACCTCCCCTTGCCTCTTCATCACTCTCCCTCCCTCTCTCGGCCTGTCTTTGTCTCTTAGGTCATCTCCTGCCTCTGTCTCTTGACTCATGGTTTGTACTTGACAGTCTTAGCTGGCTGTTGGTCCGTCTAGGTTTAGGGGTGACGGAGTTCGCCGTGCTTTAATGGAGCCAGCTCGGGGTCTTTGCTGTCTCGTCTGGTTTCCACCACCGGGCTGAGAGCAGCTAGCTCAGGACATGCTCATTACTCGCCAGGCAGCCAGTGGTGGCCTACACACACACACAGACACACACAGACACGCACAAGATTAAGTTATTTAGCTCAAACAATGACATGTCTGACTCATTTAAATCATAAAAAATGAGAACTCTGTCTGTGAGTCCATCGCTTAAGTATTAAAATATGCAGCATATTCTGCAGGAAGATGTTTCTTTCTTTCTCGAGAGACTTCTTCTGCCATGTGGTCAGCGGGCTTTCAAAAGTGAACTAATCATTTGCTGCCCATCTTTACCGGCTTCTTCTCGTCCATGCATACATCTGTCACTTTTCAAGATTCACCAGAATGTCGTTTTCAAATATAAATGGTCAGACAAAGCTTTTTAAATGATGCCGTCGTGAGACTGAACAACATGCTGCTGCATCACTTACCTGGGAAATTTAAGATCCCCCTGACGAGGCCCAGCTCAAGCCATTGTTTAAGGCACGGACAGAAATAAGTGGGCCGGAGCCGAAGGCGGACGCAGACCATATCTAGGGAGCTCTCGTCTCCTACAAAATATGTTTATTTACTGCCGATTTGCTTTGCCAGGTACATTTTGGAGGGAATGTACTCGACACCTGGATTTCTTTAATTGGCAGCATTTGGTATCCTCAAAGGTCAAACTGATAACATTTTTATGTAGACACATCATTTTTTTTTAATAATACATCTACAGAGCTAGTAGAGAGGCCTTTGCCATTATAATGATTGGGAATCAACACTTTTAAAATGTTTGTCAGATCCAAAATGTTAGTTTTGTTTATCTCTGTGTCAGAGTTCAGACAGTTTCTTACGTGGTTTGTGAGCCAATAGTAAAACACGTTGGCAACTCCTGGTATCTGTGTTTCGTCAGCGTTCAGAATCTTGTTAGTTGCCAGTTTGTAGAAAGAATGCAAAAATGGCAGCATTCTGTAGTTCTTGCCCTGCAACTGCTCTGCCTCGCTTTTGCAAGCATTAGCCGCAAAACTGGCAACCACTTGAGGGGACGGATGATTGTAACAGCAGTGGTGTTTTGACGTGAAAGCATCCTCATCTGTCTCTGTGTCTTTTGTGACGGAAAAGATTAAAAAGGTGGCGATCTGCACATTTTTGACTGCCTTGTCTCGGTGGGCAGTGCATCTCTGCACTCTGCTAACAGAGAGCAGTAGTAGCTAACGTTAGTCTAGACATGGAGTCCACTGACATAAACTCACAACCTGATTCCAACAGAAAACAAAAGTGCCCCAGAGCCTCTGTGAGTCCTGTTTCATTCCCACTACTGTAAGTGCTTAAGCATACCTATAATCATGCTTTGAGTACCAGAATTGGATTTTGGAGGGAAAACAAGTGAGATACATGATCAGTGAATGTTCTGCAGATACTTTCAGCAGGAGCATTTGACTGATTCTGTTTGTTTACGCCACGTTTCCAACACAATTGACTCGTCAGACTGGGCAGGGGATTCCAGTAAATCAGTGTTGTTGTCAGACGCTTGTTATAAATGTCTGAACTGAGCCCCGGGCCTGGCAGGACCGGCTCAGCCCTTCTGTTCAACAGTCTCCCTCCCTCTCTCTCCGTCTCTCCCTCTTTATGCTCCTCTCCACCACACCACCAGGGTCGACTCTGCCATCTGATAGTAGTCCAGTGAGTTCAGCAGAGCTGCAGCTAGCAGAGAAACTTCCCAGAACAAAGAATGGAGCAATGACCTGGCATTCCACTGCCGAGGAGCCACCGCCAAGCTCACTGATTGAAACCTACCCACAGCCAGCAGCTCCCCCTCCCGCCATAATTCGACCCTCCTCCAGCCCCCCCCATTCGTCCACTCCACCTGGCTGCTACAGGGACACACACAGAGAGGTATGGAGAGCCACTGAGCGTGACAGAGAAATAGAGTAGGCGAGCTCTCGATCAGAATGCGAGCAGTGCTTGACTCTTGCGAGCACACAAACAAACCTGTCTGCTGCAGAGTTTGGCACACATTGACCTGACCTCGTGGTCCAGGGTTCATGTGCTCTTTGACAAACTGCAGCTCCAAAAGTTTCCCTTCACCTCTCGAGCGCATGGCGCAGAATATCAATGAGGATCAAGAGTGGCATGCCATCAGAATCCCGCCGAGAGTTTTTCTATTAAGACCTATAACGACAGAAGGGTCATCATGGAAAAAATTATGCATACACTTCACTGTGTCACCTCTGTAATAATGATAATGTTATTGAAATCCACTTGAAGGCCATTTTATAGCACACACAGGACTTTTATCTGGACTGTATCAGTGCCGCATAGTCAGAGGAGCTTGGTCTCATTGAATCCAGACAAATAGAGCCTGTTTGTACACGTGCTCTTAGTGATCTGAACACAAATGGACCACTGTAGATAGAAGTGTTGACGACCCCCCCAAGACCCATTATGATCTGATCATTCAAACCACTTGTGTAGGTGGTCTGAGATGCGATTGACCACAAATCTGCTCTCATGCGTCCCTGACACCATCCTTGCAGGGATTATAGTGGTTGATATAGTCACGGGATGCCATGATGTGTCCTGGGCCACATTGAAAGACAGCTTACTTGATGGACCCCAACAGGCCATATGAATTAAGCAGCCGATGTTTGTGAACACACTCTAAAAACTGTCTGCTACTCCAACAGTGCATTAAGCAACTTTTTTGGACACATGGTTTCAAATAATTTAACAGTTTACACCAAATGTATGAAAGGAGATATTTTATTGATGGTAAGCTTTCTAAATTGCAGAAATACAGTTACCAGAACAGGCAGATCAGAATAAAAAACTGTTTTCCCCAAAAGTTGTCTATGACAAATTCTCAGAACACTGAGCCTTCAAAATTAGCAAAGACCATACACAAAGTTATTTTTTTCCCCACGTTAAAACAAAAAAGAAGAAACATTGCATCTGTTTGTCCGAGCGTTTTCTTTATTTGCATTTAGAGCAGGGAATTGAGATCTAAGCTGTCTGCTTCGATTGCATTAAAAATGACATAGGGAAATAATCAGGTATGGAAAACAAAACAAAAGACGCTAGTAATTAGCTTGGGATCATGGGAGTTGTCTTCACTGTCACAAACAAAGTATTGCCAATGAAAATCTGCCTGACTCAGGCAGAAACGTTCACAGATGAGGTAATGTTTTAATAAAGTTTTGCTAAGCTGTATATAGCAAACTTCCTCTAACATATAATCTGATCCACTCAGAGACACTGAGACCCATTTCTTCTCCTTAATATGAATTTTAATAACCTGGAAGTTGCCTTAAACATCCAAACCAGACCTGATGCCTGATAGATTATTTGATTCCAACTGGAAAACCCCCCCCAAAAACTCCAGCATTTTCCTACACAATTACGCCCTCAATACAACAGGTGACAATAACCGCCAAGCTTAATTTATGGCCATCATCAAGTAAAGATGTACACAGAAGATAATATACAACAGGCGTATTGTTCATCCCAAACTTGATCTGTAGTTGTTTCCTATAAGCTGGCTGGATGTAGCAGGTAGTTTTCATCAGGTTTTTTGTTACAGTTAGATGGAAACAGGCTCTCCCTTTAATTAGAAAAACAGTCACTTCCAGAGAGGTGACACTGCTCTCTTTCACTGGAGAGGAAGTGTGGCATATGGATACCAAGCTACAGTACCTGGTGCAAATGTGCGTGGGCGTTCAGATGTGTTGCAGTTTGTCTGTGGGTGTTTGTCAGTCTAACAAACAAAACCGTTTAAGACCATCTGCCTTGTTAATGGGGGAGCGTGGTGCCAGTAGATGCTTTGATAGCAACCTTTGAAACTATGGACATCTGTGTGTGTATGTGTGTGTGTCTGTTTTTGTGTGTGTGTGTGTTTTTGTGTGTGTGTTGCTGGGTGAGATGGCTCCATCTGCTTGTATTGTTTCCCTCCTTGATTGCTCCGCTTCCAGCAAACTTGTATTTTGGGACTGTTTTATTTTGGAACACACACCCACGCATGCATACCTGCTAGGGAGCACACACACACACACGCACAGACACACAATGAGAACTGAGTGACATATCCTAGTGGGTACAGTAATGCACAGATGTGTATTTGGGAAAGTAGAATGCAAATACAGAACTTATGAAAGGTCAAGTGATTGTGAAAGGAGTCTTAATTTCTTTCCCCAAACTGCTGAAAATGTGTGGATGATGGAAGATTTCACAAATCATAAAAACTCCATAATTACGCTGGTTGCCTGGAGGCCAAATGTTCATCAATAAAGCTAAGTTATATTATATTATTTTTTTTTATAACTTAGTTGTTGCTTAAGGGTTCCATTTGTGAGAAAAGTTGATTTTTGAGTCTCATTCCTAACTCGACGACGCCCCGGGATTGCAGGACGGGCCGGCCGCCATCCCAAAAGCGCCATTATTTCACGAGTTAGGAATGAGACACAAAAATCCTTTTTGCTCACAAGTAGCACCTTTAATCTTCAGGCAAGATTGAACATTTTCAATGTACTGTGCTTTGGCATGTTTTTGTGTATATGTATGTGTTTCTTGTGTGCGTCGGTCGTCATGTCCCGCGACGTCAGTGCGTGAGTTTGTGAAACGGCCCAGTGTCGGGCTCCTGGGACCTGACAGACATAAGGCAGAGACGGGGGCAAAAGGTTAATAAACACGCACATATGCAGACAATGAACACTCACCAGACACCAGACGTGCGCATTCATACGGCATTATTTCACTGTTGTTTTTCATTCAAACTAATAGATGCGTTGAATAGTAAAATGCTCACTATGAGTCATTAAACACAGGAGCACATGCCGTAGCTCAGCTGAACGGAGGTCTGCGTTAAGTGCTTCTCGTTGTTGTTATAATGCTGGGAACCTATACACAGACCCAGGGAGAGCTCACACACACACACACACACTCACACACACACACACACACTCACACACACAGCCACGTGTATCGCTAACATAGCAGCACGTGTATTGACCCCAGGCCCAGTGGTGCACTGCGAGCAGGGCTGGGGCCCGGGAGGGACCTCCGCTCTGTCTCTGTTCATATTATTCAAAAGAATAAAGCTTTTTTCCAGTAAATTGAAATTCAAAACAAAATGCCGATTAAGAGCTAAGAGACCTCCCTGGAGGAAAGAGCGCTGGCATTTAACATGCACACCCAGTGTTTAGCCCCAGCCCTTTCAAAAAGGCAACACAGCCAAACCAATCTCCCAGAGAACGGCACAGCAAATTTCTTGCGGATGAGTTTCGGCTGGAGCCCCAGATATACAAAGTGAAATGAAGGCTTCATGGTTTATCAAAAGCAGCCTGTGTGTTTATTCAACGAGGAGCAAACACAAACAGGCTGCCTAATAACACTGGCAGAATGATATTTCCTCCAACATATACACAGGAGGACCTGAAAGCTACTGTATGGCCCTCGGTGAAATTTATGTGAACAGGCTTATGTTCACACAGAGGTGAGTGCTCGTTGCATTGCGCCAGATAAGAGACCTTGTAGGGGAAATAACGATTAACGGCGTGAAAGTGGCTCACATGCCACATACCTCTGATGGCAGTTTGAGTGTTAAACTGCAGGAATGAGAGACTATGTCAGACTTAAGACATTCGGTAAACAGCGTGGTGCGACTGTGTCATGCCATGTAGCTATGCTAATCCTCTGAGGGGTCAGTGGTCAGCATTTTTTAAAAGGCTTATTTGTGCCGAACAATGAGACAGTCACTGCAGCAGGAAACTACCGGGAGCTGAGACGTACTTGATGATCCGGGGATCAAGTGGAAGCATGGAAAACAGATTGTAAATTGCATAAACGTGTGAGAGCAAACAGAGTTTTATACCGTCTGTGTAGAATTTAAGCTGCTGCTTTTTATCAACGTGCATCTGTGCCTTCAATGTAACAGTTATTTCCTCGAAAATATGTGTTTGATTTGGAAAATGGAATGATGTTTGGATCACATGCAGTCCAGAGGTCGAGGTTTAAGCCTCACAGCACACGACTTTGTTGTGGACTTTGGTTAAACAGTGAACAAGTCAGCGTGTCTGGTCTTAGGCTTGAGGTTAGTCGATTGTGGATGGAGTCGATACCTCCAGGGCTGGACTGGGACAAAAAAATCAGCCCAGGCATTTTTGTCCAGAACGGCCGCTCATAATTAGCGGAGCACAACAGACTAGTAATTTATGTACGTGTTCCCCGAAGGAATGTATTTTACTGTTATCCCACACCCAACTCTAATTATTGTGGTGGGGTGTACATATGTTCACTCACTTGGTGGATAGCTCACTTTACTGGAAAAAATGCTCACAAACTATGTTACACCCCTGCTTAAGTGGCCCTTTGAGCATCAGGGGAGTGTCGGTGTTGTTTACTGATCTGAATATCACATCTTAATGTGCAAAGTGCAAACTTCAATGAATATTTCTGTAGCACAAACATAAACATCTTCGACATCATTTATGTAGATTGTAAGTCTTACATATTGCACCTTTAAACATGACGATGAAAACATTTTATATGCTTTGTTTCTCAGACAGAATTTGTTGTAGGAAAAACACGTCGACAGTTAACATTTTGCATGGAACATTCAATATGACCATTTTGACTTTAAGGCACTTTGCAGATCTGTTCAATAAGCATCTCCTCATTATGCTGCTAAGAAACACCCAGTGGTTTCTCTTGCTGGACTCTTTTCTTGACATTTCCAACAAAACTGTTGTGCAAATTTATAGTGAGTGATTATTCCAGGGTGAAAAAGAGTTGCGTAATTCTGTGTTTCCAAATCAGGTAACATCAGAACGAAACAGCATAAGCTCCGCGGTTCTACGTTAGGGTGGTAAACTCCCACTTGTGGGGCACACTTGCACACAGACACACACTCGGTAAACACTACCTATCTAAGCCCCTCGGAGAGGGCTGAATTTATTCTTTGCCTATTTATTTGATGTTGATGAAAGAGTGGATCAAGTCCAATCACATCAGTCACATCAAAGACCTGCTGTACAACGTGAGGAGTGACACACACACACACACACACACACACACACACACACACACACACACGTGCACCACCACACAGTCTGATAAACCATCATAGCTTGATCAGCGTTCTGATCTTGAGTGAAACTTATCTCGCCTCTTTTCAGAGGAATGTGAAATATCTAAAGGAGACAGTGCGCTTGTCAGCAGTATCTCTCGACTCAACCAGCGTTCTCTATGTCTGCACTAAACGCAGTCGGTGTGTTCACCAAGAGAAGAGGAAGGAGTCTGACTTTAAAGCATTAAACTGCCACCGTCCGTCTCTATTGGGGGGGTCAAATTCACGCTGCCTTTCTCCCTGCAGCAGCAACAGCCCCCCCGCCCCCACTTCTCTATCTTCATACCCTCCTTCTTTCATGCTTTTCCCAGTGTACAGTAGATAGTCGATGCGCTGAGAAAGAGGCCATTCACTTCCAGACATAGAGAGAGTGCAGGTCCGACTAACCATAGAGCGGCTCCTTATTTCTCACAGGTCAGCTGATGCTTTCTCTCCACTATCACGGGCATTCTCCATACCCGGGCCCCTCCACGGCCGGAACGGACAGCAGTGTGAGTGTCTGTGTGTGTCTGATGCGACGGGCATGACGAACATGATACATCTCATCACATGCTTCTCCTTAGCGGATTAACAGGCAGCCTTCCAACGGCATTTATGCCGATGCTCCTGTGGGGACTGGCTTTGTGCAGGCAACGGGAAAATTCAATCACTGCCTAAAGGATAGGAACGGGCGGGATGAAACGCTACTTTGGTTCCATTTCCGTGTTAACCGCTGTTTTCCAAGGGTGCAAATGAGGAAAGAGAGGGAAAGAGAGAGGGAGAGCGAGCTGGAGTGTAATTTGTCAATCTGACCCGCTCGTATTTCTCGAGTCTTTGTTGGGGAACAAAGTTGTGGCGGGATGGATGTGGGAAATGGAACATGAATCCACACCTGGTGTCTAATGTCTAGAAAAGATCTCATGATAAAGTAGTTTCTGAAAGTTTGTAAATCCACATCACTGCTGTTGCTTATAAATCTTGATACCGATACAGAGGAGATTCTATCCAAATGGCATTTCCAGATATTAAAAGCCCCTATAGCATTTTGAAAAATCAGCTGCGTGTCAAAATACATCCCAACAGTGAGAATGTGGACAGAGGTATATTGCATTAATCAATTCCCTTCTCATGACAACTGAAACATAGCCTACATAGAAATAGTCTTTTATAACATGTTGTACTGACTCACTTGTTTTGGTCACATCATGGTGTTATCGTCAACAATAACTTATTTTCCCCAATGGCTAAAATGTGATGCTGGATGTTCTTAGGGCCTTTTAGCAGTACACCATCATCCTTTTCACAGCTGGACTTTTATATAACATGCTGTTTTCGAAACACTCCCTCCACTTTCTCTATTTGCACCACTTTCAGCCAGAAATTGATGACGGATGTTTTCATGTTTTGGACACTGCTTGCTGGTGCCATTTATCATCCTCCGAGGAATATAAACTCAAGTGGGGAAAAAAACGAGGTTCAGCTTTATGTTTCCTCATCTCTGAATTCCCTTTTATATATCACAAAAGTGACTTCTTTCTCGCAATGTAAAAGATCCAAATGTATGGAGAGAATAAATGTATGTGAGTACTCTCTTTACAATGTAATTCAGTCTGTTTGAGTAGCCTTTCTTTCCTCAGCTGTCGGACACCATGTGGTATTTCAAACCAACTCAAAATGTGGTTTAGCAAAATTACGATTTTTTGCCAGATTTCCTAAAGATCAACCTGGAAAACGATCTGGACATGCCAAAAAACACACTTTGTCATTGGCTTAAAGAAAAACAAACAAGCCTGATAGTCAAGCGGACCTTCCCAGCTTTGCATGCCTGACCAACACAGACTCCGGCAAACCACGCAAAAACATACTGACTCATATTAAGAGCATATAGAGCTGGGAAACATACAACAGGACCTCAGATTCAGAGATACACTCCTGTCTCTCTGACATTATGTTACAGCACAGTATGCCCGCTTGGAGCGTCTACACTATACGAGACATCTGTTCATGCATTCAGCCTCAGAGGATATTACCAGATTGATAGGTATCTCTTAGAAACATCTGCCTAGAAAAACAGCCCAGTCCCAGGCTAAATAACACAACAGTCACATACACTTGACGCCAAGTTTGCCGAGATCCAAAGGGAAGATCCCAACGTCTTAATTTGATCACAACATTACCTACAGCAGTGCAACCACAGGAAGCTCTAGCAGCCGCAGTCTGCAGGAGCCTCATCCGCACAGCGTGTTCATTATGTCTGTTCTAACTCGCATTATTTGTTTGGTTTGGTTCGATCCCCGTGGTATTTAAGGAGAAAGATTTCTATACATTCGCTGGAACCGGTGATCCATTCTTGAGTGCATTTGACAGTTTTGTTATTGAGCCCGGGGTAACAGTGTCTCCGAAGACAGGCCTTTACATGTGTAGCTGCCAGAAACAAAGGCAATAACTGTCACATTTTCAGTTATTCTCTTCATTAACTGTGCAGCGGTGAAATCCACGGTGGGCA
This sequence comes from Acanthopagrus latus, assembly GCF_904848185.1. NCBI lineage: Eukaryota > Metazoa > Chordata > Actinopteri > Spariformes > Sparidae > Acanthopagrus > Acanthopagrus latus. The sequence continues at coordinate 22,964,169 of NC_051043.1, forward strand.
CAGGTGACACTTTACAACATGTCACTTTTTCAAAGCGTGGTTAAGAATGCATTACCACTCCTTGAAACCCAAACTTTATTACTCCCAGCTTGACCGTGGACTTGTGCTTGAGACTTAAAAACTGACTCATGACTCTGCCGCACCTCTGGCAGACACTGGTTGTCTGAGATATTGTCAGTCATACATCCCCGAGTGCAACTGAATGAGTAACGCGTGCGCGTGTACTCGAATCTGAATATGCGCATGAATGCTCCGGTGCTCATATACCTCGGTGTGCTGTGAGTGTTTGTGTGTGTGTCTGCTGTGGGACTCGGAGAGGAACAGACAGCAAAAGAGAGAAGAAGAAGAAGTAGAAGAAGAAGAAGAAGAAGAAGAGAAAGAGAGAAAACAAAAAAGAGCAGTAGGGGAGCAGAGGATAGGTAAACTAAAGCTGCATGACGAGTACATTGGGGCGCGGAGCCCCAACCGAGAGCGGTAGTCCGAACACAGATACAGCGTGTCCAAGCAGACAGTGAGGAGTAGAGGAGATTTCCCTATAGAGGCAGGCCTGGGATGCTGGACACCTGAACACACACACACACACACACAGCCTGAAAGCTCCCACAAACAAATCATCTCAAACGCATGTATTCTGTACAGGAACACAGATGAATGCGCACGCTTGGGACACACACGGGCAGAGCTTTGGAAGCGATGATGGTATTTTTGTATCTCACTGGGCTGTTTTTTTTTTTTTACGCCCTACATCTTTGATATGCAAAGTAGACTTCCTGTCCCCGTCAGCATTAAGCCTCGACCAGAATATACACAGTGCACATGAGGTGGCTGGAGGTGAGTGTTGTCCTGCCCCCCCACCCCACCTTGATACACTTTCACTGTCAGATTCCCCTCACGCACGTCCTCTTTCTTCACTGAGGCAAGAGAAAGAAAGAAAGAAAGAAAGAAAAAGAAAGAAAGAACAAACATCAGCGTCGAGGCAGGGATATTGGATATGCACATGATGCCTGGTGCTTACAGCATTCCCCTAAGATGGGCAGTGTGAGTAGAAGGTGTGATGTGTGTGTATGTGTGTGTGTGTGTGTGTGTTGGTGTGTTATTTTCTGCCGTCTGAGTCACAATCTGATTGACATATTTAATACATGCCCTGTGATGATTCAGAGCACATGCAGGGAAGAGGTGCGGATGAAAAAAACATCACGGTTTCGCAGACAGACAAAGAGCCGAACGGAAAAGAGGGATGAAAAAAAACAAAAAAAAAAACAATGCCGTGATTGAAAATTACCAAGAGAAAGTCTATTTATACATTATTTTCCTTTGAAGGAAAGAATGCTCTATGATACGCATTATACTAAATAAAAGACCGCGTATTGGGACTAGACAATAGGTGTGATTGACAAGGAGACGAGACGGTTCATTCTGGGGCGTCAAAACGATAATATTTCAATGTGACACTCTGTTCTAAAGGAGACCATCATTGAGGACGAGAGCTAACAGCTATCATATGAAAAAGACTCTTGTAAAGTCAAATCTTACACTTATAATGTACCGTCGTCCACCCACGGGGGAGGAGACGAAGAGGAGGGGGGAGAGGTAGAGAAACATTTTTGAAGGACTGCGACCAATCTGCCGTTTCTGATTGGCAAGTGTTATCCCTCAGGATTAGTTCGGGATTGTGTGGGTGGAACAACCGCCAAGGTACCTAAGTGGCTTTCCAACAGTGGATTCTGAGACAGTTCTATTACAGACATGTCATACTTTTTGAACCTGTCGGAATCCGTGAGAGGATGGCGGTGACAGAGATGAATTTAGGTCCCAGATGGTTGGCCAACTTTTTTTTATGGGGCCTTCTATGTACACATTTTATTGATTTCTGTCTTCTACTGCTTTAATAACATGTTTCACCTCCAAATGAACACATAAGTGTTATTAGTCACTCCCAATGTCGCGCTAAATTTCTCAGTCCGATAACTCATCCATACAAATACCAGAATCGCCCTCGTCCAGCCGTCACACCGCCACCATCCCTTCCACCTACCCGACAATCAAGTCACATGAACAAGTGAACGTGAACAAGACTGTGGAAATGTGAATATGGTTTGTGTGACACACTAATTTGAGTGTGTCCGTGGTTTGGTGACACGTAAAGTCCCAACATTTGAGAACATCTTGAAATGGGATCACACCAGCCGGCCCTTCAACATGTTCACATCCTGACTCATGAGTACTCGGTAGTGATTACTGCATTAGTACCCAGTACTAGTTTTGTGCACAGTTGTGACACAATTTAGGAGACAAAAACTTTTCCACACACGGAAAGACAAGGTGACAACACTAACAGCCGCGGTGTGTGTACAGGAATGATTGGAAGTGTTATAGAGTGATCTACCTCTGAAAAAAAATGTGGGCCGGGAGTGTAAAGTTTCGGCGTTCCTCAGTTGGACCACACCCATTTTCGAAACTTGGCCTTCCTTTCGCTCCCACCTACACACCTGGAAAGTTTTGTCGCTGAAACTTGCAGCATCGTTATCAAATCTTATCAAACACACGCAGTCAGACATAAAGATACCTTCCAAAGCACTCAAAACTGCTTCTGTGTTAGTTCCAATTATGACCACATGTTGCCATGATGACACACACACACACTCACGCACACAGACGACAAGGAGAAGGCATTTTCAGCCGACACTGTCGCAGCTGCTAATTAGCCCCCATTGTTCAGTCTAACTGCGTTTCGTTCCGCAACCTTTTTCCCACAATTTTAAGTTGGTACACTGCATGTCTCAAATCATATATAATTACTGTACAATGTCAAGACAGCAGGCTTTCATTTTATGTTAAATTACACAGCTTTTGTAAGTTTTAAAGTTGTGAAGTACATTAAATGAAACTATTGGCGCTGAGACTTTTAGGTGAACCCCAAAAACTAAAATGGAGGTCAGTAGTCAAATTCGCTACCAAAAAAACTTTTCCAGCAGACGAAGTAGTCCACATTTGTTGGCGTGTACACTGCCAACAAATGTGGACTAATTAGACTTAAAATATGAACCATGTGGGTTTGGAAAAGAGGCGTGAACAATGTGTGGATATAATGCTACAAAGTAAAACATCACCTTAATCACATAACATTTGTCTGTTAACAGTCTGTAACATGTCACCATTCCTAAATTCAGAAATGATTTATTAATGCGGTTATGTAGTTATTTGGCTTACATAAGTTCTTTAATTATCTGTGTGTTCACATAATAACAGAACAGACAGTTCAGGGTTCAGTGTGCGAGCAACTCGAGTGAGTCATCATCATCTAGTGATGGTAAGAAGGTCGGTCTGTAATTGGTAAATTGTTTGGGGGGACATTAATATTGTACCGAGCCTTGTTAGGAAGGCCAACCTCTTTCATATTATTTTATTCTGTGTATTCAAAGAGTTTTATTGTGAGACTGTTATAGGCTTTTTACAAAACCTTTTCTCTTGGGTTGGGGCTATTTGGACTGGCATTAATTATTTTCTGTTGTTTTTGTGGTATTAGGTTAATAAAGAGCATTTAGTATTTTGTGTATGTCCTCAAATTACTTTCTACAGTGAGTAATAAGTGAAGAAATACAAGATGAAAGGAGTAGAGCGAGTAACTACCCCAACACTGCCGATCTGCATGTTGAGGCCCCGATGACTGAATCTTTATGTTTCGGGGTGAACTGCTCCTTTGAACCTCTTCTAGACCCCTGGCCACCCAATTAGGACCCCTGAGGCCAACCGAGGTCAGTAACTAAAAGGTTATTGCAGATACGGACCGTCAGTGTCATGAGTGCTAATGCGTAAATACACTACATGTTTGATCTTGAATCAGGGTCAGGCAGGTCATGGCTGAGGTTAATTTTAAGGTCAGTGGGTTAGAATCGTTATTTTTTTGCTTCAGCTCACAGACATTCATCCGTTCTTGGGACTGAGCTCACAACCAGAGAGTTCACTCAGATTTGAAAACAAACCAACAAGGGGAAGGAAGCAGCAGCAGCAGCAGCAGACAATCCTGCGTCCGGGCACAGACGTGTGCGATGGTCTGAAGAAAACAGTCGCATGGATCAATCTCAGCATGCGTCTGTGACTGACAAGACCGGACAGGACAGGAAGTAATGTCACTCATGCCAATCAATGATATTTTTATTGACCCAGAGTAGAACAGCCTTGTCAATGCACTCTCTCTGATTAGCTAACCTCATCATTGATAGTATGGACTATTGACTGAAAGCACCAGAGTGCTCATCATAAGGGCCATAAATGAGGACAGGTGTCTCTGGATCATTGATCCCTGTCCTGTGGGCACTGGGATGCTGTTAACAAGAGGGGGACATAATGCTTCACAAATACCAATGAACCTAAGGCAGGGATAGTTAGCTGTAGTATCTAAATATCTCTTTCTGAGACGCTCTGTTTTAGCTCCCGTCTCTTTAAGGCCCCCCTTCCAGAATACCCAGCCTGCTCCAACTGGTTGGCTCATATTTACATGTAAAGCTCAGGCCTCCTTTAAAGCTGGTAATCTGTTCTCTTGGATAACAAGTCAGGAAGTAAGAAAGCATTTCAGTCCATCTCATGATCATATTACATCTTTTTAAAAAAAAAACTTAAGAGGTTTCAAATCATTTCTTTATAAATAACAGGGTTATCTCTCCATTCTACCCTGGCATCGCTCCAATCTGTTTCATGAAGGGTGGATGAGAAAATGCGAGACTTATCAATAAAAGCCTTGCTTCATTAAGTATGACTTCGTATTTCGGATTAGATTAGTTTCACTAAGATAACGTGGGATATCCACCGCTCTGTGCAGTCAGATGACATTGACTCAGAAGAAGGACAAATGCAGGAATGTGCAATTAAAAAAATAGATAAATAAAAAAAACACAACTTGTCTCTTCACAGATACAGAACATAAGCTGATAGTGAGTGAGTACTGTGACTATTTAATGGCTAAAAAAAAAACAAAATCACCACAAGAATGTTAATCGAGGACACCAGGAATCTAGCTTTGCAGTCTATGTCCAACTGCATTGGGGTGAAGTTGCACTGAAATTGCTTCAGTGGATGCTTGCATGCTGAAGGATTTGAGGAAGTGAAGCTGAGGTTCGACTTGAAACATGCTCCCAATCGAGTTTAGCTGGAATGATGTGTTGCCGTAGGTTACCGCTCTGTTGGTTGCACAAGCTCTCTTCTTGGTCTACAGTAACATCTCGGTTAACAGGGAAGGTGTTGGAGTTGTTAGTGACAGATTAACACCCCTGTGACAAGTGAATGTCATTGTGTCTTCCTCCTCGTTCAACTTACAGATACAGCGTGAAGCACCTTCATCAAGCCGTGAGCATGTGTCTCCTCTGTATATTTCACCGCCATGTAACGACATGCTTTTAAACCGATAGAACGTCGGCGAACAGCTTGGCGCGGCTCTTAGCACTCAGCGGCCGGATTGCTACATCAGCTTAGTTGAATTTTAAGAAAATTTATCGTTGTTTAGTTCACATCTAAATACGTGCTTATGATATTTACTGTAAGGCTGTAATATTTCTCCTGCCTGTGGCGTAAAATCAATATCTTCTAAATAAACCTGAGTGGCGTCTCGGCTCTGGCGGCCGTTTGTTACGGCGGTCGTTCAAGCGGGTGCCCCCGCGAGTGTTTTAAAGGTCTGACGGAGACTCATTCATCCAGACGTTTCAGACAGCCACCAACTCGCTGATATGAAATAGCGTCTCAATCGCTTGTTATCGACTGTTATGGTGTTTTATCATTTATTTTGATAAGTGAAATCAAATTTTGGAGGCCGGCCAGACTCCTATTATCCACCGAGCTGTGGTGGAGGAGGATAGGCCAGTGTGAGTGTGAGTGTGTGTGTGTGTGTGTGTGTGTGTGTGTGTGTGTGCACACTCTCAGGTTTTGTGTGTGAAACAGAGAGAAAAAAGATGGCATTAATGTCCATTTGTTATCTTTCTGCTCGGGTGGATAAACAGGCTGGGAACCTATGAGATCAGTGCTATGCAGCCTGGGACGGGGCACAGAGGACAAGGCGAGGCCTGACTGGCCGACTTAAAGATATTAGTAATGGCCATGGGCACACATACACACACACACGCGCGCGCACACACGTACACACACACTGTTTGCAATGCATAACTCAGTAGTAAGCCTCTTTCTGTGTTCTGTCACAAGAGATGGGGAGCAGAAAGCAGAACTGGGTGACTTTATAATCCCCGCTGTATTTATACTCCACCCTACTGACTTCTGCACTTCCCACCCTACTTCTTCTCCCTTTCCTTTTCCATTTCTTCATCGTTTATCTTCACCCGTCTCCTATATACACATATCTGATCTTATCTAGCTTCAAAAAAACCTAACCCACTCTCTTATATTATATTTCACAATGTGTTTTTTTGCATTATTCCATCTGGGTCCCCTCAGCTCTCCTCGACCACTCTTTTTTCCACCGCGTTCTTCCAGGAGCTCTCGTTTCTTGTTTTTCATTCCACCGCCTCCTTTGTTCCTCTTTTGTTGCCCTTTCCCTTTCTCGAAGTTATAGGCGAAGAAAAAAGAGCAGAGAGTTTAAAATGCCTGACCTCTTTCCTTTTCCTCTGTCTGGTAGGTCTCTCACTAAACACAAGACTTTCATTTTCCATCTGACCCCATTCTGCCCCCCCACTGTCTCTTGTTTTTTATTCTTCATTTCTTCTCTCATATGTGGCCGTTTACCCAACAGGACATGCACGCAACACGCTTGCGTACATGCAACACACAGAAGCCATGATTAACACGCCAACAGAAACCCATGAGGAGAGAGAAAAAGTGTGAAAGAGAGCTCCTATTGAGCATGCAAGCCGCCCCAGCAGGAGCGCGTGGATGCCGACGAGAAAAAGGTGAAAAGAGGTCTCATCTCTGACCCGTCTGTGCCAGTTCCTCGACTGCAGAGAATGCCCAAAAGAAAACAGATGGCCGACTGCAGTAAAAAAATATCCAAAATGACACCGTATCAGGCCCAAAACACACACACCAAACTTGTTTGTGTCTCCTTTGCAAAAAAAAAAAAAAAAAAGATTTCCTAACTTTGCAGGAATGCGGGCGTCACCATCTACATGTTAGAAGAAATATTGCCATCCGTCTCTTTGTGCTGTGTAAGAATGATCTTGGGGGTTAATGCACAAGCCATGAACAGCACTGTCCCTACCTGTTAGTGTAACTCTGTGTACCAAGTGTCTGATAAAAACAAAAACAAAAAAAAAATCCCCCCCAAAGCAATGAATACAAGAAATCCATTTTCAGGGTCCTCGACCTTGAAAATGCAACTTGCTTTTCTGAAATAATACAGCCCGTGTGATTTACTTTCCTCAGAGGTGTGTTGTCAGACTGTGTCAAGACTCTGGCACCAAAAGACACCACCCCACACCGCAACAAAAGTCTGTCTATTGTGTCTGGTAATTTTGCGCTCTCACTTCTGAATTCCAGACATTGGCTTTCTCTGGTTTACTTTTCTTCTGCATTGTGTTTCTGCTAGACTTTATTTTTTATTATATATTTTCATTTCATGAATCTGGACACAAGACTAAACCTCCAAAGTCTTAGCTTAGCTCCCACCTGGAGTCCAAGATGAGCTGAGGTACTTCCATGATTGCAATTAATGCAACATAATTTGTTTTATGGCTGTGTACCACTGTACTCTGCTCATAAAAACACAAGTTTAACTAGTTTGACTAAGTCCTTCTGTAATGTGCTTAATTGCTGGTTTTTAAAGTGGCTATAAAATCACATGAAAGCACCAAAGCGCTCCATCAGCAGCGCTGTTGTTACAACTTGGAGGTTATTAACACAATATTAAACTGGTGAGCTGGCTTAGCCACTACAGCTAAAAATCTCAGGATGTTTTGTGATACAGTATAGCTGCTCACAGTCTCTTGGTTTCAGCTATAATACTTGCTGTTGGGGAGTAGTGAACTACAGGTAATTAAAAAAGTTGTTTAATTACTTTGCGCAGTAGCCTGCTGGTGGTCCAACTATAATTACATAGTGTTTCAAGTAGTCATATATACTTTTTTGCCATTTTTGTTTAATTAGCTACTGAAATGACAAACAATTTGGGGCCATAAAAGTAAATGTTTCATTTTTTTTTTTTTTTAACCATTGCTTCTCTGTGTCTAATTCAAAGTTTACATTCCTGCACTTTTCAATGAATGGTGAAGAATATCACGTTTTTGGTTTATCTATAACAGATGAACAAGTTGACACATTATGCTGCATCGAGACCTATTATTTGTTTTTCCTTTCTTTAAGTATGTTGTGTAGTTCTTGTGCATGTAAGACATCTTGGAAGTTTAAAAAACGTCACAAAAACTAAGATCTCACAGCCAAATACAGTCTTGATAAGAGGCACTTCTTCAAATTCCTGCAACTCAAGCACTATATTTGAACAGAACTGCCAGTTACAAAACAACCCTTAGATGACATATTGAGTGACAAAAAAGAACTCAAGGAGTTTATATCTCACATGTATACGGGCATTAACAGTCTGTTGGAAAAAGAGGGGCTTATGGTTAGGGAAAAATGGGAGGCTGACTTGTTTATGTATTTATTGCATATTCTATGTTATGATCCTATTGCACTGTAATTTGTATTTAATATTTTTTTCTTTAGATATAAATACCAGTGATGGGAAATGGGGGAGGGAGCGGGAGGGGCACCTGGGTTAAAAAATGGATTTAGCACAGCTGCCCTGTTGTTGTTAGCAGTGTTGGGTCGGGCGTGTGTGAGCTGACCAATCAGAGCAGACTGGGTATCTGGGAGGGGCATGCCTTAAAGGGACAGGACCTAAAACTGAGTGTTTCAGACGGAGAGGGAATACAGTGCTGCAACACTGAACAGTATGAAAACCTGACAAGTTTAAACTACTTTCTCTGAGTAGCATTAGTTAACCAAACTAGTCCAGTGTACTGTGGTTCAGTAGTTGGTAGCTATGCTTTTAAAGTAGCTTCCTCACTGCAGGTACAAACACACATTTGTGTTTCACATAAGCTGTGCTCCCTGGCAGGGTTTCTTCAGTGTAAAAATTTAGATAAGCAGACAGTTTGAAAGCCTTAATTGTCTTAACATCGAACATCTCCTTAAGTCCCATTGCTGTCTGTCATTATTCATCAACAAGTTAATACGCTGGCATTAATTTGAAAGAGCGACATGCATCAGCGGCAAGAGAAACGTTACTCTTTGTCCCTTATCATTTTTTTATGGTCTCATTTTCTGCCTTATTGATTTCTCATCTTGCTCCCTTTCTGACTGTCTCTCACACTATCCTCCTCCTCCTAATACCACACAGAGGCTCAGACAAGTTAGACAACTTGTAAACCCAGATAAGCAGGCTGAGAGCACATCTCACTTTGACATATACAGGGTCATTTTTACAACCCGTGTGCACAATCTTTGCCCTTTCACTCCTTTTTTCGTTATTTCGTCTCCTCACACGCTCGCAAATTGGACGGCAACTTTTACATGTCAAGTTTGACAGTGAGAGGTCACGGGAGTCAATCGCAGCAATTTGCCGCCTGTGTGTGTGTGTGTGTGTGTGTGTGTGTGTGTGTGTGTGTGAATGTGAAGTCTGAGGTGTTTAAAGCTGGCCACACTGCTGCAATAAACCTTACAGAAGACACACATGCCGTGTGAATCCCGGAACGCACCAGAACAGATATTTTATTGGACACTCCTCTGTCCACTTCTGTGAGTGTGTCCGAGGGGAAAGGGAGTGAGAAAGAGAGGGAGGGAGATTTACACATCTGCAGAGTAACGGGGTAACAAGCACTTAAGCTTGGGCATAGGCAGTGGAAGGGGCGCGCCCTTTCTCGTTAACTTTAATAAAACACTCCCCCAGTCAATGCCCCAGGCTGTAAAACTCCTGCATCTCTCCAGCTTCGCTCCGACCATAGATCTCCAAACTTTTCCCCTAAACACACCCTTATGATTTGTACACCTACATAATACAGTAATTTCCAAATATTAATTTCAACAATCTTTTCACATCGGCAAACAAATCATCAAGAGACACTGTAGAAAATACAGAACAACTCATCAACTAAAACAAGTATATACGCTTGTATGTTCTTACCCTTGCAGAATTGTAAAATTGTTTCTATTTTTTTCCTTCTTACTTTATAAATGGTAGCTTTGGACAAAAGTGTCTGTTAAATGCCCTAAATGTAAATGTAAATGTAATAAAAAAGGAAACAACACTAATAACATTTGAAATTGTTGTCTCATCGTGATATCAACTTTCGGTTAACACAAGTATGATGTCTTGTAGGTTATCTTATACTACAACCACAATACTGATGATGATTTCTCACAAATTAATCACTAATTATATGTCATATTTTCTGAAATGGAGCCATTCTGCACTGCACTTTTAATAGTTTTATGAAGTTTTTAATGCCTTTTACTGAAGTGAGATTTTAAATGCACTTCTCCATGTAACGTGTAATTTCCATGAGTATTTATACATGGTTTGACTACTTTTACTAAAATGAAATAGAAATCGGAATACTTCCACCACCACTGTGTCCGTGTCTCTGTATGTGGGGAAAAAACAAACAAGGCCTTTGACATCATCAACACAGCAAGGACATAAGGAGTTAGGGAAGGAGCTGAAAAGCATAGACTACTGTTACCATTCAGCTCAGTTGGTAGAGCAGTTGTCCTTTGTACAGAGGCTTTGTCCCTGCTGTGGCGGCCCTGGGTTCAGGTCCTGGCCTGTTGTCCTTTGCTGTGTGTTAATCCCCCTCGCTGTCATAGTGTTTCCTGTCATATCTCAATATGTCCTGTCAAAAAAGTCAAATAAAAATAATTAATTAAAAAAACAAACATAGCCTAAACAATGAAAGGAGTAGCTGGATTAAGACATGGAAATAAGGAAGCATTGACAGAAAGAAATAGGCAAAAAAGGAACTGAAAAGAAAGTAGAGTGTAGGTCGGGAAGTTTCTCAGGAATCTGAGAAGAAATGAGGGTGAGGGGAAGGAGGTCTGCATCCCCAAATAATTCATTCAATATCTTGACAAACTGTCTGAACATCCAAAACCATTAATTTATTCTCATAAAATCACGGCTCATATCTTCTATCACGTTACATGATTAATTAGAACATATGACAGCACCGCCCCTCTCCGAGGTGTCGAAGTATATCATCCACGCGTCCGAACGCCTCCACCTTCAATTCGGCTTGAGTGAAACTGAAAAAATATGTATTTTCTTCCAAATTAATCTGATGAGACTTCAGAGATTAATCTTGAGTGTGTCGGGAGGGGAGCCATGTTAGAAGATCTAAATCACGCCGCCGACACGAGCGCTGCTGGAGTGGACGTCTGAAACATGCGGCTAATCAAGCACGAGCACACACGGTTTCCTCAGGATGGCCCTCATCGCACCCTAACTCCTGATGTGTTAAGGAGATATAAGAACCAAAGCACTGGTGAGTTGTCAAGGCTGATGTTTAAAACTGGGTCGGACTGATGTGTTGCTTTAATTGTGGATTTTCTTCTTCATAAAGTAATCCTAAATAAATAATTAACATTCAAAGAACTCTGAGGGAGGATTGGATGCAAGGCAAACACAATGTAGTACTCCCGACATGCCCGTATTAATGAATGTGAACCACCTAAGGCTACTTAGTGCTTAAACAGATGTTAATCACTTAATCAGATAAGAGACGTTGCTTTATGAAGTTTAATATATGGAGACACACACGTTCACATGCAGACGTGCTGAGTGATGCAGCGGGAAAGGCTGGTTAATAAGTTGGGATGCGATGCAATCTCCATCTTTATTAAGATGTTGAAAGACGCAAGACTTTAAGCCACACACGCGCACACACACACAGTCACACATACACATACCACACACACACACAGTCACACATACAGTAGGGCCTGGTGCAGGGAATGTGCCTTATGAATGACCACACGCAACTACCAGAATGTGGAGAAGTGATGGGATTTAAGGGCTGTGACAACATAATAAGACACAAGGACAAAATAACTGCGTATAAATATGCAAACAACTCTTTAAACAAGCACCGAGGGTGACTGCGAAAGGTGGTGTGTAAAGAGTTGTGGAGCATGAGGGAGAAGATGGAGGAAAGGATTGTTTTTGGCTCAAGAATAATGAACAAAATGAGTGCAGATGGAAGGGGCAGATGGTTTCATTTGTGATGGGCAGCCCAGGGCTGCCATGGTGCTTGATGGGTAATGGATATTACTCCGTGGAGCCCAAGGCCCTTCCTGAGGATTGTGGCACGATGTCAGTCACATGCTGATGGAGGACGAGTTTAGCATGTGATCCTTTAATTGTCCAGGTTAGGATCAGTGAGAGTAATTTGATCCCTCTTCTGTCACCGAGGGGGGGCAACCTGCCCATCTGCACCCGACAACCTGTGACTGACTTTGGCCTACCGACATTAAACTTTGCACGTGTTTAACTATCTATCTAATTGTTGACTTCTATGTGTATTTGACAACCTCTCTATCTGTTTAGCTTTTCGTCTAGGAATGTGTAATTCATTCTTTGGCATTGGAAAAAATGTGGAAAACATGTGGGTCACACTGGGTAAACTGCTGATTTTCCAGCCCCGTGTCAAAGCATTTTGAGATGTTCTGCGGGTTAAATCTGGGTAAGAGAGATGGGAAAACTGCAACAATAACAGGAAACATAAGGAAATAACTGTACATGGCAGCACTGGCCAAGACAAACAAGCCAGATCAGCACTCCAAGATACTTGGATAAATGGGCAAAATGAGCAGACAGATGTGGACAAGATAGGGTCAGGCAGATGTGATTCTCACTCCCTCTTGAAAACTGCAATCATGTGTCTGTGGGAAAATTGTATCAGTATCTTATTTTAAGAGACAGCGGACCGCCCGAATCCCTTAATTGAAATTACAAATAAACCTCCCGGCTCCGTCTTTCCTCAGTAACCAAACCCATACATCACTCCTGCAAACGCCACAACAGGACAGTGAAAAACACAGTGGCAGAAATTCTCAAACGGAGGGTGATTGTGTATTCAAGGCTGGGTTAGAATTATCCTCATCCCCTAAATCACGGGATTATCAGGCCACATCTGTTGGCCATTCACCGGCCGCATATGTTCTAATCATGATGTGAAGAGTAATTACCATTATGGGGCTTTGTAAATGTGTGAAAGAAAAGACAGCAGGGGTACTATTTTATATATATATATATATATATATATATATATATATATATATATATATATATATATATATATATATATATATATATAATGCATCACATTCCAGAGGGGCAGTTGAAAGAGCTGAGAGTGACAGATCTTTGGAAATGTCACCTGCAAAATATCCCATGATGCCTGGATAATAAGAAACAGAAGGGTGATTGTGTATTTCTGTGTGTGTGTGTGTGTGTGTGTGTGTGAGAGAGAGAGAGCTGTGTGGACACTTGTTTACATTCTATTTAAATTATGCATGTGTGTGTAGGCCTGCGTGTAGTGTGTGTGGGCGCAGGTGTGTGCTCTGTGCATGAGGAGGACGTGCAGGTGTTAATGTAAAGGGGCTAAGTGTGATTAAGTCAGCGCGCTAAAGCCTAAATATGTGTGCGTTCGTGTATCACTACTCTGCTGCTGTTATTTATTGTATTAATATGGATGTGTGTTTGGCTCTGGGTCCACTTTAAGGTATCGCGTTCAAAATCAAAGCTCTAAATGATGTGTTGCTCTGAAAGGAGTTTTTATGTCTCCCACTGAAATCTTTCCTTTCCTTTCCTTTCCTTTGCTTTCCTTTCCTTTCCTTTGCTTTCCTTTCCTTTCCTCCTCTCCTCACTTCTCCTCTCTTCTCCCCTCACATAGACAACCCAGCAATTTGCCTTAATCCATATTGACTACTCTTCCATGACCTCACTCCATAGGGTCCAGCACTGAGGATTTACTCCAAGACAGCCAATCTAAACAACCTGATTGAACTTCTTTTTCCTCAGTATAAATATGTGTGTGTGTGTGTGTGTGTGTGTGTGTGTGTGTGTGTGTGTGTGTGTGTGTGTGTGTGTGTGTGTGTGAGAAGTGAGGGAGAGACAGAGAGAGAGAGTTAGGTATAGGTAGGCAGATGAAGGAGATGTGTATGTGAGTAAAGCTTTTCACTATCCGTATTTGACATGATGAATGGGACCAGAGATGTAAAGTCAGAGATAAACCAAAGCTCCAGCGGCTCCCTGGGAGCCCCGCAGCCGAGCCATAAAAAGTCCCCTCTCTTTTCACAGCCAATCGTTAGCTCCATACATTGCAGGCCCCGGTCCATGCAGCTCATATATTTTAACAGCGGGTTTGATTGTGGAACCGAGGGGAGGAGGGGCTGTTATGAAGTCGGCTACATGCCGCTTAAACCATTCAACACAGGCGAAAACAGACTCAGTTAGACGATGAAGGGGAAAATCGTTAAGCGAAGTGTTTTTCTTGCTCGCTGACTAATTGTTTCTCGCCTGCAGACACGCGCTCATCAATGTGGATTTTGTCATGCAGAAGTGTGTGTGTGCATGCGTTTAGTGTTTACCCACGTATACATTTCTGCATTACATGGTGGGGGTGGCGTGCATATGTAAATACAACGGGTACGCGAGCGCGTTGGTGCTGATTGTATGTGGGTGTGCGCTCTTGTGTATTTCACGCGTATAGGTTCTACCACCAGCTGGGTCAATTTCTATCTCTTTGCTTAATTAATGGTTTGCCTCTGGCACCACTGTGCAGAGAGCTCCAATCTGTCTCCTCCTGCAGCTTTTTCCACTCGCTGCACTGTGTACACACAAAAAATGTATTCCTCTGACACGCACACACCCCAACAGGTGCACAGATGCCTGTCTGGGAAGACAGGACGAGAACAAACAACAACAGGATTGCATCTCTCTCACAGGCCTGCTGCTCAGAACAGAAGATTATCAGTAAAAGTACGGGAGGACACTTGACTGCTCCTGTTTTGCAACTTTTATGGAAGTTTGGGGGCGTTTAAGAGTTTACGTGAACCAAACTGTTTGTTTCCTGTGGCTGCAGAAACAGCGATAAAAACTCAAGGAGCAACATGATAACATTGTGAAATAAAGTTTGCGAAAACTGACATTTTTAAGGACTTAGATCACATCCTTCCCACTTTAATGACCCTCCCTCATTGTCCAACCTTTTGCCTTTTATTTCTTAAGCTGCCAAAACAATGACCCCTCCACCCCTCCACTCCACTCACTGCCGTCAAACCCTCTTCAATCTGTCCGCTCCCATTCATCCGTGGCCCTGAGATGCGGATGCAGCCCTTGTTCGGGTATTCATGCATTCTGCACTTGTAGGCGGGCAGGCATCTGATTCACCATGACTGCAGAGAGCACCGGAGATCCCATTCAGGGTAGCGTTCCTTTTCCCATGCAGTGTTATTAAGATGCATATGTTTAATTTATGATCGGAGACTTTCAAAGGGGATCTGTTGTCTCGGAATCAAGCTTCATCCATATCTTCCATATATATTGCCTCATTCTGTCTCTCTCTATTTTCTTATCCCCTTTATCTTGCTGGTGCTGCCATGCCTCCATGGTAGACCCTTGAAGAGTGTACACACACACACCCACACACACACATTCCTGTACAGCAAGCACTTGTGAACTAAACGGCCGCACAAGGATTGCCGGATCCTCAAAGCACCAGGAGGAAAATCCCAAGCTGATTCCAGTTAATACCAGAAAAACAACATTAGACATGGCGTGTCTGATGTGCCATTGTTCCATAGACACCGAGAGCTTATCTGAAATATATCCTGTGTCAAGTCTGTAATGGAACAGGCGATAAATCTCTCTCAGATTTGTGAGTCTGCGATCGTTCTGCGTGGACCGGGGAACAGAGATAGAGAAGAGCTGACAATGTGTGAAAGAACCAATAACTGATTGTAATAGATGGTGGTAATATTGGAGCTGGGGCTTAGTGCCGAGCATTAATGAAAATGTATGTGTTTTAATAAAATGTGTCATGGCTACAACATCTCCTTGAAATCCAGGGTTCAAAAAGGTATTTATATCTAAAACAAGCCCTTCTAGTTAAATGATGAAACAGGTTGATTCTCTCCAGTTTTTTTTCACTCGGCTCGACACAAGAAAAAAAAAAAAGATCACCCGTGTAAAAACCTTTTTCACTTGGCTTGACACATGAACAAAGAAACATTTTCACTCTATTCGACATATGAAAAAAAAAACAAAAAACTTTTTCACTCAGCTTGACACATGAAAAAATTCTTTTTTTCACTCGGCTTGATGCATGAAATAAAGTGTTTCACCTGTGAAAAAATAGTTTTCACTCGGTTTGACACATGAAAAAAAAAAGTTTCACCCATGACAAAGACATTTTTTCACTTGCCTCATAATATATTAAAAAAAGCTGATTCATGAGAGAAACTTTTTCACTCATCTCGATCAATACATTTTTTTTTCACAAAAAGAAACTTTTTAAGTCAGCTCAACACATGAAAAGAGAATGTTTCACGTGTGAAAAAAATGTTTTGTACCCATCTCAACACAAGAAAATAAAACTTTTTCACTTAGCTTGACACATGACAAAAGAAACTTCTTCAATCACCTTGAAACATAAAGATAATGTTTCACTCATTAAAAAAGCTTTTTTTACACTCATGACACACAAAAAAGTTTTTTCACTTGCCTTGACACATGGAAAACAAAGTTTCACCAGTGAAAAAAGTTTTTCACTCGTCTCAACACATGAAAAAAGTTTCACCTCTAAAAGAAATGTTTCACCCCTGAAAAATGTTTTCACTTGGCGTGACACATGATTTTCACCTGTGAAAAAGACATTTTTATCACTTGGCTCGAGACATGAGACATTTCACCACCGCAGAAACTTTTTCACTCAGCTCGACATATGAAAAAAATGTTTCACCTGTGAAAAAAATGCTATTCACTTGGCTCAAAAATCATTTTTTTCAGTCTGAACAAGAAAATGTTTGATCTCCCTTGCCCCTCAGCGTTTCTGTACACATTGTACAACATGATAACACTGGTACTCGGCAGTTCACCCATCCTGAAGGAGCAGTGGTCAGCATTCAGTGTCTGAGAAACCAAGTCTAGATTGTATCCAGGGCCTTGGTCAAGGGCACGGACTGGAGAATCAACACAGAGAGGCATTAAATGGAAAACCCATTCAAAAAAGATCCATTGACTTCAAGACGAGGGAAAAGGAACTGCAAAAATGCTACCTTATAGGACTCATTCCTGCCGCACTCTTTCTTGTTGTGTGGGTACACTTTTATTGAAGAGCAGCTCCACTAACAAAGTTCCAGCAGCACCCTGAAAAACACATCGAATTTCCTGATTCTGTTTCTTGATAAAGAGCGGAAACTTCTTTTACTTGGAAGCAGCCGCAGCAGCAGCAGCAGAAAAAGGTCAGTTTGCATTAGCAGGAACCCAGCACAGCTCTAATAGTGCTTTAAAGCGAGGCTGATATCTAAAGAATGAACGGGAGTGAAGTAGTAAACTTAAAGCCGCAGGGATTCGGTCACAAGTTAGAAAAAGTACTGGAAGCTGAACTTTTTCTGTGATTTCTTAAAACCAGCTCTTTCTCTGTAGTCACCACCACTGCAGTCAAACCTAATGAGCCAATCAATTATTGCAAGACTCTGCTTTGGTTTGAGGGAGGAAGACTGTCTCAGGTTGGCCAATGCAGGCACACACTGTACCCGCGGAAAAGCAGCATAAAACGGCTTGGTTTAATGTGTGTGTGTGTGTGTGGGGGGGGGAAACGACGCCGGTGGGTTGGAAACAGGATGCAGAACAACGACCTCAGGCGACCTCTTCCCCTTCAGCTCTGCTTCCTGGGTACAACATTCATTACACGCACTGCGACAAGAGGTCGCTCATCAGGAAAATGTTAACAGGAGTCAGTTTAGATGATTGTCTAAACGGGGAGGATTCTCTTTGATGCAAAAATGTCACATCAGCAAAAGGCTCAGTGAAGATTCTTTTTGTGATGGCAGCACAATTGATGTATGCGACAGAGCTGAGGTGAACAGTGACCCCCATTACAGCATTGTATACATTGCTGTAAATTAGCAATTACTACGCAGCATGTACTCCTGCCACAAATGTTAAAAAGTCATTGCGTGATTTGCATAATTAATTGGCCTATTTCCTGCAGTAGGAAGTCCACCAGTCTCTCTCTCTCTCTCTCTCTCTCTCTCTTGCTCTCTCTCGCTCTCTCTCTCTCTTGCTCTCTCTCGCTCTCTCCTCTTCACCACGGGGCCTCCAGGCCTGCAGTAGTGTGCAAAATCCATTGGAGAGCTGTCATTGCTACTTGTGTTCCTGCCTCACCACTGGCAGGTGGTCCCATGTCCCGCCCGGGGCAAGGAAGTGAGCGAGAGAGGCAGAAAGACACTGAGCGAGAAAAAGAAAGAGAGAGAGAGCGAGAGAGAGAGAGAGAGAGAGAGAGGCAGAGGCCAGTGAGCTATTGCTACAGGTGAGAGAGTGAGCATACTTCATGGGTGGCAGACAGCGAGCGAATCAAGACACGCTCGCGCTCATTTATCTCCGAGAAACAATTCATCTGTCTCCTCTCATCGCAACGTTTTTCCTCAAGACGCGAGAGTGATTGACGTGGAGGGAGACCTGTTTTGTTTTACCTGCCGCTCAGACGTGACACATGCCAGAGAAATGGGTGATGTGAAGCTCCTTCCACTCAACGTATATTTAGAGCGATGCAGGTTACATTTTCTTCCTCGAGGCAAAACCCAGTGGGATACAAATTCTAGGAATCTAGTTGTTCCTGCACCAACTTGTAAACTACGTAAAAAAAAAACGTGAGGAGCTGTATCATCTGGACCGTGACAACGTTACGTTTCGTGGTCTTAAAATTGATTACTGTCATTTTTCTTCTGGATCACAAGAGACACGAATAATACAAGCGATTTAATGAGCCAGCATCCCCATCCAAGACATTACCTTGTCATCTGGACTCTTTGATGGAAATGTTAAATATCCCGTGGCCCCTGACCCCTGAAAAAAGTCTCTGATGGACACCAGATGTGTTTTTATGGAGGCATGCTAGCCTTCGTATGCATGCAGGATTTTACAGCGCATATCAAGTCCAAGTTTTTCCCCTCTCCTCTGCGCTCACCCCTCTCTCTCCGGCGGTTCTGGTAGCATGAATGGATCTCATGCGGAGAAACACAAGGCTCGAAATGCCGACACACTCATCGGAGCATTATCAGTCAAACCGCCGAGCTTCCCTCTCACAGGCTGCTCTCATACTGGTCCACCTGTGGAGATGCCGCTGTTTGATGAGGCATGGGAGAAAGGTAAAGATTCAAAACAGAGAGGGTGCATTATCATCTCCGTTGCCCCAGGGGATGATAATTAGCAGGCGCCGCTGTTGATAACTGTCAGTGCAGCAACACAAGAATCATCACTTTTTGAAGAGAAGGGCAAAGGAAACAAACACTTTTTTTTGTTTTCCTGGTGCTGTAGGGTTTCAGTGAACAAAAGAAAATCACTGATTCAAACTAAAAACTTTTGGGGGTGAGAATACGTTCTGCTGTATGTTCGAGGGAATCGAAGTGGGCTTTTTTTTTTTTTTTGCAAAAATGTCTAAAAGCCTGTTATTATGACGTGAATGTCTGATTTTGAATTAGTTCTGTTACAAAACTTTTTCCTCGTTCCGGTGCTGAGCTGAACAACAAATTAATTCAAAGCGCATCACGAGAGACTGTTTATGATGCAAATGATTCGGTTGGAAAGTTGCTGATTGGCACTACGGCCCCTTAGGCAACAGAATCCATTTGAGAGGCGTGTGAAAGACCTCTCTCTATCTGATGGATCTCTCTCTCTCTCTCTCTCTCTCTCTCTCTCCCTCTCTCTCTCTCTCTCTCTCTCTCCATTTCTTGATGCTGAAACATCTCAGTGGAGGCCGGGCCTGCTTGGCCTCTCTGTCAGCAAATGTCATTGCTAATTATGACAGGCACCTTGTTCCCTAACAAGTCAGCGTCGGCTCTGTTCGGCCTGTTTGACTGCGTCCTACAGATGAATTGGGCTCCGACGACCCCTGCGCTCCTCGGGGGTGCTGTACGAAGGTAATTGCTCCAATATCCTGAGCTGCAGGGATACGGAGTGCTGACAAGTTGGTATTAGTCAAACATGTCGGTTCAGAGGGCGCCTCTGCGTTCTGCTAGCCTGCTGGCCAGCAGGTGTGAGGGTCTGGTGGGTGGATGTGTAATACTGATACTTATCACATTGGGATGATTGGGTTTTGTAATGCGAGTGTTGTTTTAAGAGTCTTACTCATCATTTGGTCGGGGTTCTTGTGAAAAATTCTGAAATATATCCAAAATAGTGTTGAAAACCATCCAAAAACAACAGCACTTCTCGAAGCTTGCTTCACACAAATAACAAAAAAACCTCATCATCTTACTCACTTCTCTAGTAAGAGGTGGAGGAAGCATTCAGATCTTGTACTTTAGTAAAAGTTGTAATATCACAGTGTAGACATAATCCATGCATTTACATTGTTACTTAAGTCAAATTATACTTAAGGTGCGAGAACTACAAGTGCTCATAATGAATAATGGCATATTTCAGAATATCTTATATTGTATTATTTGATTACGATTATAGATGCATTCATGTAGGAGCTGGTAAAATGCGGTTAAACTACTTTGTGTAGTTCCCCATCAGCGATCAGTAAAGTGTTATCTCAGGATATCCGGGATAACGCCCAATCTAGAGGAAGCTGCAGTCTGATAAACTGCCTCAAGTGATATCACTCAGTGGCCAAGTTGCATTGTGGGTAATGTAGGCACTAGGGTTTACTAAAAAAAACAGTCCACTGGTCTAGCATTAAAATTGATACAACAATACCAGAGATATCAACTTTTTTTTTACATTTATTTTTTCATTTTTATCTTCTATCTCACACAAAACAATTTAGTGACATCATTGGAGGTAATTTATACGATTACATCCAGCTTCTTCTGGAGCCAGGCTTAAGGCTTAACACTAATAAATAATGTAGTCTAGTAAAAAAATAGCAGAAAATGGAAATACTCAAAGTACAAGTACCTTAAAACTGTGCTTGATTAAATACACTTATATACTGTCCACCACTGCCTCTAGAAGTGTCTAACCATGCTGCTGATTTTTTAAGCCGCCGAGATTTCTGCCGCCAGCCCGACACAGTGGAGGTGAATACAAATCTGTGTTGATCACCGCACTGAAAAATTAGATTTAAAAAATTCAACAGCTGTGAGCCTGTTGCAAGAGACAATGTCCTTGTCCTTAATCGACAGACCTCCCTTACTTTTCATAGGTCCTATTTCTGCAGTAAAATGTATTTTCAAGGAATTCTCAGTGCTGTAGACACCACAGCTGTGGCAACCACCACCCGTTAAAACCAAAACTAGAGCTAAAACTAGAGAGGTTTTTCTTTTTTGTCATTTGGTAGACTGATCCGCTTCACATTTTGAACAGATGTTTTTCAGTGAATGTGTGAGATGCTCGCTCGGTATTTGCTGCCATGAAGCTCGAGGACAACAAACACTGTACATGTGTTCCGCTGGTACTAATCATTGTAATTAAGCTGTCACACTGCAGTAATATAAGGCGTACGCTATCATTAAATCAAAAACGGCGGTGACATTATTTCCCTGATCCGCTGCTTTTAGGAGGTGCTGATCCGCCCCGAGCACGGCCCTGCCTTGGACTGCACTTTGGCTCTCTGGAAGTCATCGTGATTGATGTTACGTTTGGGAGAAAGCGGAGTGACCTCACATTTCCCTGGATCGTATCATCGGACAGGGTGCTGAATGATGACATCATATTTCATAAAGGACCGAGGAGAAAGCGGGTGACATCACAACACAGGTGTGGCGGGCAACGCTCCCAAAAAGACAAATCCTAAAGTCGCAGCGAGAGACAGAGCCGTGGATGGATTCATTTCATAATCATGACGTGTGTGAGCTGAATGGAGTCATATTTGCTCATAATGCTGTATCTTCATTATTCCAAACAGAGCGCCCACACCAGTTAATGTGGTTTTCTCACTTTCCCCATCAGATGTGATTACGCTAAACAATTTTCTCTGAGGAAATGCACATCCAGAAGGTTTCCACCCCGTAATTTCCAGAGGCTGTATTTTCTCCGTCTGTGATTATGCGCGTGAGAATGCGAGCCCTTCTTCTTGCTACATGTGTTTAGGTGTGCACAAGCATTCCGGCGCGAACTCGCAACTGCGTGTCATTGTGGCGACTTTGCGTGCGCGTGTGCATGTGTGTGTTCCCCCGGAGCTCTTACGTGTCC
Organism: Acanthopagrus latus; assembly: GCF_904848185.1. Taxonomy (NCBI): domain Eukaryota; kingdom Metazoa; phylum Chordata; class Actinopteri; order Spariformes; family Sparidae; genus Acanthopagrus; species Acanthopagrus latus. The sequence continues at coordinate 22,986,523 of NC_051043.1, forward strand.
TTCATTCCTTCCATTAGAAAAAAAAAGAAGACAAATTAAGAACATGAGAAGGAAATGATCTATCTCAGTGGCTGAGTGATATCTGGAGAGGGAGGATTACCGTGGCGTCGGGGGGATACGAAGCATTCTTACATTCGTACCCTCGGCCAGGAGTGACTGACACAATGGGGTCAAGATTCATAGAAATACACATCGAATGACACCATCTTGTTGAAGTTTGATGTTTTGTCCTAATGCCTCTGGAAGGGAAAATCCACTGTATATGGAAAGATAGATGGCCTGTAGCTACATTCTGGCATATGCAATGTGCATAACAAATACCGTAGGGGGGGGAATCTCTTTGTCAATAGCCCGTCAGCGATCCTCTCTATAGCAATTGTATTTCTCATTATCAGGTATTCCTGTTGGGAGAAAGTGATCTTAATTTGATCAGCGTCATAAGCCCTCTTGCACGCTTGGATCTCGGCTTATCTTTTATGCGCGGAATTACAAATGGCCCCGATTAGAAAACTTTCCATAATGGCGGAGAGAATTAGCAGGCTGAGCGTACACTAATGCCATTGTACCCTCATCAGTGATGTATAGCTGAGCCCTTCAGTGGTGGCCTTCTCCACAGAGAGGGAACGAGAAGAGAGCGGCGGAGAAGACAGAAGCGCAAGAAAAAAGTACAGTTTGAAAAGAGAATCAACTGGTATTAATAAGAGATTAATGTTCTTTGGCTCGAACTGACACGGCGCACTATTATTTTGCTCCTCTGCTTTGAACAAGTCTGGCTATTAGCTTTGTCCTGGGCCTATGAATCTATATTTCCTCTCGACAGAAGAGTCATAAAGGGACGGTGGAACATCAATTTCTTCCTGGGACTTCAAAGAGAGACGCGAGGCCCCGTAGAGCCGAATGACTGCTGCGTCGCACACTGTAGCCAGGGATATCAAAGGCTTTTTTACATTCATTGCTATAATGAAAGAGCAGAGAGACTACAAAAGAGGACTCGATAGATGCCCACCCTCTCTCCTCCCAGCTTTTTTGGTAATGATTGCGTGTAAGTATTACTCTGAGTCGAGGATAGCCTCTCCAAATTGGGGCCCTTATTGCAGAAGCCAGCTGAAGCACCATTCACATTAGGCGAGGGACAATGTGCTCATAATATCTATATCAGCGGTGTCCTGTCTTAATTCACTTTTATTACATCCATTCATAATGCTCTCATAATGATGAGATGGATCCCAGCCAAGGGGATTTTCACAGTGTCACCTTTATTATCACATACTGTGATTTGTCATTTGCTCCTCTACAGGTCCCTATAATAAGGATAAGTTAGACGTCTCTGAATCAGATCTAAGGATGAAATGCCACCAAGCAATGCACTCTGTATGGTTAACCTCGTGTTTGCCCACTGGAGGTAATACACTTCAGGTTAATAAAGGCGAAAAGTTTGGTTTAAAATGAGAAGAAGAAGAAGAAATGGCTCAATACTGTCAGAGCTAATGATACATTTTAAGCAAGAGGGTGCATGCGCACACACACGGTATTATATATATTGTCGGCAGAGACACACACAGCTGGAGCTGATGTCATTAGCGCACCGTGTGATAAAATATAGTACGATATAATGCATCAAGCACGAGGAAACAAACCGCCTCTTTACAGGCCAAATAAACATTTACACTACAGGGGCAGGAGGCTGTTTGTGGTTTTTGTGTCTGTGTGTGTGTGTGCAAGCAAGACTTTGTTCATTTAAACTGTGAACGGAGGAGGGAAAAAAAAACCCAGACAGCTTTACTGTGAGGCTGCTGAAAAACTGGGTGTAGGTCAGACATAAAACAGCTGTTTTCACACCAGCGCTGGCCGATAACGTCCCGCTGAAGAATGAAGAATGTTCTTATTAATTCTTTATCTGCTGATGGTATGTCCCAAAAGCCCCCGGAGAAACACGCCCGTGCAGACATTCTCATTCATCCAAGAAAGTAAAACTGCTTTCTGGAATATTTACTTTGAGATACCAGATAAGGCTCAAGACTTTAAAAGCAAAACTCTCTCGGAGACGTACATGATTGATCTTAAATACAAAGATGTGTGGTATGTGTGTTCGCGGAGGCTCCCACATACATTACACACACGCTCCCTCGCTCTCCACACTTGTGAGGACCTTCAATGGCTGAGGGCAAAGACATTCTCCACAATTTGGGGGAATAGACGGGGAATTCCTTAAGAGATCAGCATTTTGGTAAATATACTTATTCACTGTCTGTCCTGAAAAGACTTCTATGAGGTGATGGAAGCGAGTCTCATATTTTTTATTTATTTATTTTTTTCCAACTTAAAAATCTAAGTTCAACTGCTGCCTTGAATTTTGGAGGGAACTTAGAGTTGAATAATTAGTTCAACATCTAAATCATCTAAATCCAAAGGTAACACAGTGTACCTTTCAACACCTCGTTCATTCACTTTTAGGGCATTTAGCAGATGCATTTTTCCAAAGTGACATACAATAAGCTGCTGCTGTTTATCAAGGATACATCATGTATATAAGTGCTATGATTTAAGTTCATTAACTCACCAGTTGTATCTGGTTGTTTTATCATCCAAATCTTTAGGCATTCTAATATACACATACACGTATACATATCATTTTACTAATCTTGTGTAGCCTGTCCTCTTCCAGGTCACCGTGGTGGAGAGGACGTTGTGTGACCACGTGGACACCTGCTCAGTCGTCCTGGATTCACATTATTGGTTTCTATTTCATGTGATCCACTTGTATCCAATATTGCGGCAATTAAATTTGTATACTCCGTGATTTTGTTGTTCTATTGTGTACACGCATCATCCATTACCCATCTGTCCATCCAAAGAGACGGATCCCTCCTGAGGGCTCTTGCTGAGGTTCATTAAATGTCTCTCCCCTGATACAAGGGTTTGTTTTGTTTTGTTTTTTTATTGGGAAAACTGGGACATTTTGGGGGTCTAAGTACAAAGGTCGTCGATCAGTGTCAGGATTCCCACCGAGGGAAATGTGATTGTGATTTTGGGCTATGTAAATAAAATTGTTTTTTCCTTTTGTGTTAAACCAATTTGTAAAGTTAACTGAGCTCGTGGACAAGTTCGGCAACTTTAACATATTAAATTTAATCCACAGCTGTTTGGCCACAGAGACAAATATTGACAAACAAATTAGAATTTTTTTTCTTACATTTTCTCAATTTTTAATTACACACAAAGGAAAGCTGCAGCTGCTTCTACTGGAGCTGCTTTGTTCCAGCATTTGTACGAAGATAATGTGTGAAACTGCTCTCAGCTAGTTTGTGATTTGCGGACTGTAAAAGTGTGAGGGTGTAAAGATCGGCTTCAATACACAGTTTTATCTTGGTAAACTATATTTGCATTAACAAGATCTATATTGCTGCTCATTACTGTTTCTATCGTATGTGACAATTATTACATTTCTAATGCATTGTGTAAACTTTATCTCACTTGTTTTTCTTTTCTTTCTTTTTACGTTTTGTGTGTTTTGCTAATGTTGCCCATGTTCTGTATCTATTACATGTAGAGCCCTCTAAGGCAGCCTTGTGATATTGGGCTATAATAAACTTTGACTCGACTTGACTACCTACAGACTTGGCTTGCTTCCCAGAGTGTCCCATTACTATTCTTTTAACCTTTAAACCCTTGTTGTAATCCTCCAAATCTACATAGCGAACTTTAACAGTTAAACTGATTTAAACTTTGTCCAAACAGTGATTGTCCAAACCGGGAAGATGGCAGCGTTGGTTGTTCATAAAAGTTTAACTTTGACACTAACGACCGCAGTTTGCCCCCTGCCCCCTCCGGGCAGTCCTCTTTTTACCACGACCGTGGCCTTTCCCAAACTTTATCCAAGTAGTTTTCAGTTGCCTGAACCTAAGCAGAACCCACGAGAGGATGAATCATTCCCTTTACATTCATGAGTTTGGACAAATCTGTTTTTTAAGATATAAGGTCCCGTTCAAATTCTCCACAGTCATCTGAGGATTGGCAACATTTCCCCACATCTTCCTGTCCCTGTGAGTACATGTGGTCCTCATAAGTGTGACCACAAGCACACATACAACAAACTCTTTTTATTCCCACACAAACACTGGCAACCGTCGCCACTGTTACATTCCCACCATTCCCCCCATGAATAGAAGGACCTTGGCCGTCCCTACTGAAAACCTGATTCCTCATTGAATAGGAAGCCCTTGTCCTTACATCACTTTGTCTGCTGCGCTGATGGTGTACTAATGGCAACATCAGTCCCCATCTGGTGTCCATCATTTGGATTCAGGGCAGGGCCCGTCCCAGCAGATACATCCGATTAGTCCCTCTCATCGATTTGTGCTGGCTCGTCATGACTTAGTCAACCCAAGGTGTCTCTTCTATGACATGCTGTCTCCCTGTGATTTAGTTTGCCAGCGCTCTAAGTGCATTGAGTGTGACAATAAAATCTTTAATCTAATATGCATCCTAAAGAGGGAGGTGGCAGAGAATTAAGAGAGCGAGCGCGGGGAGCGAGACAGAGAGAGAGAGAGAGGGAGGGAGGTAATGTTCTCCATGAGCTCAGATGTAATGAGAAAAAGGTTTGTGTCAAGTTTATGAACGCAGAGGATACAGAGCGGTACACCCGCTTTTTTTCTGATGCCGACTGATGAACGCCTGATTTCCGGTGTTAGACGCGGCATTAAATTGTTTGTCAGTCGACTGACGACACAGATACCAGAGTGCTTACTATTTGATTCTTTGTGGGGCTCTCTCGCCCGCTTGCGAATTACGATGTTTATCTTCTGAAATGGCCAAAAAGAAGAAGAAGAGGAAAAAGGAGAGGTGAATTTCCTATTTCCTCCTCGTGTGTGTAACCCCGGCCTAATCTGGGCTCACTGGGTTTTGCAGCGTGAGATAGCATGAATGGGGTTACAGGGCGCGATGCATGCACGGCACTCTCGGTAATTCTAACTGACAGCGATCCCATTGCCTGGGCTTGTGAGAGAGCGTCATATTTATGGACGTGTGAGCCGTATGTCGATGAGATTTTGGTGCTACACCATCTGAAGAAGATCATCCCCAGTACGCCTGCTAGATCCCAATGCTGCTGCTCGGCAAACAGACGTAACATTAGGGGGAAGGTACGCAATACTTCCCCCTACTAATGCCCTGTAAAACTATAGAGATATTTTATAGATATTTGATGATGGGGGGATGATTTTAAAAAGTGTCTTGAGAGCAGATTTAATGTTTCCTTTTTACAGTTTACGACCTTAAAAGCAAAGCGGTGCCACTTTGTCTGCACTCAGCGGTCGGGGTTTTCACATTTCTTCTCATGTCGTTCAGCGATTCAGGGATTCGCTTCTAATAGATCTAATAGATCTCAGCACACACACAAACACACACAAAAAATAGGTGCTGTGTTTGTACACACAGTTTTAATTAACGCCAAACAGTGTGACTGGTGTTTTCCGCTGTCAGACACGCCTGTAATTGACAGATATTTCCAAGAGTACCCGCTCAAAGGATCCTCTTTTTTGGCTTTTCATGTCCGTAATTGCCTGTTGGCACGCCTGACCCGTCACGTTGACACCAGGCACGCCGAACCACATTCTCACATCTTTTTAATGAGTCGCTGTTATGATGTGGCCTCTAATTGTCCTGATGGGCAAAATAACAATAACACCACAAAAAATAAGGTACTAAACCAACCCAGACAGACAGACAGACAGACAGCCAAGCCTTTCCCATCTCACCTGGCTGCTCCCCCCCCGGCTGTGTGAGCGCACAGATTAGGGAAAAAAGTCCCAGGCTCGGAGCCAGACACTCATCATTTCAGCCAGAACGACTTCTATATATCAAATTGGAGCCTCTTGATGAATCCAGTTATTCTGTATCAAAAAGCCATCATGAGCAAAATTGAACTGGACCTCGAAGTTAAAGGTGCATTGTGTAGTTTTTGGGGGAGAAATGTTTAATCCGAAGAGAAAGGTCTTCATTTCTTTATGCCTGAACAAACTAAATAAACAAGCTCTTTTTGTTTTCATGACTGAACTAAAATGAATCAACAAACTGACCTTAAGGGGCAACACAATTTCATGCTGTTTTACTTTGTTTATATGTGGCGGACCCTGCCATCTTTTGTTGCTCTCGCACTGTGTTCTGGAGACCTTATTATTCTCCTCCCGAGAACAGCTTGTTTATTCACGGATGGGGAAAAAAAGAAATATTTATTCAGTTTTGTATTATTACCTCATTAATATTGTGAAATAAACACACATGCACAAATGTATCCAAGTCACGCGGGAGGATAACAAAAGTGCACCAGATGTGAGAGACAGTGCATGTCAGCGTCGAGAGTCTGTCAAATTTTACATCCCCTTTTATTTAAAAACAGAAACAACAACACACACACCATCCGATCACTGATAGCTCATGTTGGTGCTGTTTTCCTCATCCCTAATCAGTCAAATGTAAAAAAAATAAAATGAAATAAACCCGCCTTTTTGGAAAATAGAGTTCAAGCCCATCTTTGCACCTACAGCACTGCTGGCGGCGTGCGGATGGACGGACAGACGGGGGCCGAGGGAGAAAATGGAGCCCCAGAGCACGAGAAGTAATCAACACAGCCCACTATGATAGTGACAGCAGGGTTAAGAAGGGGATGGGGAGGGAAAAAAACAGCTCTGTTTCCATGCCAGAGAAAATGAAAACAGCTGGGGGTATACGCTGAGAGTGCACCATGCAGCCAGTCAGTCATATATGCTTGTTATCAAGCCTGTTTTTTTTAATGTGTGTGTGTGTGTGTGTGTGTGTGTGTGTGTGTGTGTGTGTGTCTGAGGGAGGGAGGGAGCGACGGGACGCAGCAGGAGAGGAATGCAGTCACGGCTGTAAAGTGGGTGTGAAAACAGCCATGTTCGCTGACCTCCGAGCTGACCTCCCCCACCCCTCCTCCCCCCGGTAGTTGATAGTGTCCTCACTACTACTGTGTGTGTGTGTGTGTGTGTCTATGTGTGTGTGCGCTTGAGAAAATGTGCGCATTCGTGACGACACTTTTTCACGTGTAGATGTGGTGATTGTGTGTGAGTGCGCTTCTGTGTGTATGTGTGTGTGTGTGTGTGTATGTGCGTTGATGGCTGTAAGTGGAGTTTACAATAGTCCGCGGGAAGAGGTCAAGAGGATTATCTTAAAATATTAGCCGACCTCTCACCCTTTCCTCCCTCTTTCTGTCTTCCCTCTCCTTTTTTCCCCCTCTCTGCCTCCTCCTCCTCCTCCTGTATCCTTGAGGCAAATGGCAGCACCTGTTGCACACACACACACACACACAGACACACACAGTGACAGTAGGCATTTAGGACTCCCTGCACCTGATTCTCTTGACCTTACAAAGGTGGTTATATTGGCGTAACATTCAAAGTATTTCCTGTATTTGTTTGTTTAGTTTTTCCTTTTATACGCTGGCCGACAGTCAAATTACGGACAATAATAAGAGACAGACTCACCAAGAAATGTTTGTTTTCCCCTCTGGAGTCGTCACAAATGTTAACTTTAAAAGTTGACTTTACTTGAAAAAAAAGTTAAGGTAAAAAAAAAAAGTCAGGAAACTAATTACAACAGAAGCATGTAAAGTAGTAAAGTACATTTCTAACTACTCCAAATTATTATTAAAATTATTTTAAAAAGTCTACTTTACTTAGGAATTTTGAAGGTAATCGGTTCCTCGAATATTATGTAACAGATTTTGTGGTGCAATTTAAGATTTTGAGGTCTGCATCTTCTCATTTATTTCAAATTGTTATACTGAATATCATGTTTACATCTATATCTAATTTAATTTTCATTTGGTCACATGGTATGGAGCACAAGCCCAACACACAAAGCTGCTACAACAAAATGAATTAATTGGATCATTTCTTTGCAGAGATTTTTTAAACAACTCACACATCTTCCTGCTTATATTACTTTTGGAAATTGCTCCCAAAACTTCGTATTTTTCCACTTTTACTTTGACTGTAATAAAGGCATAAAACCTTGTTTTTATTTTATTTCTTTACACAAGTTCATATCATTTTTTAAAAACACGTTACATATAAGTCACCAGCACACACAAATAGCTAAAAGAAGGTTTGGGTTAGAGCAGAAAATAAACACAAAATAAAAAATAAAAAAAATCAAAGGATTTTTCCACCAAACAGAAAGGCAGAAAAACATAAATATTAAACGCCATGAGGTCGCTATAAATCTGCCCCAGACCTGCTGCACAATGTATCCGTCTGAATTCATGTTACATTTATTTTCGCTCGGCATTTCCCACCTGAATTAAAAAGGCCTGCTGCTTGTTTTCTAAAGTTTCATAAATCCTCCTTGTGAGCACTTGTGTGTGATTTCGGGCGACGACAGACGCGGTTCCCCCAGGCGCGTTCGAACTTGGATTTGTCCCCCGTCTCCCCGCCTCCCCGCCCCGGCTGAGTAAACTGTCCCGCACGGTCGCCACTGCGGGGCGTCTGGAGCGCTGGAGCGGCGCCTTGAACCCACCCGTCCGTCTTGCTTCCCCCTGCAACAGGCTGCCCCTGTCACAACTAACCCCCGGGAGCCCCGCACAGCCACCACCGCTTGGCGTGACTCCATCATGGAGAGGTCGTGAGGCAGCAGCTTCCCCCCGCCCTCCCTGAGAGATGTGACCTCTGGGCTCAACTCCTTAGAATAAAAAATAAATAAATATGAACGAAAAATCTTTTAAATCAGCAGTTTGGGATTAAAAAAAATAGATAATGGACGTCATCTGTGAACATTCTCCGTGTTTCTTTATCATAAACTCACATCTGAGGTAATATTCAGATGTAATAAAGTATTATTAATTGGGTTATAAAACATCATAAAAGGCTTCTTTCCTGTTACCAGAAGAAGAAAAAAAGCAGTTTGAATTGAGCTGAATGGAGAGCGAGAAACTGGAGTCTTTTTTGCTCGGCTGCGTCCGTTTGCATGTAATTAAATTGCGTCGTGCGCACTTATCGCTCGGATCTGACAGAGTATCTAAAAAGCGGTCCCTGTCCTGCGCACCTCTCCCCCCGCCCCGTCCCCCCTCCAGCTTTACCTCTTCCTAATTGAATTAGCTCGCTTTTAGGCAGGGGAGGAGGGGCTTGGCTTTGTTCGAGCGACGCCCATTCAAATCGTCTCAAACCAATGGGACTATCCCCCGCTCCGCCGTAACCAAACCCACTCTCTCATTCGGCGTCTGGAGCTGCCTGCCTTTGCCCTCACCTTCCTGCGCGTCCCGGCTTTTTTTTTTCTGAACCCAAACACAAGAGAAGGGGGGAAAAAAAGAAGGAAAGAAGGGGGAGACTGGCTGAACACGGCGTGCACATGGGAGAGCGTGAGATTTTTTTCATTCCTGCGCGACGCATGATGGCTTATATATGAGGAGGACACTTTTGGGATGCGGACACAAACAAGAAGCGTCTCCGCGGAGAGAAGCGCATGAGAAAAACGCACCGCCGTCCGTCCTCTCCCCCGCACCGAGAAGGACTCCTCCCCGCCGCGGCCGTGACACCTCCCGGCGGAATCACAGAGGAAGGATAACATTACCCCGGAGACGAAAAACACCGAGTCTGACGTGACCATCCGTCTGCTAGCCGGTGACTGATTGACTGTACGGCTTTAAAAAAAAGTTGCTCGGAGAACATGGACATCTGACGTGCGCCACACGGCGTCATTGGACACATTGAGCCTCTCTCTCTCTCTTTCTCTCTCTCCCTCTCTCTCTCTTTTCTCCATCACATCTCGGACTGACTGATCCCCCCCCGAGCTCTGGGTTTGGAGTGAGAAGAAGTGTCGAGCAGTTGTCATCTGCGCTGACACCGGCTGCGTATCCAGTAGCTCCCGGCATAAAGGGGAACATTATCACACCAACCGAAGACACTGCCTGTTGTTCGCTGCGCATTCGAGTGTGTGTGTGTCTCTCTGTGTGCGTGTGTGTGCCTGCGCGCGTGTTGATCTCACCGTTTGCGCATCAGTGGGGAGAAAATATTTTAGCCAGCCGCCGCCACGGATTGTGTCCGGAGCTGACATCCTGCATGACATAAAGCCTGTGATTCATCCGGACAGTCGCCCTGCATCAGAGAGAAAGCGCCGCGACGCGCTGGTTTTTCTTCTTCTTCCTCTTCTTCTCCCCCCCTCCCTCTCTCCTAACTTCAAATCCCCCGTCAACCTGAACAAGTGTCATCTCAAGTGTCCCCTTCGAATGGTCACGTCCTCGCCGTTCTCCGCGTTGTGCGCATTTGTGTTTGTCCAGCGTTCGCAAGCTGCGCCAGACGCGCGCGGCCACATGTGAGCGAGACCCCGCCGCCGTCACCTGTCCTGGCTGAAGCGCCCGTGAGCAACTCGTCCGACTGACCCGACCCGCTTGAAGAGGAATAACGTGCCGAAGTTTCGCTGTAGTGATGCTGCAAATGGAAATGGTCATCTTCCTCTGCCTGGTGCTGTTGATGTGTGTATTTAGCCAGGAGCCCAGTTCCAAAGTGGTGGCCGACCGCTACGCCGTCTTCTGGAACCGGACCAACGCCAAGTAAGTGGCTCCCGACACCGGGCAGGTTTTTTTTTTCTTTCTTTCTTTCTTTTTTTTTTTTTGTTTTTGTTTTTACCACAGCGGGGTCGGCGGTGTTCCGTCTCCCTCTACGTCCGCATGAACCGCGGGGTTCGCAGTCTTGCTGGACCACATCGGTGTGTTTATTCTCCGCAGTGAGGGCATAATGCCAGTAGCTGTAGGTACAGGCTATAGCTGGGGACAGGGACAGGAGAGTAAAGGGGCTCCTGTGTCTTATTTCCAGTACGTGGCTGCTTATTAACGGCGCGTCCTCCCGGGAAAGTATAGCGATAGAAACCCGTGCGTAATGATGAGGCCTGGACGTAACGTCCAGCGTCTGCTGCTGTTGTAGCTCTTCACCCGCTGTCGATAGTGTCAATATCAGGTAATTCAGTGTGAATTGTTCAGCTGAACAACGTGTTAAAAAGCCTGGAGCATTGTGTTGTGTTGTTTCCTCTGTCCGGCGCACTCAGCCTGGACCCCGCTGGACCCATTAACACCAGTTATGTGAAGCGGGCTGAACACCAGAACATAAGAACAAAGTCCGTCAGATCCGTCTCCATATCCATTCACTTACTTCAGACTGTGTGAGGTCACTGGGAAACTTAAGTTGGAGGCGCACGCACAGGCCAAACTGTGAGAAGGACTCCTGCTGAACGTGATTCTGTGTCAGAAGTAGCATTTTCTTTTCTTTCTTTTTTTTTTTTTTTTTTTAATTTTCTGAGTGGCGACACTAAACGTAGGCAGCGAGAGCTCAAAGAATCAGTCAACATTAAACAGCTTCCTCTCGAAAATCAGCGCAATTGCCACGATGACATGTACGAGCACACAACGGCCTCAGCACATCTGAAAGCACATTGAGTCACGAGGATTATAAAAAAAAAAAAAGGGCACCACGGCAGACAAATGACAAACTCAGAAGACACACGGTGCGGCTGAAGCACCAGAATATTATGGTGATTCTTTTAAAGAGCTCACGGCTCCTCAGAGCTCAGCTGCTATTAATCTCCCAAATAGTTCTTGAATCACCTTTTTATGAGAGCAAAACGCTTCCTGGAGAAGTTGAGCAAAAAAAAAAATGTTCAGTAAGGTTTTTTTGTGTGTGTGTGTCTGTGTGCAGCATTACAGTGTTGGATCACTGACATTTGACCTAAGCACTTAGTTGTAAAAATAAATAAATAAATAAAAACAAAAAAAACCTCAAATGAACTTTGGTTTGAAAGGTATTCAGATGTGAAGCGAAGGAACAATAGACTTGCTTGCTAAAATTAAACCGCAGAGGACGTTTAAATGAATCCTTGAGGACAAAATCCAAAGTAAGCGTGATTATATAAAACTGTGAAGACGTTTCTTTTAATTCCACCAAGTGTGGAGATGGCTGTGCAGTTTGGACTGTCCCACTGGCAACTTTTGGAAAACTTGAACTCTACGTGACAGAGTGCAAAAATTGACAAAACTTCCCCAAATGAAACTTTACTTATTGTTTTTCCCCTATTTTTTCACCCAGAGGCCCACTTCTTCTTGCTAAAAAAAGAAAAAAGTTCATATACATATATATTGTCAAATGTTTCAGGACTAAAAAGTGAATTAATATGAAAACAAGTGTGTGTCCAGCGTTAGGCTCAGCAATGAAGCGAGGGTTTTTATTTATGTGCTGCTGACTCAGTTGGGCCACACCGGAGCAGGACAGCTAAAGTTAAAATAAAAAGTTTCTCAGATGTTGTGCGATCTCCTCCTCTCTGCTCCGAGAGAGAGAGAGAGGGAGTCTACCTCAGCGTTCGGTGTACGTGTTTGTCGAGACAGCGTTTCCCACTAAAAGTCCCTCGTGGACTCGGACTGTGCCGCCTTGTCCCGGGCTTATTAAGTCTAAACACTGCTGCCGGAGTTTACAGAGATCTTTCACTCAACTGCCAACGGCACTTAGTATTTGTTGAATAAAATCCTCAGCTTACCCTCCGAGTGCGCGCAAAGCCATTAATAGCATACGCCGAATTTGTTGCACAACTATTTATACTCAGCTTGAAGTTTGGGGAAAACATGATTTATTGCTTGAAGCAATTAGTGGTCAGGGGTACAAACGCGGGGCTGACTGTAAGCCCTCTCTCCTGAAGCCGGGGCCGGTCTAGCAGGGTGCGTAGATTCTCGGCCTGATATACCGTAGACCGTGACTGTTGTGGTCTAGGTTCTCTACCCCGGCTGTTTATTTATGGACCGGCTTTCTCCAACGGAGGCAAACACAGTTTTGAGTCGAGATCTCGATCCCTGCCGTTGATAGACGCACTTTCATTAGACAGTACATTTTCTCTTTTTCGACCCAAAAAAAAGGAAAGAAAAAGTTTTGACTTGTCTCGCCGCTCGGTTAACTTGATACCTTCCAGATGTGCTGACAAGTTTTCTCAAGTTTGAGTGAAGAAAGAAAAGTTGGGGGGGAGAAAAAAAAAAGAAAAAAGGGGACATTTAAGCGAAACTACTGTTAATCTGTGATCTGACACACTCGCAGTGAAGCACAGAGAGAGAGGAGAGCGAGAGGAAACCAGGACTTTGTGTTCCGCTCGGCTGCATGCATGTCGTTCCTTTTCTTTTACTCTCAGAGCAAAAAAAAAAAAAAAAAAAAAAAAATCAGAGAAATAGATAGTTTCCTGAGCCTCATCCGTTTTTTTTCTGAAGCCCGACTTGCCCGAGGAAGAAAGGAAACAGGTTTTTTCAGCGAGACTCTAATGCTGCTAACACCAGTCACTCCGTTCTACTTACTCTAAATAGAGTTTGTTTGACTCTCACCCCTGCAGGGGCTGAGGCAGGAAGCCAGAAAGGTAACATAACAGCTGAGCAGGGGGGGAGACGGAGAGAGCGAGAGGGAGAGATAGCAAACTTGTCTTATTGATGACTCAGTTAATAAATATCGAGTCCCTTTCTTCATGCATTACTGTGGAGGGCTGGCGTGGCACTGTAACGCGACTTGCCCAGCGCCTGCCTTTGTTCCCGAGGCTTCACAGTCACACCGAAAGCTCGGCTGCTCCTAGAATTTACCGTGTGAACGCCCCGTGACCACAAAGCAGGCACGTCAGAGCTCACGCGTTAGGTTTACAGTGGAAATAAATGAACGGCAATAATGTAATTTGTCACGAGTAATGATAGGACTTAAAGGATCATTCCGTTGTTTTTTTGCATCTCGTTCGAATCCTTCTCCATGTTCATCCTTGTTGTCTGAACACGGTGGTTCAAGGCTCGTTTTTTTACTACCTCCAGGAAAAAAAAAGGGAAAAAGAGGGCCATTTGTTGCCATTCATTTTCTTTTGCGCCGTATGAAACTTTTGCGCCCCTTCCACAGACTCCACAATTACCCTCGGCTACATAATCCATCACACTAAAGCTGTAGTTTGAGTTTGGGGTTTTGTCACAAAATCTGTTTGGCTCTTAATTCATTGTGCCCAAGTTGGATCGTGGTGTGCAATACGTTACGCTCCGCTTACTCACTTAATCACCTGAAATACACAGCAAGAAATGAAAACCTCCACATGGAAATACCAACGAAAAACTGTTTAACTTACAGACTTTGACATGTGTTTCCCCTTTTTTTTCTTTAATGGAGAGGGGGGGTCGTCTAACTTCTAATTTGAAGTTTAAAACTGAAAATATTTACTCTAAAAGTGACCCAAAGATTGCCTCGTTGCAATGTGACATTTATTGCAAAAGTGATTGGAGAAAGTGTGAAGTAGACGCAGACAAAAATAAGCCAAAGGGCCTCGAGTAGTCACCTCTCGCGGGGTTTGTTTGACTCGCTGGTAGACAAAACACACTGGTGTGGACACGTTCACAGCTCGGACTAGCAGGCAGCAATGAATGGGCAATCTCAGATAAGGACTTTTTTTGTGTCTGAGAACGGAACCTTTTGTCAGCAACAACGTTAGAATTCCTTCTATGTGGCTTCTCCCGTGGTCCGAATTACAAGCAGTTTAAGTGTGGACATGTTATATTTGCTTTAGCGCGTCCTAATTTGTGTTGGCGGTGGCACGGCCGTTTCTGCTGGGTGTTTGTGTTGTCGGTGTCTGGGTCAGGGGCCGAGGGGATTTCCATGCTGTGTTGTTGGCTTCGGTCCACCGTTGTGTATCACAGCTCCAGCATGAAGCCAGAGACTTTGCTAAGTGTTGTGTTTTTCAGGAGAAAAAAAAAAAAAAAGAATCTTCTGTTTCCCCCGTCTCTCTTCTCAACACATGCACCCTTCCTCATTAGGTTCTACCATTTGTGGTTCAGACTGTCCTACTGTTTCTCGTGCGTGTTCAGCATTTTGCCCACCGGAAAGTTATTTTGAGGGTGCTTGTAGTAAATCTCGTGGTTTTTTTTTTTTTTTTTTTTTGTCCCGTCCTCGGAGAGTTCTCCCTCAGTTTGAAATAACTTAAAAATGAAAGGGACATTTCTCTCTCTCGGTTGATTTGACCCCTCTGCTATCTCGCTGACCGTCTTTGCTTGTGAGTATTTATTCTAATGAGGGGACAGACAGCGGCTCTAATGATGTCTCAGCTGGAATGCCGAAGAGACGGCCCTTTTCCTTCCTTTCCTTTCTCCACCCCCCCTGTGCCCTTTCTTCTTCCCCATATCCCTCCTTGCCTTTCTCCTGTGCTGCCTCTCGGCGCTCTGCTTTTTCTCTCTCTCTCTGTCTCTCTGCCTCCCTCCCTCACCCTCACTCCCTCTCTCTCCTTGCCGGGCGCAGAAAATGAATGAATACAATTAGATATTTCGGGAGTCCCTCCACGGTTGATGGTGGAGAAAGACGCGCAGAGGTCAGGCACACTCAGAGAGGAGCTCAGGGAGAGGTCACACACACACACACACACACACACACACACACACACACACACACACACACACACACGGCGAGGAATAACGAAGCAGAAAGTTGGCCTGTGAATGACAAACTAGTAACTAGAAGCTCTCCTTGAAGTGGAGGGGTGTTATTAACATAAACAGTTTGATGCGGTTGTGGTCATGCAAATTGCTCAAGGTGATTTGTATTTTGCTGCATAATTTGTAGCTGAGCAAACAAGCCTGGAAAGCCTTTTTTTCTGACGTGCTGCTCTGTGTTGTAGTTTTTTTGTAATTTCTTTCTTTTTTTTTTATATATTCCTGCACTGTAACTAGGAGCTGGAGTAGAGCAGTTGTGTTCGCTGGCGTCAAAGACAACTTGCTTCTTGTTGCAGTCGCGTCTGAGAGCGCATGCGGGTGTGTGCACGTGCATGCAATGTACCAAATGAGCCGTGGGGTCATATAGGGCTTGTTTTCTTCCCCTTCAGGCTCCTAGATGTCAGGATAATTACATATTTCTCCCTTGGACTTCTCATTACCTGTCACAGACCAGTGGGACGTGAAAAAAAAACGTATCGTCAATCTGTGCCTGCATGCATGTGTGTGCAAATGCTGAGACTGTACGCTGACAAAGGAAGGTAGTCCATACACCCCATCTGCCTCCTACAACAACAATGTGAATGTGTATTTACAACAATATGCAATTATAATAATCAAGTTTTGACTGCTAAAGTAGGTCGTTTCTGACCCCGTGGTCGCCCTCCTGTCCCCCTTATCGTTTTTCGACTGGCTCGCTCGGAGCTGTGTTTTACTCTCTCCACCGCTCCTCCTCTCCTCCACTCCTCTCCCTCTGTCTCTCAGTCTGAGGGCTGATTAGTTCTCGTTAATGACCCCTCGCTCCGTCATTCTTTTATGCCCGTGGCACCGGCAGAGCGCGAGCACCGACCGAGCCGCAGGGACAAGCGAGTGTGGGAGACACAAAGAGAGAGAGAGAAAAAGAGAGAGAGAGAGAGAGGGAGAGAGACGGGGCAGGAGGGTAGCAGCCAAATAAACACAGGAACCAGCAAAGACTGTGATGATGCTGTAGTGCGATTGTAATAATTCTGCTAGTTTTTTTTTTTTTTTTAAATGGCACTCCGTGTTTTCTCACCAGACCTGTAAATGCACTTTCCATTTAAATTAGATTTTTTTTTTCTTTCTTTCTTTCTATTAACTAGAAAATGAGCCCAGCAGGCAGTAGTCAATGCTTAGTCAATGTGCTTGGCAGAGCAGCTGTTCTTCAGCGCGCGGTGGAAGAGGGGGAGGACTCTTGGCCGTGACCCTTGTGGACTTGCTATGCGGCGGACAGAAGCAGCCCTGTCACCGGGGGTGCCTGGTGGTCAGGCTGTAGTCTTGGATATGCTAATCCTACTGACGTAAAGGGCGGCCTACAACTGGACAGAAAAAGACATTCCAAACCCGTATTATTATTTTTTTTATAATTTTGTATATATATTGTAAATTGGATTTATATTGAATTATTGTTTTTTATACTTAATTGATTTTTTTTTATTAGATTTTTTTTTCCTGCAAAAGAGGCACTTTATTATTCTGTTGGGCTGCAGGATGAGGTAAACAATCTCATTGCAAATATTGTGATATGATTTACAATTAGCGGAATGGTTGTTTTGGCGACACAATTTTCAATTTCAGTGGTAAAAACTATTCAAATCATGATGATGCCACCTTTATTGGAGTCCCTGTATTAAAATAATGTGGTTTCTTTACATCTGGAGAAGCAGGTTTGTAGGCTGGGGCATCAACGCAGCACTCCATTATAAAAAAATTGCATTTGGCCATCTTTCAAATATTGTTGTGATTAATTGTGCAGCTCTGATGTTGATTTTCGTGAGAAAATCTCAAATATATATATATATATATATATATATATATATATATATATATATATATATATATATATATATATATATATATATTTATTTTGACCTTCATTTTGGTCACTTATTTACCTGAATTTGGTCACTTATTTACCAGAAATCCAAAGTTTGCTCATGATTAAATAAATATTACTTAGCCTGACCAAGGTTAATGTTGTTGAATTGGAGCCTTAAAGGAGCACTACCTAGTTTTAGGAAAAGGTGGTGAGGTCTGTCAAATGTAGACAAAGTAAAACAGTGAAACATTGCGTTTAAGGTCAGTTTGTTTAGGCAGAGAAAAAAATCAGTCGATGAAGATCTCTCCCTTTTCATTTGAATTTTTTACCCAGAACTACACAGTGCAACTTTAAAAAGATTGCCGTCAGTTGCCACATTAGGAGCAGATGGGATCTCTTATGTGCAATATTGGATGGCAGCTTCGGTTCAGTTGCATGTCTCCCTCCCTTTTCGCTCGGGGGAATCAGATTTTAATGTCCAGGTTTTTGTTTTCAGAGTAATCACTCCCAAGGTCAGACGGAGTGCTGAAACGCTGCTATCAGCTGAGCGATCTGTCTTTTTTTGCCCCCATTCAACCCGTGGCTTTCAAAGGAACGCTCTCTGTATGGCTGTACTTGGAAACAATAAAGTATTAACCAGCTTATGCAACGGCCGCATGTGCAAAAGCTCGACGCGAGGACGTCTATTCTTTTGCGAGAACGATAAAAATAAACGTTGCTAGTCGGTTGCTTCTCTGCTAGATGCATGTGTTTGTTTGTCGAGGGGCAGATTTTTTCTCTGTCCCTGCTCCCACTGTCTCAGTTTCACTCCAAATTTCAAAGTTATGGAAAGTTTTGGGTTTTTTTCCTCCTGAACTGTTGCTTTATTTTCCCTAAAGTTACTCTGTGCCACCCCAGAGGAGCTGCAGGGGAAAAAAAAAGGTCTGGCGAGTCCAAAGTTGTATTTTGACTGTGAACACCTGAGCAGAATAATTGTTAGTGTGAACACAGGAGACGGAGGAAGAGAAAAATCTATTGTGCTGTTCTCAGAAAAGGCCTATGTTTCCTTCTAAGACCCCAGGAAGGAGGAAACATGAATACAGGATTGCTGTTGGTCCAAAAAAAGGGTCAAATCTACAGTCGAGGCATCTCGCTATGTATTTTAAGTCCTCGTTGGCTGAAAATGGCGCTACCCTATCCTTCTTCAGCTCCTCTGTAAGATGGAGGCTTACAAGCAGCTGTTACTGTAGTAACGCTCGGTTGATCTATCACCCCTGACCAGAAAGGGGCGCTACTGAGAGAGGTCTGACGGCCCCTCTTGTGTCCTCTGCTCTCAGCCCAAAGCATTTCAAGTGTACAGTTTGTGAATGAAAGCTACACAGCGACTGGCTTGATTTAAACCAGCTCCTTCTGCTTTGGTTGATTTGACCTCGTTAATCCCATTTACTGTCAAACTCATATTGTATTTACAGGAACTACAGCAGCATGTCATGGCCAAAAAACAAACTGATGGGTTAGCAAAAAAATGTCTTTTCCCCCCTCTTTCTGTCACCGGTCAATGTTCGACTGGAAAATGTGACGGGAACGATTGAGACCGCTCGAGGTTTTTTCGCCAGACACATTTTCCACAGATAATTCCTTTCATGGTAGACTGGCTTCGGACCTTACACTGCCGTTTTCCTTATTTAACTTTGGGGGGGGGCTTGCGGGGGAGTGGATGGATGTTTTTCTAGCTGGGCAGCAGTGTGGAGAATAGATCCCAGAAGAGAACACATCTCCAGCTTGTGAATAAAGACCTAATTGACGGGTTGCAGCCAGTTGTAAATGACTCATGAGGTAATTCGCCTTCGCGGGCCTGAGAAACACACAGAGGGGCTGTACGATCGTGTGGTCTGCCGAGACAATCGCCTTGGTTTATTTCCAGACGTTTATATCCCCGAATAGAAATCTTAGACGTCACAGGGAGCTACTTTTAGCCAGAGACGGTGTTATC